>NW_026870306.1:327333-654666 GCF_963584025.1 Labrus mixtus
AGTCTGTTTACCTGCTGCAGACGTTACAGTCTGTTAAACCGCTGCAGACGTTACAGTCTGTTTACCTGCAGACATTACAGTCTGTTTAACTGCAGACCTTACAGTCTGTTTACCAGCTGCAGACGTTACAGCCTGTTTACCTGCTGCAGAGTTTACAGTCTGTTTACCTGCTGCAGACGTTACAGTCTGTTTACCTGCAGACGTTACAGTCTGTTTACCCGCTGCAGACGTTACAGTCTGTTTACCCGCTGCAGAAGTTACAGTCTGTTTACCTGCAGACGTTACAGTCTGTTTACCTGCTGCAGACGTTACTGTCTGTTTACCCGCTGCAGACGTTACAGTCTGTTTACCCGCTGCAGAAGTTACAGTCTGTTTACCCGCTGCAGACGTTACAGTCTGTTTACCCGCTGCTGACGTTACTGTCTGTTTACCCGCTGCAGACGTTACAGTCTGTTTACCTGCTGCAGACGTTACAGTCTGTTTACCTGCTGCAGACGTTACTGTCTGTTTACCCGCTGCAGACGTTACAGTCTGTTTACCCGCTGCAGAAGTTACAGTCTGTTTACCCGCTGCAGACGTTACAGTCTGTTTACCCGCTGCGGACGTTACTGTCTGTTTACCCGCTGCAGACGTTACAGTCTGTTTACCTGCTGCAGACGTTACAGTCTGTTTACCTGCTGCAGACGTTACACTCTGTTTAACCGCTGCAGATGTTACAGTCTGTTTACCTGCAGACGTTACAGTCTGTTTACCTGCTGCAGACGTTACACTCTGTTTACCTGCTGCAGACATTACAGTCTGTTGACCTGCTGCAGACGTTACAGTCTGTTTACCTGCAGACATTACAGTCTGTTTAACTGCAGACCTTACAGTCTGTTTACCTGCTGCAGACCTTACAGCCTGTTTACCTGCTGCAGACGTTACAGTCTGTTTACCTGCAGATGTTACAGTCTGTTTACCTGCAGACATTACAGTCTGTTTAACTGCAGACCTTACAGTCTGTTTACCTGCTGCAGACGTTACAGCCTGTTTACCTGCTGCAGACGTTACAGTCTGTTTACCTGCTGCAGACGTTACAGTCTGTTTACCTGCTGCAGACGTTACAGTCTGTTTACCTGCAGACGTTACAGTCTGTTTACCTGCAGACGTTACAGTCTGTTTACCTGCTGCAGACGTTACAGTCTGTTTACCTGCAGACGTTACAGTCTGTTTACCTGCTGCAGACGTTACAGTCTGTTTACCTGCTGCAGACGTTACAGTCTGTTTACCTGCAGACTTTACAGTCTGTTTACCTGCAGACGTTACAGTCTGTTTACCTGCTGAAAAGTTACAGTCTGTTTACCCGCTGCAGACCTTACAGTCTGTTTACCTGCTGCAGACGTTACAGTCTGTTTACCTGCAGACGTTACAGTCTGTTTACCCGCTGCAGACGTTACAGTCTGTTTACCTGCAGACGTTACAGTCTGTTTACCTTCTGCAGACGTTACAGTCTGTTTACCTACAGCAGACGTTACAGTCTGTTTACCTGCTGCAGATGTTACAGTCTGTTTACCTGCAGATGTTACAGTCTGTTTACCTGCAGACATTACAGTCTGTTTAACTGCAGACCTTACAGTCTGTTTACCTGCTGCAGACGTTACAGCCTGTTTACCCGCTGCAGACGTTACAGTCTGTTTACCTGCAGAAGTTACAGTCTGTTTACACGCTGCAGACGTTACAGTCTGTTTACCCGCTTCAGAAGGTACAGTCTGTTTACCTGCAGACGTTACAGTCTGTTTACCTGCTGCAGACGTTACTGTCTGTTTACCCGCTGCAGACTTTACAGTCTGTTTACCTGCTGCAGATGTTACAGTCTGTTTACCTGCTGCAGACGTTACAGTCTGTTTAACCGCTGCAGACGTTACAGTCTGTTTACCTGCTGCAGACGTTACAGTCTGTTTACCCGCTGCAGAAGTTAAAGTCTGTTTACCCGCTGCTGACGTTACAGTGTTTACCCGCTGCAGACGTTACATTCTGTTTACCTGCTGCAGACGTTACAGTCTGTTTACCCACTGCAGACGTTATTGTCTGTTCAACAGCTGCAGACATTACAGTCTGTTTACCTGCTGCAGACGCTACAGTCTGTTTACCTGCTGCAGACGTTACAGTCTGTTTACCTGCAGACATTACAGTCTGTTTAACTGCAGACCTTACAGTCTGTTTACCTGCTGCAGACCTTACAGCCTGTTTACCTGCTGCAGACGTTACAGTCTGTTTACCTGCAGATGTTACAGTCTGTTTACCTGCAGACATTACAGTCTGTTTAACTGCAGACCTTACAGTCTGTTTACCTGCTGCAGACGTTACAGCCTGTTTACCTGCTGCAGACGTTACAGTCTGTTTATCTGCTGCAGACGTAACAGTCTGTTTACCTGCTGCAGACGTTACAGTCTGTTTACCTGCTGCAGACGTTACAGTCTGTTTACCTGCAGACTTTACAGTCTGTTTACCTGCAGACTTTACAGTCTGTTTACCTGCAGACGTTACAGTCTGTTTACCTGCTGAAAATTTACAGTCTGTTTACCCGCTGCAGACGTTACAGTCTGTTTACCTGCTGCAGACGTTACAGTCTGTTTACCTGCAGACGTTACAGTCTGTTTACCCGCTGCAGACGTTACAGTCTGTTTACCTGCAGACATTACAGTCTGTTTACCTTCTGCAGACGTTACAGTCTGTTTACCTACAGCAGACGTTACAGTCTGTTTACCTGCTGCAGACGTTACAGTCTGTTTACCTGCAGATGTTACAGTCTGTTTACCTGCAGACATTACAGTCTGTTTAACTGCAGACCTTACAGTCTGTTTACCTGCTGCAGACGTTACAGCCTGTTTACCCGCTGCAGACGTTACAGTCTGTTTACCTGCAGACGTTACTGTCTGTTTACACGCTGCAGACGTTACAGTCTGTTTACCCGCTTCAGAAGGTACAGTCTGTTTACCTGCAGACGTTACAGTCTGTTTACCTGCTGCAGACGTTACAGTCTGTTTACCCGCTGCAGACGTTACTGTCTGTTTACCTGCTGCAGACGTTACAGTCTGTTTACCTGCAGACATTACAGTCTGTTTAACTGCAGACCTTACAGTCTGTTTACCTGCTGCAGACGTTACAGCCTGTTTACCTGCTGCAGACGTTACAGTCTGTTTACCTGCTGCAGACGTTACAGTCTGTTTACCTGCAGACGTTACAGTCTGTTTACCCGCTGCAGACGTTACAGTCTGTTTACCCGCTGCAGAAGTTACAGTCTGTTTACCCGCTGCAGACGTTACAGTCTGTTTACCCGCTGCAGACGTTACAGTCTGTTTACCCGCTGCAGAAGTTACAGTCTGTTTACCCGCTGCAGACGTTACAGTCTGTTTACCCGCTGCTGACGTTACTGTCTGTTTACCCGCTGCAGACGTTACAGTCTGTTTACCTGCTGCAGACGTTACAGTCTGTTTACCTGCTGCAGACGTTACAGTCTGTTTAACCACTGCAGACGTTACAGTCTGTTTACCTGCAGACGTTATAGTCTGTTTACCTGCTGCAGACGTTACAGTCTGTTTACCCACTGCAGACGTTACTGTCTGTTCACCCGCTGCAGACTTTACAGTCTGTTTACCTGCAGACGTTACAGTCTGTTTACCTGCTGCAGACGTTACAGTCTGTTTACCCGCTGCAGACGTTACAGTCTGTTTACCTGCAGACGTGACAGTCTGTTTACCCGCTGCAGACGTTACAGTCTGTTTACCTGCAGACGTTACAGTCTGTTTACCTGCTGCAGACGTTACAGTCTGTTTACCTGCTGCAGACGTTACAGTCTGTTTACCTTCTGCAGACGTTACAGTCTGTTTACCTACAGCAGACGTTACAGTCTGTTTACCTGCTGCAGACGTTACAGTCTGTTTACCTGCAGATGTTACAGTCTGTTTACCTGCAGACATTACAGTCTGTTTAACTGCAGACCTTACAGTCTGTTTACCTGCTGCAGACGTTACAGCCTGTTTACCCGCTGCAGACGCTACAGTCTGTTTACCTGCAGACGTTACAGTCTGTTTACACGCTGCAGACGTTACAGTCTGTTTACCTGCTGAAGACGTTACAGTCTGTTTACCCGCTGCAGACTTTACAGTCTGTTTACCTGCAGACGTTACAGTCTGTTTACCTGCTGCAGACGTTACAGTCTGTTTACCTGCTGCAGACGTTACAGTCTGTTTACCTGCTGCAGACGTTACAGTCTGTTTACCTGCAGACGTTACAGTCTGTTTACCTGCAGACGTTACAGTCTGTTTACCCGCTGCAGACGTTACAGTCTGTTTACCCGCTGCAGAAGTTACAGTCTGTTTACCTGCTGCAGACGTTACAGTCTGTTTACCCGCTGCAGACGTTACAGTCTGTTTACCCGCTGCAGAAGTTACAGTCTGTTTACCCGCTGCAGACGTTACAGTCTGTTTACCCGCTGCTGACGTTACTGTCTGTTTACCCGCTGCAGACGTTACAGTCTGTTTACCCGCTGCAGACGTTACAGTCTGTTTACCTGCTGCAGACGTTACAGTCTGTTTAACCACTGCAGACGTTACAGTCTGTTTACCTGCAGACGTTATAGTCTGTTTACCTGCTGCAGACGTGACAGTCTGTTTACCCGCTGCAGACGTTACAGTCTGTTTACCTGCAGACGTTACAGTCTGTTTACCTTCTGCAGACGTTACAGTCTGTTTACCTACAGCAGACGTTACAGTCTGTTTACCCGCTGCAGACTTTACAGTCTGTTTACCTGCAGACGTTACAGTCTGTTTAACCGCTGCAGACGTTACAGTCTGTTTACCTGCAGACGTTACAGTCTGTTCACCCGCTGCAGACGTTACAGTCTGTTTACCTGCTGCAGACGTTACAGTCTGTTTAACCGCTGCAGACGTTACAGTCTGTTTACCTCCAGACGTTACAGTCTGTTTACCTGCTGCAGACGTTACAGTCTGTTTACCTGCTGCAGACGTTACAGTCTGTTTACCCACTGCAGACGTTACAGTCTGTTTACCTGCAGACGTTACAGTCTGTTTACCTGCTGCAGACGTTACTGTCTGTTTACCCGCCGCAGACGTTACAGTCTGTTTACCTGCTGCAGACGTTACAGTCTGTTTACCCGCTGCAGACGTTACAATCTGTTTACCTGCTGAACAGTTACAGTCTGTTTAACTGCAGACGTTACAGTCTGTTTATCTGCTGCAGACGTTACAGTCTGTTTACCTGCAGACGTTACAGTCTGTTTACCTGCTGCAGACGATTCAGTCTGTTTACCTGCAGACGTTACAGTCTGTTTACCTGCTGCAGACGTTACATTCTGTTTACCTGCTGCAGACGTTACAGTCTGTTTACCTGCAGACTTTACAGTCTGTTTACCTGCAGACTTTACAGTCTGTTTACCTGCAGACGTTACAGTCTGTTTAACTGCAGACGTTACAGTCTGTTTACCTGCTGCAGACGTTACAGTCTGTTTACCTGCTGCAGACGTTACTGTCTGTTTACCCGCTGCAGACGTTACAGTCTGTTTACCTGCTGCAGACGTTACAGTCTGTTTACCCGCTGCAGACATTACAGTCTGTTTACCCGCTGCAGAAGTTACAGTCTGTTTACCTGCAGACGTTACAGTCTGTTTACCTGCTGCAGACGTTACTGTCTGTTTACCCGCTGCAGACGTTACAGTCTGTTTACCTGCAGACGTTACAGTCTGTTTACCTGCTGAACAGTTACAGTCTGTTTACCTGCTGCAGACGTTACAGTCTGTTTACCCGCTGCAGACGTTACAGTCTGTTTACCTGCTGCAGACGATACAGTCTGTTTACCTGCTGCAGACTTTACAGTCTGTTTAACCGCTGCAGACGTTACAGTCTGTTTACCTGCAAACGTTACAGTCTGTTTACCTGCTGCAGACATTACAGTCTGTTTACCCGCTGCAGACGTTACAGTCTGTTCACCCGCTGCAGACGTTACAGTCTGTTTACCTGCTGCAGACGTTACAGTCTGTTTAACCGCTGCAGACGTTACAGTCTGTTTACCTCCAGACATTACAGTCTGTTTACCTGCTGCAGACGTTACAGTCTGTTTACCTGCTGCAGACGTTACAGTCTCTTTACCCGCTGCAGATGTTACAGTCTGTTTACCTGCAGACGTTACAGTCTGTTTACCTGCTGCAGACGTTACTGTCTGTTTACCCGCTGCAGACGTTACAGTCTGTTTACCCGCTGCAGACGTTACAGTCTCTTTACCCGCTGCAGACGTTACAATCTGTTTACCTGCTGAACAGTTACAGTCTGTTTACCTGTTGCAGACATTACAGTCTGTTTACCTGCTGCAGACGTTACTGTCTGTTTACCCGCTGCAGACTTTACAGTCTGTTTACCTGCTGCAGACGTTACAGTCTGTTTACCCGCTGCAGACATTACAGTCTGTTTACCCGCTGCAGAAGTTACAGTCTGTTTACCTGCAGACGTTACAGTCTGTTTACCTGCTGCAGACGTTACAGTCTGTTTACCTGCTGCAGACGTTACAGTCTGTTTAACCGCTGCAGACGTTACAGTCTGTTTACCTGCAGACGTTACAGTCTGTTTACCTGCAGACGTTACAGTCTGTTTACCTGCTGCAGACGTTACAGTCTGTTTACCTGCTGCAGACGTTACAGTCTGTTTAACCGCTGCAGACGTTACAGTCTGTTTACCTGCAGACGTTACAGTCTGTTTACCTGCTACAGACATTACAGTCTGTTTACCCGCTGCAGACGTTACAGTCTGTTCACCCGCTGCAGACGTTACAGTCTGTTTACCTGCTGCAGACGTTACAGTCTGTTTAACCGCTGCAGACGTTACAGTCTGTTTACCTCCAGACGTTACAGTCTGTTTACCTGCTGCAGACGTTACAGTCTGTTTACCTGCTGCAGACGTTACAGTCTGTTTACCCGCTGCAGACGTTACAGTCTGTTTACCTGCAGACGTTACAGTCTGTTTACCTGCTGCAGACGTTACTGTCTGTTTACCCGCTGCAGACGTTACAGTCTGTTTACCTGCAGACGTTACAGTCTGTTTACCTGCTGCAGACGTTACAGTCTGTTTACCTGCTGCAGACGTTACAGTCTGTTTACCTTCTGCAGACGTTACAGTCTGTTTACCTACTGCAGACGTTACATTCTGTTTACCTGCTGCAGACGTTACAGTCTGTTTACCTGCCAACGTTACAGTCTGTTTACCCGCTGCAGACGTTACAGTCTGTTTACCTGCAGACGTTACAGTCTGTTTACCCGCTGCAGACGTTACAATCTGTTTACCTGCTGAACAGTTACAGTCTGTTTACCTGTTGCAGACATTACAGTCTGTTTACCTGCAGACATTACAGTCTGTTTAACTGCAGACGTTACAGTCTGTTTATCTGCTGCAGACGTTACAGTCTGTTTACCTGCAGACGTTACAGTCTGTTTACCTGCTGCAGACGTTACAGTCTGTTTACCTGCAGACGTTACAGTCTGTTTACCTACTGCAGACGTTACAGTCTGTTTATCTGCTGCAGACGTTACAGTCTGTTTACCTGCAGACTTTACAGTCTGTTTACCTGCAAACTTTACAGTCTGTTTACCTGCAGACGTTACAGTCTGTTTAACTGCAGACGTTACAGTCTGTTTACCTGCTGAAGACGTTACAGCCTGTTTACCTGCTGCAGACGTTACAGTCTGTTTACCTGCTGCAGACGTTACAGTCTGTTTACCTGCAGATGTTACAGTCTGTTTACCCGCTGCAGACGTTACAGTCTGTTTACCTGCTGAACAGTTACAGTCTGTTTACCAGCTGCAGACGTTACAGTCTGTTTACCTGCAGACGTTACAGTCTGTTTACCTGCAGACGTTACAGTCTGTTTACCTGCAGATGTTACAGTCTGTTTACCCGCTGCAGACGTTACAGTCTGTTTACCTGCTGAACAGTTACAGTCTGTTTACCCGCTGCAGACGTTACAGTCTGTTTACACGCTGCAGATGTTACAGTCTGTTTACCTGCAGACGTTACAGTCTGTTTACCTGCTGCAGACGTTACAGTCTGTTTACCTGCTGCAGACGTTACAGTCTGTTTACCTGCTGCAGACGTTACAGTCTGTTTACCTGCAGACTTTACAGTCTGTTTACCTGCAGACTTTACAGTCTGTTTACCTGCAGACGTTACAGTCTGTTTAACTGCAGACGTTACAGTCTGTTTACCTGCTGCAGACGTTACAGTCTGTTTACCTGCTGCAGACGTTACTGTCTGTTTACCCGCTGCAGACGTTACAGTCTGTTTACCTGCTGCAGACGTTACAGTCTGTTTACCCGCTGCAGACATTACAGTCTGTTTACCCGCTGCAGAAGTTACAGTCTTTTTACCTGCAGACGTTACAGTCTGTTTACCTGCAGACGTTACATCTGTTTACCTGCTGCAGACGTTACTGTCTGTTTACCCGCTGCAGACGTTACAGTCTGTTTACCTGCAGACGTTACAGTCTGTTTACCTGCTGAACAGTTACAGTCTGTTTAACTGCTGCAGACGTTACTGTCTGTTTACCCGCTGCAGACGTTACAGTCTGTTTACCTTCTGCAGACGATACAGTCTGTTTACCTGCTGCAGACGTTACAGTCTGTTTAACCGCTGCGGACGTTACAGTCTGTTTACCTGCAGACGTTACAGTCTGTTTACCTGCTGCAGACATTGCAGTCTGTTTACCCGCTGCAGACGTTACAGTCTGTTCACCCGCTGCAGACTTTACAGTCTGTTTACCTGCTGCAGACGTTACAGTCTCTTTACCCGCTGCAGATGTTACAGTCTGTTTACCTGCAGACGTTACAGTCTGTTTACCTGCTGCAGACGTTACTGTCTGTTTACCCGCTGCAGACGTTACAGTCTGTTTACCCGCTGCAGACGTTACAGTCTCTTTACCCGCTGCAGACGTTACAATCTGTTTACCTGCTGAACAGTTACAGTCTGTTTACCTGTTGCAGACATTACAGTCTGTTTACCTGCTGCAGACGTTACTGTCTGTTTACCCGCTGCAGACTTTACAGTCTGTTTACCTGCTGCAGACGTTACAGTCTGTTTACCCGCTGCAGACATTACAGTCTGTTTACCCGCTGCAGAAGTTACAGTCTGTTTACCTGCAGACGTTACAGTCTGTTTACCTGCTGCAGACGTTACAGTCTGTTTACCTGCTGCAGACGTTACAGTCTGTTTACCTTCTGCAGACGATACGGTCTGTTTACCTGCTGCAGACGTTACAGTCTGTTTAACCGCTGCGGACGTTACAGTCTGTTTACCTGCAGACGTTACAGTCTGTTTACCTGCTGCAGACATTGCAGTCTGTTTACCCGCTGCAGACGTTACAGTCTGTTCACCCGCTGCAGACGTTTCAGTCTCTTTACCTGCTGCCGACGTTACAGTCTGTTTAACCGCTGCAGACGTTACAGTCTGTTTACCTCCAGACGTTACAGTCTGTTTACCTGCTGCAGACGTTACAGTTTGTTTACCTGCTGCAGACGTTACAGTCTCTTTACCCGCTGCAGACGTTACAGTCTGTTTACCTGCAGACGTTACAGTCTGTTTACCTGCAGACATTACAGTCTGTTTAACTGCAGACGTTACAGTCTGTTTACCTGCAGACGTTACAGTCTGTTTACCTGCTGCAGACATTACAGTCTGTTTAACTGCAGACGTTACAGTCTGTTTACCTGCAGACGTTACAGTCTGTTTACCTGCTGCAGACGTTACAGTTTGTTTACCTGCTGCAGACGTTACTGTCTGTTTACCCGCTGCAGACGTTACAGTCTGTTTACCTGCTGCAGACGTTACAGTCTGTTTACCCGCTGCAGACATTACAGTCTGTTCACCCGCTGCAGAAGTTTCAGTCTGTTTACCTGCAGACGTTACAGTCTGTTTACCTGCTGCAGACGTTACACTCTGTTTACCTGCTGCAGACGTTACAGTCTGTTTAACCGCTGCAGACGTTACAGTCTGTTTACCTGCAGACGTTACAGTCTGTTTACCTGCTGCAAACATTACAGTCTGTTTACCCGCTGCAGACGTTACAGTCTGTTCACCCGCTGCAGACGTTAAAGTCTGTTTACCTGCTGCAGACGTTACTGTCTGTTTACCTGCAGACGTTACAGTCTGTTTACCTGCTGCAGACGTTACAGTCTGTTTACCTGCTGCAGACGTTACAGTCTGTTTACCTGCAGACTTTACAGTCTGTTTACCTGCAGACTTTACAGTCTGTTTACCTGCAGACGTTACAGTCTATTTAACTGCAGACGTTACAGTCTGTTTACCTGCTGCAGACGTTACAGTCTGTTTACCCGCTGCAGACGTTACTGTCTGTTTACCCGCTGCAGACGTTACAGTCTGTTTACCTGCTGCAGACGTTACAGTCTGTTTACCCGCTGCAGACATTACAGTCTGTTTACCCGCTGCAGAAGTTACAGTCTGTTTACCTGCAGACTTTACAGTCTGTTTACCTGCAGACGTTACAGTCTGTTTACCTGCTGCAGACATTGCAGTCTGTTTACCCGCTGCAGACGTTACAGTCTGTTCACCCGCTGCAGACGTTACAGTCTCTTTACCTGCTGCCGACGTTACAGTCTGTTTAACCGCTGCAGACGTTACAGTCTGTTTACCTCCAGACGTTACAGTCTGTTTACCTGCTGCAGACGTTACAGTTTGTTTACCTGCTGCAGACGTTACAGTCTCTTTACCCGCTGCAGACGTTACAGTCTGTTTACCTGCAGACGTTACAGTCTGTTTACCTGCAGACATTACAGTCTGTTTAACTGCAGACGTTACAGTCTGTTTACCTGCAGACGTTACAGTCTGTTTACCTGCTGCAGACATTACAGTCTGTTTAACTGCAGACGTTACAGTCTGTTTACCTGCAGACGTTACAGTCTGTTTACCTGCTGCAGACGTTACAGTTTGTTTACCTGCTGCAGACGTTACTGTCTGTTTACCCGCTGCAGACGTTACAGTCTGTTTACCTGCTGCAGACGTTACAGTCTGTTTACCCGCTGCAGACATTACAGTCTGTTCACCCGCTGCAGAAGTTACAGTCTGTTTACCTGCAGACGTTACAGTCTGTTTACCTGCTGCAGACGTTACACTCTGTTTACCTGCTGCAGACGTTACAGTCTGTTTAACCGCTGCAGACGTTACAGTCTGTTTACCTGCAGACGTTACAGTCTGTTTACCTGCTGCAGACATTACAGTCTGTTTACCCGCTGCAGACGTTACAGTCTGTTCACCCGCTGCAGACGTTAAAGTCTGTTTACCTGCTGCAGACGTTACTGTCTGTTTACCTGCAGACGTTACAGTCTGTTTACCTGCTGCAGACGTTACAGTCTGTTTACCTGCTGCAGACGTTACAGTCTGTTTACCTGCAGACTTTACAGTCTGTTTACCTGCAGACGTTACAGTCTATTTAACTGCAGACGTTACAGTCTGTTTACCTGCTGCAGACGTTACAGTCTGTTTACCCGCTGCAGACGTTACTGTCTGTTTACCCGCTGCAGACGTTACAGTCTGTTTACCTGCTGCAGACGTTACAGTCTGTTTACCCGCTGCAGACATTACAGTCTGTTTACCCGCTGCAGAAGATACAGTCTGTTTACCTGCAGACTTTACAGTCTGTTTACCTGCAGACGTTACATCTGTTTACCTGCTGCAGACGTTACTGTCTGTTTACCCGCTGCAGACGTTACAGTCTGTTTACCTGCAGACGTTACAGTCTGTTTACCTGCTGAACAGTTACAGTCTGTTTAACTGCTGCAGACGTTACTGTCTGTTTACCCGCTGCAGACGTTACAGTCTGTTTACCTGCTGCAGACGATACAGTCTGTTTACCTGCTGCAGACGTTACAGTCTCTTTACCTGCTGCCGACGTTACAGTCTGTTTAACCGCTGCAGACGTTACAGTCTGTTTACCTCCAGACGTTACAGTCTGTTTACCTGCTGCAGACGTTACAGTTTGTTTACCTGCTGCAGACGTTACAGTCTCTTTACCCGCTGCAGACGTTACAGTCTGTTTACCTGCAGACGTTACAGTCTGTTTACCTGCAGACATTACAGTCTGTTTAACTGCAGACGTTACAGTCTGTTTACCTGCAGACGTTACAGTCTGTTTACCTGCTGCAGACATTACAGTCTGTTTAACTGCAGACGTTACAGTCTGTTTACCTGCAGACGTTACAGTCTGTTTACCTGCTGCAGACGTTACAGTCTGTTTACCTGCTGCAGACGTTACTGTCTGTTTACCCGCTGCAGACGTTACAGTCTGTTTACCTGCTGCAGACGTTACAGTCTGTTTACCCGCTGCAGACATTACAGTCTGTTTACCCGCTGCAGAAGTTACAGTCTGTTTACCTGCAGACGTTACAGTCTGTTTACCTGCTGCAGACGTTACACTCTGTTTACCTGCTGCAGACGTTACAGTCTGTTTAACCGCTGCAGACGTTACAGTCTGTTTACCTGCAGACGTTACAGTCTGTTTACCTGCTGCAGACATTACAGTCTGTTTACCCGCTGCAGACGTTACAGTCTGTTCACCCGCTGCAGACGTTAAAGTCTGTTTACCTGCTGCAGACATTACAGTCTGTTTAACCGCTGCAGACGTTACAGTCTGTTTACCTCCAGACGTTACAGTCTGTTTACCTGCTGCAGACGTTACAGTCTGTTTACCTGCTGCAGACGTTACAGTCTGTTTACCCGCTGCAGACGTTACAGTCTGTTTACCTGCAGACGTTACAGTCTGTTTACCTGCTGCAGACGTTACTGTCTGTTTACCCGCTGCAGACGTTACAGTCTGTTTACCTGCTGCAGACGTTACAGTCTGTTTACCCACTGCAGACGTTACAATCTGTTTACCTGCAGAACAGTTACAGTCTGTTTACCTGTTGCAGACATTACAGTCTGTTTACCTGCAGACATTACAGTCTGTTTAACTGCAGACGTTACAGTCTGTTTATCTGCTGCAGACGTTACAGTCTGTTTACCTGCAGACGTTACAGTCTGTTTACCTGCTGCAGACGTTACAGTCTGTTTACCTGCAGACGTTACAGTCTGTTTACCCGCTGCAGACATTACAGTCTGTTTACCCGCTGCAGAAGTTACAGTCTGTTTACCTGCAGACGTTACAGTCTGTTTACCTGCTGCAGACGATACAGTCTGTTTACCTGCTGCAGACGTTACAGTCTCTTTACCTGCTGCCGACGTTACAGTCTGTTTAACCACTGCAGACGTTACAGTCTGTTTACCTCCAGACGTTACAGTCTGTTTACCTGCTGCAGACGTTACAGTTTGTTTACCTGCTGCAGACGTTACAGTCTCTTTACCCGCTGCAGACGTTACAGTCTGTTTACCTGCAGACGTTACAGTCTGTTTACCTGCAGACATTACAGTCTGTTTAACTGCAGACGTTACAGTCTGTTTACCTGCAGACGTTACAGTCTGTTTACCTGCTGCAGACATTACAGTCTGTTTAACTGCAGACGTTACAGTCTGTTTACCTGCAGACGTTACAGTCTGTTTACCTGCTGCAGACGTTACAGTCTGTTTACCTGCTGCAGACGTTACTGTCTGTTTACCCGCTGCAGACGTTACAGTCTGTTTACCTGCTGCAGACGTTACAGTCTGTTTACCCGCTGCAGACATTACAGTCTGTTTACCCGCTGCAGAAGTTACAGTCTGTTTACCTGCAGACGTTACAGTCTGTTTACCTGCTGCAGACGTTACACTCTGTTTACCTGCTGCAGACGTTACAGTCTGTTTAACCGCTGCAGACGTTACAGTCTGTTTACCTGCAGACGTTACAGTCTGTTTACCTGCTGCAGACATTACAGTCTGTTTACCCGCTGCAGACGTTACAGTCTGTTCACCCGCTGCAGACGTTAAAGTCTGTTTACCTGCTGCAGACATTACAGTCTGTTTAACCGCTGCAGACGTTACAGTCTGTTTACCTCCAGACGTTACAGTCTGTTTACCTGCTGCAGACGTTACAGTCTGTTTACCTGCTGCAGACGTTACAGTCTGTTTACCCGCTGCAGACGTTACAGTCTGTTTACCTGCAGACGTTACAGTCTGTTTACCTGCTGCAGACGTTACTGTCTGTTTACCCGCTGCAGACGTTACAGTCTGTTTACCTGCTGCAGACGTTACAGTCTGTTTACCCACTGCAGACGTTACAATCTGTTTACCTGCAGAACAGTTACAGTCTGTTTACCTGTTGCAGACATTACAGTCTGTTTAACTGCAGACGTTACAGTCTGTTTATCTGCTGCAGACGTTACAGTCTGTTTACCTGCAGACGTTACAGTCTGTTTACCTGCTGCAGACGTTACAGTCTGTTTACCTGCAGACGTTACAGTCTGTTTACCCGCTGCAGACATTACAGTCTGTTTACCCGCTGCAGAAGTTACAGTCTGTTTACCTGCAGACGTTACAGTCTGTTTACCTGCTGCAGACGTTACAGTCTGTTTACCTGCTGCAGACGTTACAGTCTGTTTAACCGCTGCAGACGTTACAGTCTGTTTACCTGCAGACGTTACAGTCTGTTTACCTGCTGCAGACATTACAGTCTGTTTACCCGCTGCGGACGTTACAGTCTGTTCACCCGCTGCAGACGTTACAGTCTGTTTACCTGCTGCAGACGTTACAGTCTGTTTAACCGCTGCAGACGTTAGTCTGTTTACCTCCAGACGTTACAGTCTGTTTACCTGCTGCAGACGTTACAGTCTGTTTACCTGCTGCAGACGTTACAGTCTGTTTACCCGCTGCAGACGTTACAGTCTGTTTACCTGCAGACGTTACAGTCTGTTTACCTGCTGCAGACGTTACTGTCTGTTTACCCGCTGCAGACGTTACAGTCTGTTTACCCGCTGCAGACGTTACAGTCTGTTTACCCACTGCAGACGTTACAATCTGTTTACCTGCTGAACAGTTACAGTCTGTTTACCTGTTGCAGACATTACAGTCTGTTTACCTGCAGACATTACAGTCTGTTTAACTGCAGACGTTACAGTCTGTTTATCTGCTGCAGACGTTACAGTCTGTTTACCTGCAGACGTTACAGTCTGTTTACCTGCTGCAGACGTTACAGTCTGTTTACCTGCAGACGTTACAGTCTGTTTACCTGCTGCAGACGTTACAGTCTGTTTACCCACTGCAGACGTTACAATCTGTTTACCTGCTGAACAGTTACAGTCTGTTTACCTGTTGCAGACATTACAGTCTGTTTACCTGCAGACATTACAGTCTGTTTAACTGCAGACGTTACAGTCTGTTTATCTGCTGCAGACGTTACAGTCTGTTTACCTGCAGACGTTACAGTCTGTTTACCTGCTGCAGACGTTACAGTCTGTTTACCTGCAGACGTTACAGTCTGTTTACCCGCTGCAGAAGTTACAGTCTGTTTACCTGCAGACGTTACAGTCTGTTTACCTGCTGCAGACGTTACAGTCTGTTTAACCGCTGCAGACGTTACAGTCTGTTTACCTGCAGACGTTACAGTCTGTTTACCTGCTGCAGACATTACAGTCTGTTTACCCGCTGCAGACGTTACAGTCTGTTCACCCGCTGCAGACGTTACAGTCTGTTTACCTGCTGCAGACGTTACAGTCTGTTTAACCGCTGCAGACGTTACAGTCTGTTTACCTCCAGACGTTACAGTCTGTTTACCTGCTGCAGACGTTACAGTCTGTTTACCTGCTGCAGACGTTACAGTCTCTTTACCCGCTGCAGACGTTACAGTCTGTTTACCTGCAGACGTTACAGTCTGTTTACCTGCTGCAGACGTTACTGTCTGTTTACCCGCTGCAGACGTTACAGTCTGTTTACCTGCTGCAGATGTTACAGTCTGTTTACCCACTGCAGACGTTACAATCTGTTTACCTGCTGAACAGTTACAGTCTGTTTACCTGTTGCAGACATTACAGTCTGTTTACCTGCAGACATTACAGTCTGTTTAACTGCAGACGTTACAGTCTGTTTATCTGCTGCAGACGTTACAGTCTGTTTACCTGCAGACGTTACAGTCTGTTTAACCGCTGCAGACGTTACAGTCTGTTTACCTCCAGACATTACAGTCTGTTTACCTGCTGCAGACGTTACAGTCTGTTTACCTGCTGCAGACGTTACAGTCTCTTTACCCGCTGCAGACGTTACAGTCTGTTTACCTGCAGACGTTACAGTCTGTTTACCTGCTGCAGACGTTACTGTCTGTTTACCCGCTGCAGACGTTACAGTCTGTTTACCTGCTGCAGATGTTACAGTCTGTTTACCCACTGCAGACGTTACAATCTGTTTACCTGCTGAACAGTTACAGTCTGTTTACCTGTTGCAGACATTACAGTCTGTTTACCTGCAGACATTACAGTCTGTTTAACTGCAGACGTTACAGTCTGTTTATCTGCTGCAGACGTTACAGTCTGTTTACCTGCAGACGTTACAGTCTGTTTACCTGCTGCAGACGTTACAGTCTGTTTACCTGCAGACGTTACAGTCTGTTTACCTGCTGCAGACGTTACACTCTGTTTACCTGCTGCAGACGTTACAGTCTGTTTACCTGCTGCAGACGTTACAGTCTGTTTACCTGCAGACGTTACAGTCTGTTTACCTGCAGACGTTACAGTCTGTTTACCTGCAGACGTTACAGTCTGTTTACCTGCTGAACATTTACAGTCTGTTTACCCGCTGCAGACGTTACAGTCTGTTTACCTGCTGCAGACGTTACAGTCTGTTTACCTGCAGACGTTACAGTCTGTTTACCCGCTGCAGACGTTACAGTCTGTTTACCTGCAGACGTTACAGTCTGTTTACCTGCTGCAGACGTTACAGTCTGTTTACCTGCTGCAGACGTTACAGTCTGTTTACCTTCTGCAGACGTTACAGTCTGTTTACCTACTGCAGACGTTACATTCTGTTTACCTGTGTGACGGAGCGGCTCCGTCACTGACTGCAGTCAGCGCACACACGCTGACACACACTGACACACGCTGACACACACTGACACACACTGACACACGCTGACACACACTGACACACGCTGACACACACACATCCGCCAAACTTTTCCCTCTGCCAGTGCGCCTATAATCATACAGTAAATCACACCATCATCCTCCTTTCCCTCTCAGTTTCATAGCGCGATTAAGGGTGCACACTTGAGAGCTCTATTTTTGGTTTCATACATTTATATATATATATAGTCATAGCGGTATTACCGTTGGTGCGTTTCATGCGCGCCGCTGTGTCACGTTTGGGTGCCAAACAGAGTGGGCCCAGTTCCGCATTCTAAATAGGCGGATGGGCGCACATTGGTAATCACGTGATTGATTGGGTAATTAAATGTTTGTTTGCAATGTATCGCCACAGATACATTAGCGAGGTGTTAATAAAATATGGATGAAAATGGGTAATTTAGTGATGAGTAGACCATATGAATTTAACCGGTTATAAATTGCTCATTCATGAGAAAGTGTGTTTTGTGTAAAACGTTATGCAATTCATAACGCCCAGTGGGAGGGGCTTCTTGCTTTTAAAAGATGGCTGCTTACTGCTTTCAGGCAGTTGAGGATGGTTACAGGGAAGGTAACATGTTACAGCGAGAGTTCTTTTTTTTTTGGAAGTACCGTTTGTTTGTTTTTGTTTGGTTTTCTGTTTTTGCATTTTTTCATGTTTGTAAATAGCTATCACTGCACTTTGGGAGGCCGGCAGAAAATAAAAACACTTCACTTACAGTCTGCGACTACGCCTGTTTTTAAGTTTCGGGTGGATTGCCAGAGGACCCCGTCACAACCTGCTGCAGACGTTACAGTCTGTTTACCTGCAGATGTTACAGTCTGTTTACCTGCAGACGTTACAGTCTGTTTACCCGCTGCAGACGTTACAGTCTGTTTACCTGCAGACGTTACAGTCTGTTTACCCGCTGCAGACGTTACAATCTGTTTACCTGCTGAACAGTTACAGTCTGTTTACCTGTTGCAGACATTACAGTCTGTTTACCTGCAGACATTACAGTCTGTTTAACTGCAGACGTTACAGTCTGTTTATCTGCTGCAGACGTTACAGTCTGTTTACCTGCAGACGTTACAGTCTGTTTACCTGCTGCAGACGTTACAGTCTGTTTACCAGCAGACGTTACAGTCTGTTTACCTACTGCAGACGTTACAGTCTGTTTACCTGCTGCAGACGTTACAGTCTGTTTACCTGCAGACTTTACAGTCTGTTTACCTGCAAATTTTACAGTCTGTTTACCTGCAGACGTTACAGTCTGTTTAACTGCAGACGTTACAGTCTGTTTACCTGCTGCAGACGTTACAGTCTGTTTACCTGCAGACGTTACAGTCTGTTTACCTGCAGACGTTACAGTCTGTTTACCTGCAGATGTTACAGTCTGTTTACCCGCTGCAGACGTTACAGTCTGTTTACCTGCTGAACAGTTACAGTCTGTTTACCCGCTGCAGACGTTACAGTCTGTTTACACGCTGCAGACGTTACAGTCTGTTTACCTGCAGACGTTACAGTCTGTTTACCTGCTGCAGACGTTACAGTCTGTTTACCTGCTGCAGACGTTACAGTCTGTTTACCTTCTGCAGACGTTACAGTCTGTTTACCTGCAGATGTTACAGTCTGTTTACCTGCAGACATTACAGTCTGTTTAACTGCAGACCTTACAGTCTGTTTACCTGCTGCAGACGTTACAGTCTGTTTACCTTCTGCAGACGTTACAGTCTGTTTAACTACTGCAGACGTTACAGTCTGTTTACCTGCTGCAGACGTTACAGTCTGTTTACCTGCTGCAGACGTTACAGTCTGTTTACCTGCAGACGTTACAGTCTGTTTACCTGCAGACGTTACAGTCTGTTTACCTGCAGACGTTAGAGTCTGTTTACCCGCTGCAGACGTTACAGTCTGTTTACCTGCTGAACAGTTACAGTCTGTTTACCCGCTGCAGACGTTACAGTCTGTTTACCTGCTGCAGACGTTACAGTCTGTTTACCTGCAGACGTTACAGTCTGTTTACACGCTGCAGACGTTACAGTCTGTTTACCCGCTGCAGAAGTTACAGTCTGTTTACCTGCAGACGTTACAGTCTGTTTACCTGCTGCAGACGTTACAGTCTGTTTACCTGCAGATGTTACAGTGTGTTTACCTGCTGCAGACGTTATAGTCTGTTTACCTGCAGACGTTACAGTCTGTTTACCCGCTGCAGACGTTACAGTCTGTTTACCCGCTTCAGAAGTTACAGTCTGTTTACCTGCAGACGTTACAGTCTGTTTACCTGCTGCAGACGTTACTGTCTGTTTACCCGCTGCAGACTTTACAGTCTGTTTACCTGCTGCAGACGTTACAGTCTGTTTACCTGCTGCAGACGTTACAGTCTGTTTAACCGCTGCAGACGTTACAGTCTGTTTACCTGCAGACGTTACAGTCTGTTTACCTGCTGCAGACGTTACAGTCTGTTTACCCGCTGCAGACGTTACTGTCTGTTCACCCGCTGCAGACGTTACAGTCTGTTTACCTGCTGCAGACGCTACAGTCTGTTTACCTGCTGCAGATGTTACAGTCTGTTTACCTGCTGAAGACGTTACAGTCTGTTTACCCGCTGCAGACTTTACAGTCTGTTTACCTGCAGACGTTACAGTCTGTTTACCTGCTGCAGACGTTACACTCTGTTTACCTGCAGACATTACAGTCTGTTTAACTGCAGACCTTACAGTCTGTTTACCTGCTGCAGACGTTACAGCCTGTTTACCTGCTGCAGATGTTACAGTCTGTTTACCTGCTGCAGACGTTACAGTCTGTTTACCTGCAGATGTTACAGTCTGTTTACCTGCAGACATTACAGTCTGTTTAACTGCAGACGTTACAGTCTGTTTACCTGCTGCAGACGTTACAGTCTGTTTACCTTCTGCAGACGTTACAGTCTGTTTACCTACTGCAGACGTTACAGTCTGTTTACCTGCTGCAGACGTTACAGTCTGTTTACCCGCTGCAGAAGTTAAAGTCTGTTTACCTGCAGACATTACAGTCTGTTTAACTGCAGACCTTACAGTCTGTTTACCTGCTGCAGACGTTACAGCCTGTTTACCTGCTGCAGACGTTACAGTCTGTTTACCTGCTGCAGACGTTACAGTCTGTTTACCTGCAGACATTACAGTCTGTTTACCCGCTGCAGACGTTACAGTCTGTTTACCCGCTGCAGAAGTTACAGTCTGTTTACCTGCAGACGTTACAGTCTGTTTACCTGCTGCAGACGTTACTATCTGTTTACCCGCTGCAGACGTTACAGTCTGTTTACCTGCTGCAGACGTTACAGTCTGTTTACTTGCTGCAGACGTTACAGTCTGTTTACCCGCTGCAGACGTTACAGTCTGTTTACCCGCTGCAGAAGTTACATTCTGTTCACCCGCTACAGACTTTACACTCTGTTTACCTGCAGACGTTACAGTCTGTTTACCTGCTGCAGACGTTACAGTCTGTTTACCTGCTGCAGACGTTACAGTCTGTTGACCTGCTGCAGACGTTACAGCCTGTTTTCCTGCTGCAGACGTTACGGTCTGTTTACCTGCAGACGTTGCAGTCTGTTTACCCGCTGCAGACGTTACAGTCTGTTTACCTGCAGACGTTACAGTCTGTTTACCTGCAGACGTTACAGTCTGTTTACCTGCTGAACAGTTACAGTCTGTTTACCTGCTGCAGATGTTACAGTCTGTTTACCCGCTGCAGACGTTACAGTCTGTTTACCTGCTGCAGACGTTACAGTCTGTTTAACCGCTGCAGACGTTACAGTCTGTTTACCTGCAGACGTTACAGTCTGTTTACCTGCTGCAGACGTTACAGTCTGTTTACCCGCTGCAGACGTTACTGTCTGTTCACCCGCTGCAGACGTTACAGTCTGTTTACCTGCTGCAGACGCTACAGTCTGTTTACCTGCTGCAGACGTTGCAGTCTGTTTACCTGCAGACATTACAGTCTGTTTAACTGCAGACCTTACTGTCTGTTTACCTGCTGCAGACCTTACAGCCTGTTTACCTGCTGCAGACGTTACAGTCTGTTTACCTGCAGATGTTACAGTCGGTTGACCTGCACACATTACAGTCTGTTTAACTGCAGACCTTACAGTCTGTTTACCTGCTGCAGACGTTACAGCCTGTTTACCTGCTGCAGACTTTACAGTCTGTTTACCTGCTGCAGACGTTACAGTCTGTTTACCTGCAGACGTTACAGTCTGTTTACCCGCTGCAGACGTTACAGTCTGTTTACCCGCTGCAGAAGTTACAGTCTGTTTACCTGCAGACCTTACTGTCTGTTTACCTGCTGCAGACCTTACAGCCTGTTTACCTGCTGCAGACGTTACAGTCTGTTTACCTGCAGATTTTACAGTCTGTTTACCCGCTGCAGACGTTACAGTCTGTTTACCTGCAGACGTTACAGTCTGTTTACCTGCTGCAGACATTACAGTCTGTTTAACCGCTGCAGACGTTACAGTCTGTTCACCCGCTGCAGACGTTACAGTCTGTTTACCTCCTGCAGACATTACAGTCTGTTTACCCGCTGCAGAAGTTACAGTCTGTTTACCTGCAGACGTTACAGTCTGTTTACCTGCAGACGTTACAGTCTGTTTACCTGCTGCAGACGTTACTGTCTGTTTACCCGCTGCAGACGTTACAGTCTGTTTACCTGCAGACGTTACAGTCTGTTTACCTGCTGAACAGTTACAGACTGTTTACCTGCTGCAGACGTTACTGTCTGTTTACCCGCTGCAGACGTTACAGTCTGTTTACCTGCTGCAGACGTTACAGTCTTTTTAACCGCTGCAGACGTTACAGTCTGTTTACCTGCAGACGTTACAGTCTGTTTACCTGCAGACATTACAGTCTGTTTACCCGCTGCAGAAGTTACAGTCTGTTTACCTGCAGACGTTACAGTCTGTTTACCTGCTGCAGACGTTACTGTCTGTTTACCCGCTGCAGACGTTACAGTCTGTTTACCTGCAGACGTTACAGTCTATTTACCTGCTGCAGACGTTACAGTCTGTTTACCTGCTGCAGACGTTACAGTCTGTTTACCTGCAGACGTTACAGTCTGTTTACCTGCTGCAGACATTACAGTCTGTTTACCCGCTGCAGACTTTACAGTCTGTTTACCTGCAGACGTTACAGTCTGTTTACCCGCTGCAGACGTTACAGTCTGTTTACCCGCTGCAGAAGTTACAGTCTGTTTACCTGCAGACGTTACAGTCTGTTTACCTGCTGCAGACGTTACTGTCTGTTTACCCGCTGCAGACGTTACAGTCTGTTTACCTGCTGCAGACGTTACAGTCTGTTTACCTGCTGCAGACGTTACAGTCTGTTTACCCGCTGCAGACGTTACAGTCTGTTTACCCGCTGCAGAAGTTACATTCTGTTCACCCGCTGCAGACTTTACAGTCTGTTTACCTGCAGACGTTACAGTCTGTTTACCTGCTGCAGACGTTACAGTCTGTTTACCTGCTGCAGACGTTACAGTCTGTTGACCTGCTGCAGACGTTACAGCCTGTTTTCCTGCTGCAGACGTTACAGTCTGTTTACCCGCTGCAGACGTTACGGTCTGTTTACCTACAGACGTTACAGTCTGTTTACCTGCTGCAGACGTTACAGTCTGTTTAACCGCTGCAGACGTTACAGTCTGTTTACCTGCAGACGTTACAGTCTGTTTACCTGCTGTAGACGTTACAGTCTGTTTATCCGCTGCAGACGTTACTGTCTGTTCACCCGCTGCAGACGTTACAGTCTGTTTACCTGCTGCAGACGCTACAGTCTCTTTACCTGCTGCAGACGTTGCAGTCTGTTTACCTGCAGACATTACAGTCTGTTTAACTGCAGACCTTACTGTCTGTTTAACTGCTGCAGACGTTACAGTCTGTTTACCTGCAGATGTTACAGTCTGTTTACCCGCTGCAGACGTTACAGTCTGTTTACCTGCAGACGTTACAGTCTGTTTACCTGCAGACGTTACAGTCTGTTTACCTGCTGCAGACGTTACTGTCTGTTTACCCGCTGCAGACGTTACAGTATGTTTACCTGCAGACGTTACAGTCTGTTTACCTGCTGAACAGTTACAGACTGTTTACCTGCTGCAGACGTTACTGTCTGTTTACCCGCTGCAGACGTTACAGTCTGTTTACCTGCTGTAGACGTTACAGTCTTTTTAACCGCTGCAGACGTTACAGTCTGTTTACCTGCAGACGTTACAGTCTGTTTACCTGCAGACATTACAGTCTGTTTACCCGCTGCAGAAGTTACAGTCTGTTTACCTGCAGACGTTACAGTCTGTTTACCTGCAGACGTTACAGTCTGTTTACCTGCTGCAGACGTTACAGTCTTTTTAACCGCTGCAGACGTTACAGTCTGTTTACCTGCAGACGTTACAGTCTTTTTACCTGCTGCAGACATTACAGTCTGTTTACCCGCTGCAGACTTTACAGTCTGTTTACCTGCAGACGTTACAGTCTGTTTACCCGCTGCAGATTTTACAGTCTGTTTACCCGCTGCAGAAGTTACAGTCTGTTTACCTGCAGACGTTACAGTCTGTTTTCCTGCTGCAGACGTTACTGTCTGTTTACCCGCTGCAGACGTTACAGTCTGTTTACCTGCTGCAGACGTTACAGTCTGTTTACCTGCTGCAGACGTTACAGTCTGTTTACCCGCTGCAGACGTTACAGTCTGTTTACCCGCTGCAGAAGTTACATTCTGTTCACCCGCTGCAGACTTTACAGTCTGTTTACCTGCAGATGTTACAGTCTGTTTACCTGCTGCAGACGTTACAGTCTGTTTACCTGCTGCAGACGTTACAGTCTGTTGACCTGCTGCAGACGTTACAGCCTGTTTTCCTGCTGCAGACGTTACGGTCTGTTTACCTGCAGACGTTGCAGTCTGTTTACCCGCTGCAGACGTTACAGTCTGTTTACCTGCAGACGTTACAGTCTGTTTACCTGCTGAACAGTTACAGTCTGTTTACCTGCTGCAGATGTTACAGTCTGTTTACCCGCTGCAGACGTTACAGTCTGTTTACCTGCTGCAGACGTTACAGTCTGTTTAACCGCTGCAGACGTTACAGTCTGTTTACCTGCAGACGTTACAGTCTGTTTACCTGCTGCAGACGTTACAGTCTGTTTACCCGCTGCAGACGTTACTGTCTGTTCACCCGCTGCAGACGTTACAGTCTGTTTACCTGCTGCAGACGCTACAGTCTGTTTACCTGCTGCAGACGTTGCAGTCTGTTTACCTGCAGACATTACAGTCTGTTTAACTGCAGACCTTACTGTCTGTTTACCTGCTGCAGACCTTACAGCCTGTTTACCTGCTGCAGACGTTACAGTCTGTTTACCTGCAGATGTTACAGTCGGTTGACCTGCACACATTACAGTCTGTTTAACTGCAGACCTTACAGTCTGTTTACCTGCTGCAGACGTTACAGCCTGTTTACCTGCTGCAGACTTTACAGTCTGTTTACCTGCTGCAGACGTTACAGTCTGTTTACCTGCAGACGTTACAGTCTGTTTACCCGCTGCAGACGTTACAGTCTGTTTACCCGCTGCAGAAGTTACAGTCTGTTTACCTGCAGACCTTACTGTCTGTTTACCTGCTGCAGACCTTACAGCCTGTTTACCTGCTGCAGACGTTACAGTCTGTTTACCTGCAGATTTTACAGTCTGTTTACCCGCTGCAGACGTTACAGTCTGTTTACCTGCAGACGTTACAGTCTGTTTACCTGCTGCAGACATTACAGTCTGTTTACCCGCTGCAGACGTTACAGTCTGTTCACCCGCTGCAGACGTTACAGTCTGTTTACCTCCTGCAGACATTACAGTCTGTTTACCCGCTGCAGAAGTTACAGTCTGTTTACCTGCAGACGTTACAGTCTGTTTACCTGCAGACGTTACAGTCTGTTTACCTGCTGCAGACGTTACTGTCTGTTTACGCGCTGCAGACGTTACAGTCTGTTTACCTGCAGACGTTACAGTCTGTTTACCTGCTGAACAGTTACAGACTGTTTACCTGCTGCAGACGTTACTGTCTGTTTACCCGCTGCAGACGTTACAGTCTGTTTACCTGCTGCAGACGTTACAGTCTTTTTAACCGCTGCAGACGTTACAGTCTGTTTACCTGCAGACGTTACAGTCTGTTTACCTGCAGACATTACAGTCTGTTTACCCGCTGCAGAAGTTACAGTCTGTTTACCTGCAGACGTTACAGTCTGTTTACCTGCTGCAGACGTTACTGTCTGTTTACCCGCTGCAGACGTTACAGTCTGTTTACCTGCAGACGTTACAGTCTATTTACCTGCTGCAGACGTTACAGTCTGTTTACCTGCTGCAGACGTTACAGTCTGTTTACCTGCAGACGTTACAGTCTGTTTACCTGCTGCAGACATTACAGTCTGTTTACCCGCTGCAGACTTTACAGTCTGTTTACCTGCAGACGTTACAGTCTGTTTACCCGCTGCAGACGTTACAGTCTGTTTACCCGCTGCAGAAGTTACAGTCTGTTTACCTGCAGACGTTACAGTCTGTTTACCTGCTGCAGACGTTACTGTCTGTTTACCCGCTGCAGACGTTACAGTCTGTTTACCTGCTGCAGACGTTACAGTCTGTTTACCTGCTGCAGACGTTACAGTCTGTTTACCCGCTGCAGACGTTACAGTCTGTTTACCCGCTGCAGAAGTTACATTCTGTTCACCCGCTGCAGACTTTACAGTCTGTTTACCTGCAGACGTTACAGTCTGTTTACCTGCTGCAGACGTTACAGTCTGTTTACCTGCTGCAGACGTTACAGTCTGTTGACCTGCTGCAGACGTTACAGCCTGTTTTCCTGCTGCAGACGTTACGGTCTGTTTACCTGCAGACGTTGCAGTCTATTTACCTGCTGCAGACGTTACAGTCTGTTTACCCGCTGCAGACGTTACAGTCTGTTTACCTAGAGACGTTACAGTCTGTTTACCTGCTGCAGACGTTACAGTCTGTTTAACCGCTGCAGACGTTACAGTCTGTTTACCTGCAGACGTTACAGTCTGTTTACCTGCTGTAGACGTTACAGTCTGTTTACCCGCTGCAGACGTTACTGTCTGTTCACCCGCTGCAGACGTTACAGTCTGTTTACCTGCTGCAGACGCTACAGTCTCTTTACCTGCTGCAGACGTTGCAGTCTGTTTACCTGCAGACATTACAGTCTGTTTAACTGCAGACCTTACTTTCTGTTTAACTGCTGCAGACGTTACAGTCTGTTTACCTGCAGATGTTACAGTCTGTTTACCCGCTGCAGACGTTACAGTCTGTTTACCTGCAGACGTTACAGTCTGTTTACCTGCAGACGTTACAGTCTGTTTACATGCTGCAGACGTTACTGTCTGTTTACCCGCTGCAGACGTTACAGTATGTTTACCTGCAGACGTTACAGTCTGTTTACCTGCTGAACAGTTACAGACTGTTTACCTGCTGCAGACGTTACTGTCTGTTTACCCGCTGCAGACGTTACAGTCTGTTTACCTGCTGTAGACGTTACAGTCTTTTTAACCGCTGCAGACGTTACAGTCTGTTTACCTGCAGACGTTACAGTCTGTTTACCTGCAGACATTACAGTCTGTTTACCCGCTGCAGAAGTTACAGTCTGTTTACCTGCAGACGTTACAGTCTGTTTACCTGCAGACGTTACAGTCTGTTTACCTGCTGCAGACGTTACAGTCTTTTTAACCGCTGCAGACGTTACAGTCTGTTTACCTGCAGACGTTACAGTCTGTTTACCTGCTGCAGACATTACAGTCTGTTTACCCGCTGCAGACTTTACAGTCTGTTTACCTGCAGACGTTACAGTCTGTTTACCCGCTGCAGATTTTACAGTCTGTTTACCCGCTGCAGAAGTTACAGTCTGTTTACCTGCAGACGTTACAGTCTGTTTACCTGCTGCTGACGTTACTGTCTGTTTACCCGCTGCAGACGTTACAGTCTGTTTACCTGCTGCAGACGTTACAGTCTGTTTACCTGCTGCAGACGTTACAGTCTGTTTACCCGCTGCAGACGTTACAGTCTGTTTACCCGCTGCAGAAGTTACATTCTGTTCACCCGCTGCAGACTTTACAGTCTGTTTACCTGCAGATGTTACAGTCTGTTAACCTGCTGCAGACGTTACAGTCTGTTTACCTGCTGCAGACGTTACAGTCTGTTGACCTGCTGCAGACGTTACAGCCTGTTTTCCTGCTGCAGACGTTACGGTCTGTTTACCTGCAGACGTTGCAGTGTATTTACCTGCTGCAGACGTTACAGTCTGTTTACCTGCTGCAGACGTTACAGTCTGTTTACCTGCAGACGTTACAGTCTGTTTACCTGCTGCAGACGTTTCAGTCTGTTTAACCGCTGCAGACGTTACAGTCTGTTTACCTGCAGACGTTACAGTCTGTTTACCTGCTGTAGACGTTACAGTCTGTTTACCCGCTGCAGACGTTACTGTCTGTTCACCCGCTGCAGACGTTACAGTCTGTTTACCTGCTACAGACGCTACAGTCTCTTTACCTGCTGCAGACGTTACAGTCTGTTTACCTGCAGACATTACAGTCTGTTTAACTGCAGACCTTACTGTCTGTTTAACTGCTGCAGACGTTACAGTCTGTTTACCTGCAGATGTTACAGTCTGTTTACCCGCTGCATACGTTACAGTCTGTTTACCTGCAGACGTTACAGTCTGTTTACCTGCAGACGTTACAGTCTGTTTACCTGCTGCAGACGTTACTGTCTGTTTACCCGCTGCAGACGTTACAGTATGTTTACCTGCAGACGTTACAGTCTGTTTACCTGCTGAACAGTTACAGACTGTTTACCTGCTGCAGACGTTACTGTCTGTTTACCCGCTGCAGACGTTACAGTCTGTTTACCTGCTGTAGACGTTACAGTCTTTTTAACCGCTGCAGACGTTACAGTCTGTTTACCTGCAGACGTTACAGTCTGTTTACCTGCAGACATTACAGTCTGTTTACCCGCTGCAGAAGTTACAGTCTGTTTACCTGCAGACGTTACAGTCTGTTTACCTGCAGACGTTACAGTCTGTTTACCTGCTGCAGACGTTACAGTCTTTTTAACCGCTGCAGACGTTACAGTCTGTTTACCTGCAGACGTTACAGTCTGTTTACCTGCTGCAGACATTACAGTCTGTTTACCCGCTGCAGACTTTACAGTCTGTTTACCTGCAGACGTTACAGTCTGTTTACCCGCTGCAGATTTTACAGTCTGTTTACCCGCTGCAGAAGTTACAGTCTGTTTACCTGCAGACGTTACAGTCTGTTTACCTGCTGCAGACGTTACTGTCTGTTTACCCGCTGCAGACGTTACAGTCTGTTTACCTGCTGCAGACGTTACAGTCTGTTTACCTGCTGCAGACGTTACAGTCTGTTTACCCGCTGCAGACGTTACAGTCTGTTTACCCGCTGCAGAAGTTACATTCTGTTCACCCGCTGCAGACTTTACAGTCTGTTTACCTGCAGACGTTACAGTCTGTTTACCTGCTGCAGACGTTACAGTCTGTTTACCTGCTGCAGACGTTACAGTCTGTTGACCTGCTGCAGACGTTACAGCCTGTTTTCCTGCTGCAGACGTTACGGTCTGTTTACCTGCAGACGTTGCAGTCTATTTACCTGCTGCAGACGTTACAGTCTGTTTACCTGCTGCAGACGTTACAGTCTGTTTACCTGCAGACGTTACAGTCTGTTTACCTGCTGCAGACGTTTCAGTCTGTTTAACCGCTGCAGACGTTACAGTCTGTTTACCTGCAGACGTTACAGTCTGTTTACCTGCTGTAGACGTTACAGTCTGTTTACCCGCTGCAGACGTTACTGTCTGTTCACCCGCTGCAGACGTTACAGTCTGTTTACCTGCTACAGACGCTACAGTCTCTTTACCTGCTGCAGACGTTGCAGTCTGTTTACCTGCAGACATTACAGTCTGTTTAACTGCAGACCTTACTGTCTGTTTACCTGCTGCAGACGTTACAGTCTGTTTACCTGCAGATGTTACAGTCTGTTTACCCGCTGCAGACGTTACAGTCTGTTTACCTGCAGACGTTACAGTCTGTTTACCTGCTGCAGACATTACAGTCTGTTTACCCGCTGCAGATGTTACAGTCTGTTCACCCGCTGCAGACGTTACAGTCTGTTTACCTGCAGACGTTACAGTCTGTTTACCTGCAGACGTTACAGTCTGTTTACCTGCTGCAGACGTTACTGTCTGTTTACCCGCTGCAGACGTTACAGTATGTTTACCTGCAGACGTTACAGTCTGTTTACCTGCTGAACAGTTACAGACTGTTTACCTGCTGCAGACGTTACTGTCTGTTTACCCGCTGCAGACGTTACAGTCTGTTTACCTGCTGTAGACGTTACAGTCTTTTTACCCGCTGCAGACGTTACAGTCTGTTTACCTGCAGACGTTACAGTCTGTTTACCTGCAGACATTACAGTCTGTTTACCCGCTGCAGAAGTTACAGTCTGTTTACCTGCAGACGTTACAGTCTGTTTACCTGCAGACGTTACAGTCTGTTTACCTGCTGCAGACGTTACTGTCTGTTTACCCGCTGCAGACGTTACAGTCTGTTTACCTGCAGACGTTACAGTCTGTTTACCTGCTGAAAAGTTACAGTCTGTTTACCTGCTGCAGACGTTACTGTCTGTTTACCCGCTGCAGACGTTACAGTCTGTTTACCTGCTGCAGACGTTACAGTCTTTTTAACCGCTGCAGACGTTACAGTCTGTTTACCTGCAGACGTTACAGTCTGTTTACCTGCTGCAGACATTACAGTCTGTTTACCCGCTGCAGACGTTACAGTCTGTTCACCCGCTGCAGACGTTACAGTCTGTTTACCTGCTGCAGACGTTACAGTCTGTTTAACCGCTGTAGACGTTACAGTCTGTTTACCTCCAGACGTTACAGTCTGTTTACCTGCTGCAGACGTTACAGTCTGTTTACCTGCTGCAGACGTTACTGTCTGTTTACCCGCTGCAGACGTTACAGTCTGTTTACCTGCTGCAGACGTTACAGTCTGTTTACCCGCTGCAGACGTTACAATCTGTTTACCTGCTGAACAGTTACAGTCTGTTTACCTGCAGACATTACAGTCTGTTTACCCGCTGCAGAAGTTACAGTCTGTTTACCTGCAGACGTTACAGTCTGTTTACCTGCAGACGTTACAGTCTGTTTACCTGCTGCAGACGTTACTGTCTGTTTACCCGCTGCAGACGTTACAGTCTGTTTACCTGCAGACGTTACAGTCTGTTTACCTGCTGAAAAGTTACAGTCTGTTTACCTGCTGCAGACGTTACTGTCTGTTTACCCGCTGCAGACGTTACAGTCTGTTTACCTGCTGCAGACGTTACAGTCTTTTTAACCGCTGCAGACGTTACAGTCTGTTTACCTGCAGACGTTACAGTCTGTTTACCTGCTGCAGACATTACAGTCTGTTTACCCGCTGCAGACGTTACAGTCTGTTCACCCGCTGCAGACGTTACAGTCTGTTTACCTGCTGCAGACGTTACAGTCTGTTTAACCGCTGCAGACGTTACAGTCTGTTTACCTCCAGACGTTACAGTCTGTTTACCTGCTGCAGACGTTACAGTCTGTTTACCTGCTGCAGACGTTACTGTCTGTTTACCCGCTGCAGACGTTACAGTCTGTTTACCTGCTGCAGACGTTACAGTCTGTTTACCCGCTGCAGACGTTACAATCTGTTTACCTGCTGAACAGTTACAGTCTGTTTACCTGTTGCAGACATTACAGTCTGTTTACCTGCAGACATTACAGTCTGTTTAACTGCAGACGTTACAGTCTTTTTATCTGCTGCAGACGTTACAGTCTGTTTACCTGTAGACGTTACAGTCTGTTTACCTGCTGCAGACGTTACAGTCTGTTTACCCGCTGCAGAAGTTACAGTCTGTTTACCTGCAGACGTTACAGTCTGTTTACCTGCAGACGTTACAGTCTGTTTACCTGCTGCAGACGTTATCAATCAATCAATCAACTTTTATTTGTATAGCGTCAACTCATAACAAGTGTTATCTCGAGACACTTTACAAGAAGCAGGTAAAATACCTTACTCATTGTCTGTTAACATTACAAAAGAGCAGGTAAAAAGACCTTACTCATTGTTATGTTACAAAAAGCAGGTAAAAGACCTTACTTATTGCTATGTTACGTTACTGTCTGTTTACCCGCTGCAGACGTTACAGTCTGTTTACCTGCAGACGTTACAGTCTGTTTACCTGCTGAACAGTTACAGACTGTTTACCTGCTGCAGACGTTACTGTCTGTTTACCCGCTGCAGACGTTACAGTCTGTTTACCTGCTGCAGACGTTACAGTCTGTTTACCTGCTGAACAGTTACAGACAGTTTACCTGCTGCAGACGATACTGTCTGTTTACCCGCTGCAGACGTTACAGTCTGTTTACCTGCTGCAGACGTTACAGTCTTTTTAACCGCTGCAGACGTTACAGTCTGTTTACCTGCAGACGTTACAGTCTGTTTACCTGGAGACGTTACAGTCTGTTTACCCGCTGCAGAAGTTACAGTCTTTTTACCTGCAGACGTTACAGTCTGTTTACCTGCAGACGTTATAGTCTGTTTACCTGCTGCAGACGTAACTGTCTGTTTACCCGCTGCAGACGTTACAGTCTGTTTACCTGCAGACGTTACAGTCTGTTTACCTGCTGAACAGTTACAGTCTGTTTACCTGCTGCAGACGTTACTGTCTGTTTACCCGCTGCAGACGTTACAGTCTGTTTACCTGCTGCAGACGTTACAGTCTATTTAACCGCTGCAGACGTTACAGTCTGTTTACCTGCAGACGTTACAGTCTGTTTACCTGCTGCAGACATTACAGTCTGTTTACCCGCTGCAGACGTTACAGTCTGTTCACCCGCTGCAGACGTTACAGTCTGTTTACCTGCTGCAGACGTTACAGTCTGTTTAACCGCTGCAGACGTTACAGTCTGTTTACCTCCAGACGTTACAGTCTGTTTACCTGCTGCAGACGTTACAGTCTGTTTACCTGCGGCAGACGTTACAGTCTGTTTACCCGCTGCAGACGTTACAGTCTGTTTACCTGCAGATGTTACAGTCTGTTTACCTGCTGCAGACGTTACTGTCTGTTTACCCGCTGCAGAAGTTACAGTCTGTTTACCTGCTGAACAGTTACGGTCTGTTTACCTGTTGCAGACATTACAGTCTATTTACCTGCAGACATTACAGTCTGTTTAACTGCAGACGTTACAGTTTGTTTATCTGCTGCAGACGTTACAGTCTGTTTACCTGCAGACGTTACAGTCTGTTTACCTACTGCAGACGTTACAGTCTGTTTACCTGCAGACGTTACAGTCTGTTTACCTGCTGCAGACGTTACAGTCTGTTTACCTGCTGCAGACGTTACAGTCTGTTTACCTGCAGACTTTAAAGTCTGTTTACCTGCAGACTTTACAGTCTGTTTACCTGCAGACGTTACAGTCTGTTTAACTGCAGACGTTACAGTCTGTTTACCTGCTGCAGACGTTACAGTCTGTTTACCTGCTGCAGACGTTACTGTCTGTTTACCCGCTGCAGACGTTACAGTCTGTTTACCTGCTGCAGACGTTACAGTCTGTTTAACCGCTGCAGACGTTACAGTCTGTTTACCCGCTGCAGAAGTTACAGTCTGTTTACCTGCAGACGTTACTGTCTGTTTACCTGCAGACGTTACAGTCTGTTTACCTGCTGCAGACGTTACAGTCTGTTTACCCGCTGCAGAAGTTACATTCTCTTCACCCGCTGCAGACTTTACAGTCTGTTTACCTGCAGACGTTACAGTCTGTTTACCTGCTGCAGACGTTACAGTCTGTTTACCTGCTGCAGACGTTACAGTCTGTTGACCTGCTGCAGACGGTACAGCCTGTTTTCCTGCTGCAGACGTTACGGTCTGTTTACCTGCAGACGTTGCAGTCTATTTACCTGCTGCAGACGTTACAGTCTGTTTACCCGCTGCAGACGTTACAGTCTGTTTACCTGCAGACATTACAGTCTGTTTACCTGCTGCAGACGTTACAGTCTGTTTACCTGCTGCAGACGTTACAGTCTGTTTAACCGCTGCAGACGTTACAGTCTGTTTACCTGCAGACGTTACAGTCTGTTTACCTGCTGCAGACGCTACAGTCTGTTTACCTGCTGCAGACGTTACAGTCTGTTTACCCGCTGCAGAAGTTACAGTCTGTTTACCTGCAGACCTTACTGTCTGTTTACCTGCTGCAGACCTTACAGCCTGTTTGCCTGCTGCAGACGTTACAGTCTGTTTACCTGCAGATGTTACAGTCTGTTTACCCGCTGCAGACGTTACAGTCTGTTTACCTGCAGACGATACAGTCTGTTTACCTGCTGCAGACATTACAGTCTGTTTACCCGCTGCAGACGTTACAGTCTGTTCACCCGCTGCAGACGTTACAGTCTGTTTACCTGCTGCAGACATTACAGTCTGTTTACCCGCTGCAGAAGTTACAGTCTGTTTACCTGCAGACGTTACAGTCTGTTTACCTGCAGACGTTACAGTCTGTTTACCTGCTGCAGACGTTACTGTCTGTTTACCCGCTGCAGACGTTACAGTCTGTTTACCTGCAGACGTTACAGTCTGTTTACCTGCTGAACAGTTACAGACTGTTTACCTGCTGCAGACGTTAATGTCTGTTTACCCGCTGCAGACGTTACAGTCTGTTTACCTTCTGCAGACGTTACAGTCTTTTTAACCGCTGCAGACGTTACAGTCTGTTTACCTGCAGACATTACAGTCTGTTTACCCGCTGCAGAAGTTACAGTCTGTTTACCTGCAGACGTTACAGTCTGTTTACCTGCAGGCGTTACAGTCTGTTTACCTGCTGCAGACGTTACTGTCTGTTTAACCGCTGCAGACGTTACAGTCTGTTTACCTGCAGACGTTACAGTCTGTTTACCTGCTGAACAGTTACAGTCTGTTTACCTGCTGCAGACGTTACTGTCTGTTTACCCGCTGCAGACGTTACAATCTGTTTACCTGCTGCAGACGTTACAGTCTTTCTAACCGCTGCAGACGTTACAGTCTGTTTACCTGCAGACGTTACAGTCTGTTTACCTGCTGCAGACATTACAGTCTGTTTAACTGCAGACGTTACAGTCTGTTTATCTGCTGCAGACGTTACAGTCTTTTTAACCGCTGCAGACGTTACAGTCTGTTTACCTGCAGACGTTACAGTCTGTTTACCTGCTGCAGACATTACAGTCTGTTTACCCGCTGCAGACGTTACAGTCTGTTCACCCGCTGCAGACGTTACAGTCTGTTTACCTGCTGCAGACGTTACAGTCTGTTTAACCGCTGCAGACGTTACAGTCTGTTTACCTCCAGACGTTACAGTCTGTTTACCTGCTGCAGACGTTACAGTCTGTTTACCTGCTGCAGACGTTACAGTCTGTTTACCTGCAGACGTTACAGTCTGTTTACCTGCAGACGTTACAGTCTGTTTACCTGCTGCAGACGTTACTGTCTGTTTACCCGCTGCAGACGTTACAGTCTGTTTACCTGCTGCAGACGTTACAGTCTGTTTACCCGCTGCAGACGTTACAATCTGTTTACCTGCTGAACAGTTACAGTCTGTTTACCTGTTGCAGACATTACAGTCTGTTTACCTGCAGACATTACAGTCTGTTTAACTGCAGACGTTACAGTCTGTTTATCTGCTGCAGACATTACAGTCTGTTTACCTGCAGACGTTACAGTCTGTTTACCTGCTGCAGACGTTACAGTCTGTTTACCCGCTGCAGAAGTTACAGTCTGTTTACCTGCAGACGTTACAGTCTGTTTACCTGCTGCAGACGTTATCAATCAATCAATCAACTTTTATTTGTATAGCGTCAACTCATAACAAGTGTTATCTCGAGACACTTTACAAGAAGCAGGTAAAATACCTTACTCATTGTCTGTTAACATTACAAAAGAGCAGGTAAAAAGACCTTACTCATTGTTATGTTACAAAAAGCAGGTAAAAGAACTTACTTATTGCTATGTTACGTTACTGTCTGTTTACCCGCTGCAGACGTTACAGTCTGTTTACCTGCAGACTTTACAGTCTGTTTACCTGCTGAACAGTTACAGACTGTTTACCTGCTGCAGACGTTACTGTCTGTTTACCCGCTGCAGACGTTACAGTCTGTTTACCTGCTGCAGACGTTACAGTCTTTTTAACCGCTGCAGACGTTACAGTCTGTTTACCTGCAGACGTTACAGTCTGTTTACCTGGAGACATTACAGTCTGTTTACCCGCTGCAGAAGTTACAGTCTGTTTACCTGCAGACGTTACAGTCTGTTTACCTGCAGACGTTATAGTCTGTTTACCTGCTGCAGACGTAACTGTCTGTTTACCCGCTGCAGACGTTACAGTCTATTTACCTGCAGACGTTACAGTCTGTTTACCTGCTGAACAGTTACAGTCTGTTTACCTGCTGCAGACGTTACTGTCTGTTTACCCGCTGCAGACGTTACAGTCTGTTTACCTGCTGCAGACGTTACAGTCTTTTTAACCACTGCAGACGTTACAGTCTGTTTACCTGCAGACGTTACAGTCTGTTTACCTGCTGCAGACATTACAGTCTGTTTACCCACTGCAGACGTTACAGTCTGTTCACCCGCTGCAGACGTTACAGTCTGTTTACCTGCTGCAGACGTTACAGTCTGTTTAACCGCTGCAGACGTTACAGTCTGTTTACCTCCAGACGTTACAGTCTGTTTACCTGCTGCAGACGTTACAGTCTGTTTACCTGCGGCAGACGTTACAGTCTGTTTACCCGCTGCAGACGTTACAGTCTGTTTACCTGCAGATGTTACAGTCTGTTTACCTGCTGCAGACGTTACTGTCTGTTTACCCGCTGCAGACGTTACAGTCTGTTTACCTGCTGAACAGTTACGGTCTGTTTACCGGTTGCAGACATTACAGTCTATTTACCTGCAGACATTACAGTCTGTTTAACTGCAGACGTTACAGTCTGTTTATCTGCTGCAGACGTTACAGTCTGTTTACCTGCAGACGTTACAGTCTGTTTACCTACTGCAGACGTTACAGTCTGTTTACCTGCAGACGTTACAGTCTGTTTACCTGCTGCAGACGTTACATTCTGTTTACCTGCTGCAGACGTTACAGTCTGTTTAACTGCAGACGTTACAGTCTGTTTATCTGCTGCAGACGTTACAGTCTGTTTACCTGCAGACGTTACAGTCTGTTTACCTACTGCAGACGTTACAGTCTGTTTACCTGCAGACGTTACAGTCTGTTTACCTGCTGCAGACGTTACAGTCTGTTTACCTGCTGCAGACGTTACAGTCTGTTTACCTGCAGACTTTAAAGTCTGTTTACCTGCAGACTTTACAGTCTGTTTACCTGCTGACGTTACAGTCTGTTTAACTGCAGACGTTACTGTCTGTTTACCCGCTGCAGACGTTACAGTCTGTTTACCTGCTGCAGACGTTACAGTCTGTTTAACCGCTGCAGACGTTACAGTCTGTTTACCCGCTGCAGAAGTTACAGTCTGTTTACCTGCAGACGTTACTGTCTGTTTACCTGCAGACGTTACAGTCTGTTTACCTGCTGCAGACGTTACTGTCTGTTTACCCGCTGCAGACGTTACAGTCTGTTTACCTGCAGACGTTACAGTCTGTTTACCTGCTGAACAGTTACAGTCTGTTTACCTGCTGCAGACGTTACTGTCTGTTTACCCGCTGCAGACGTTACAGTCTGTTTACCTGCTGCAGACGTTACAGTCTTTCTAACCGCTGCAGACGTTACAGTCTGTTTACCTGCAGACGTTACAGTCTGTTTACCTGCTGCAGACATTACAGTCTGTTTAACTGCAGACGTTACAGTCTGTTTATCTGCTGCAGACGTTACAGTCTGTTTACCTGCAGACGTTACAGTCTGTTTACCTGCAGACGTTACAGTCTGTTTACCTGCTGCAGACGTTACAGTCTGTTTACCTGCAGACTTTAAAGTCTGTTTACCTGCAGACTTTACAGTCTGTTTACCTGCAGACGTTACAGTCTGTTTAACTGCAGACGTTACAGTCTGTTTACCTGCTGCAGACGTTACAGTCTGTTTACCTGCTGCAGACGTTACTGTCTGTTTACCTGCTGCAGACGTTACAGTCTGTTTACCTGCTGCAGACGTTACAGTCTGTTTAACCGCTGCAGACGTTACAGTCTGTTTACCTGCAGACGTTACGGTCTGTTTACCTGCAGACGTTGCAGTCTATTTACCTGCTGCAGACGTTACAGTCTGTTTACCCGTTGCAGACGTTACAGTCTGTTTACCTGCAGACATTACAGTCTGTTTACCTGCTGCAGACGTTACAGTCTGTTTACCCGCTGCAGACGTTACAGTCTGTTTACCTGCTGCAGACGTTACAGTCTGTTTACCTGCTGCAGACGTTACAGTCTGTTTAACCGCTGCAGACGTTACAGTCTGTTTACCTGCAGACGTTACAGTCTGTTTACCTGCTGCAGACGCTACAGTCTGTTTACCTGCTGCAGACGTTACAGTCTGTTTACCTGCAGATGTTACAGTCTGTTTACCTGCAGACGTTACAGTCTGTTTACCTGCTGCAGACGTTACAGTCTGTTTACCTGCTGCAGACGTTACAGTCTGTTTACCCGCTGCAGACGTTACAGTCTGTTTACCTGCAGACGTTACAGTCTGTTTACCTGCTGCAGACGTTACTGTCTGTTTACCCGCTGCAGACGTTACAGTGTGTTTACCTGCTGCAGACGTTACAGTCTGTTTACCCGCTGCAGACGTTACAATCTGTTTTCCTGCTGAACAGTTACAGTCTGTTTACCTGTTGCAGACATTACAGTCTGTTTACCTGCAGACATTACAGTCTGTTTAACTGCAGACGTTACAGTCTGTTTATCTGCTGCAGACGTTACAGTCTGTTTACCTGCAGACGTTACAGTCTGTTTACCTGCTGCAGACGTTACAGTCTGTTTACCTGCAGACGTTACAGTCTGTTTACCTGCTGCAGACGTTACAGTCTGTTTACCTGCTGCAGACGTTACAGTCTGTTTACCTGCAGACTTTAAAGTCTGTTTACCTGCAGACTTTACAGTCTGTTTACCTGCAGACGTTACAGTCTGTTTAACTGCAGACGTTACAGTCTGTTTACCTGCTGCAGACGTTACAGTCTGTTTACCTGCTGCAGACGTTACTGTCTGTTTACCCGCTGCAGACGTTACAGTCTGTTTACCTGCTGCAGACGTTACTGTCTGTTTACCCGCTGCAGACGTTACAGTCTGTTTACCTGCAGACGTTACAGTCTGTTTACCTGCTGAACAGTTACAGTCTGTTTACCTGCTGCAGACGTTACTGTCTGTTTACCTGCAGACTTTAAAGTCTGTTTACCTGCAGACTTTACAGTCTGTTTAACTGCAGACGTTACAGTCTGTTTAACTGCAGACGTTACAGTCTGTTTACCTGCTGCAGACGTTACAGTCTGTTTACCTGCTGCAGACGTTACAGTCTGTTTACCTGCTGCAGACGTTACAGTCTGTTTACCTGTAGACGTTAAAGTCTGTTTAACTGCAGACGTTACAGTCTGTTTACCTGCAGGCGTTACAGTCTGTTTACCTGCTGCAGACGTTACAGTCTGTTTACCTGCTGCAGACGTTACAGTCTGTTTACCTGCTGCAGACGTTACAGCCTGTTTACCCGCTGCAGACGTTACAGTCTGTTTACCCGCTGCAGAAGTTACAATCTGTTTACCTGCTGAACAGTTACAGTCTGTTTACCTGCTGAACAGTTACAGTCTGTTTACCTGCTGCAGACGTTACAATCTGTTTACCTGCAGACATTACAGTCTGTTTACCTGCAGACGTTACAGTCTGTTTAACTGCTGCAGACGTTACAGTCTGTTTACCTGCAGACGTTACAGTCTGTTTAACTGCAGACGTTACAGTCTGTTTACCTGCTGCGGACGTTACAGTCTGTTTACCTGCAGACGTTACAGTCTGTTTAACTGCAGACGTTACAGTCTGTTTACCTGCTGCAGGCGTTACAGCCTGTTTACCTGCTGCAGACGTTACAGTCTGTTTACCTGCTGCAGACGTTTCAGTCTGTTTACCTGCAGACGTTACAGTCTGTTTACCTGCTGCAGACGTTACAGTCTGTTTACCTGCTGCAGACGTTACAGTCTGTTTACCTGCAGACGTTACAGTCTGTTTACCTGCTGCAGACGTTATAGTTTGTTTACCTGCTGCAGACGTTACAGCCTGTTTACCTGCTGCAGACGTTACAGTCTGTTTACCTGCTGCAGACGTTACAGTCTGTTTACCTGCAGACGTTACAGTCTGTGTACCTGCAGACGTTACAGTCTGTTTACCCGCTGCAGACGTTACAGTCTGTTTACCCGCTGCAGACGTTACAATCTGTTTACCTGCTGAACAGTTACAGTCTGTTTACCTGCTACAGACGTTACAGTCTGTTTACCTGCTGCAGACGTTACAGTCTGTTAACCTGCAGACGTTACAGTCTGTTTACCTGCTGCAGACATTACTGTCTGTTTACCCGCTGCAGACGTTACAGTCTGTATACCTGCTGCAGACGTTACAGTCTGTTTACCTGCTGCAGACGTTACAGTCTGTTTAACCGCTGCAGACGTTACAGTCTGTTTACCTGCAGACGTTACAGTCTGTTTACCTGCTGCAGACGTTACAGTCTGTTTACCCGCTGCAGACGTTACTGTCTGTTCACCCGCTGCAGACGTTACAGTCTGTTTACCTGCTGCAGACGCTACAGTCTGTTTACCTGCTGCAGACGTTACAGTCTGTTTACCTGCTGCAGATTTTACAGTCTGTTTACCTGCAGACGTTACAGTCTGTTTACCTGCTACAGACGATTCAGTCTGTTTACCTGCAGATGTTAAAGTCTGTTTACCCACTGCAGACGTTACAGTCTGTTTACCCGATGCAGACGTTACAATCAATCAATCAACTTTTATTTGTATAGCGTCAACTCATAACAAGTGTTATCTCGAGACACTTTACAAGAAGCAGGTAAAATACCTTACTCATTGTCTGTTAACATTACAAAAGAGCAGGTAAAAAGACCTTACTCATTGTTATGTTACAAAAAGCAGGTAAAGGACCTTACTTATTGCTATGTTACAAAGATCCGGCCTATCCATCATGAGCACTTTAGCAAAGCAGCAAAAGTTACAGTGGTAAGAAAAAACTGCCTTATTAAAAGGCAGAAATCTTCGGCCGGATCCCCGGCTCATGACGAAACAGTCTTCACAGGCCTAGACTGCGCCGGGCTTGGAAAGGGATAGGGGGAGAGATGGGATAAGATGCAGGAAGAGGGATAGAGAGCAAGGGGGTGGGGGGAGGTAGACCGTCCATCAGCAATCCGGTGGGGAGGGGAGGGGGTGTGGGGGGTTGTTCTGGCAGGCCGCCAACCCACGATCCGGTGGGGAGGGGGTAGTGGTGGGGTGGGGGTTGTTCTGGCAAGCCATCAACCGATGATCTTGAGGAGCCTAGGGGAGCTCAAGAGCTCCCAGGAAAGTAGGTGGTTAGTGACTGAGATTTATAGATAGATACATGCAGTAATATGATGTACTGTATATGCAGAGAGAGAGAGAGAGAGAGAGAGAGAGAGAGAGGAGCTCAAGGTGCCAGTTCCCCCGGTAGTCTAAGCCTATAGCAGCATAACTAAGAGCGGGTCTACACCAGCACCAGCCCTAACTATAAGATTTATCAAAAAGGAAAGTTTTAAGTCTAATCTTAAAAATACAGACTGTGTCTGCCTCCCGGACCCCGGCTGGAAGGCGGTTCCAGAGGAGAGGAGCCCAATAACTGAAGGCTTTACCCCCCATAGTACACTTGGAGACTGTAGGTACCACCAGCAGGCCTGCACTCCGGGACCGCAACGCTCTCAAGGGACAGTACGGCACTAGTAGCTCCTTAAGATAAGATGGTGCCTGGCCATTTAGAGCTTTGTAGGTGAGAAGAAGGATCTTGAATTCTATTCTAGACTGTATAGGGAGCCAGTGCAGAGAAGCCAGGACAGGAGTAATGTGGTCCCATTTCCTGGTTCTGGTCAGTACACGAGCTGCAGCATTCTGGACCCGTTGAAGAGTCTTTAGAGATTTGCCAGAGCACCCTGACAAAAGAGAGTTACAATAATCCAGTCTGGAGGTAACAAATGCATGAACTAGTTTTTCTGCATCACTTTGCGACAGGATATTCCTGATCTTGGATATATTACGAAGGTGAAAGTAGGCTGTTCTTGAAACTTGACTGATGTGAGAGCTAAAAGACATATCTTGATCAAAAATAACTCCTAGATTCCTAACAGTGGTGCTAGATGCCAGGCTGATGTCATTAAGGACAGTCACGTCACTAGAAGCTGACACAATCTGTGAACTTAAAACTACAACAACAAATAAAAATGCATGTTAATGATGAGTCCTCTATGCACACTAAAGTTTGCCATGGAGTCCCACAAGGTTCAGTGCTTGGACCAATTCTTTTTACATTATATATGCTTCCTCTGGGAAATATTATGAGGAAACACTCCATACAGTTTCATTGTTATGCAGATGATACTCAGCTTTATGTATCAATGAAGCCCGATGGTACCAGTCAGTTATGTCAGCTAGAAACATGCCTTAAGGACGTTAGGACCTGGATGACCAGAAATTTTTTGCTACTTAACTCAGACAAGACTGAAGTTATTGTGCTAGGCCCTAAGAACCTCAGAGAGACTTTTTCTAGTGATGTGACTGTCCTTAATGACATCAGCCTGGCATCTAGCACCACTGTTAGGAATCTAGGAGTTATTTTTGATCAAGATATGTCTTTTAGCTCTCACATCAGTCAAGTTTCAAGAACAGCCTACTTTCACCTTCGTAATATATCCAAGATCAGGAATATCCTGTCGCAAAGTGATGCAGAAAAACTAGTTCATGCATTTGTTACCTCCAGACTGGATTATTGTAACTCTCTTTTGTCAGGGTGCTCTGGCAAATCTCTAAAGACTCTTCAACGGGTCCAGAATGCTGCAGCTCGTGTACTGACCAGAACCAGGAAATGGGACCACATTACTCCTGTCCTGGCTTCTCTGCACTGGCTCCCTATACAGTCTAGAATAGAATTCAAGATCCTTCTTATCACCTACAAAGCTCTAAATGGCCAGGCACCATCTTATCTTAAGGAGCTACTAGTGCCGTACTGTCCCTTGAGAGCGTTGCGGTCCCGGAGTGCAGGCCTGCTGGTGGTACCTACAGTCTCCAAGTGTACTATGGGGGGTAAAGCCTTCAGTTATCGGGCTCCTCTCCTCTGGAACCGCCTTCCAGCCGGGGTCCGGGAGGCAGACACAGTCTGTATTTTTAAGATTAGACTTAAAACTTTCCTTTTTGATAAATCTTATAGTTAGGGCTGGTGCTGGTGTAGACCAGCTCTTAGTTATGCTGCTATAGGCTTAGACTACCGGGGGAACTGGCACCTTGAGCTCCTCTCTCTCTCTCTCTCTCTCTCTCTCTCTCTGCATATACAGTACATCATATTACTGCATGTATCTATCTATAAATCTCAGTCACTAACCACCTACTTTCCTGAGAGCTCTTGAGCTCCCCTAGGCTCCTCAAGATCATCGGTTGACGGCTTGCCAGAACAACCCCCACCCCACCACTACCCCCTCCCCACCGGATCGTGGGTTGGCGGCCTGCCAGAACAACCCCCCACACCCCCTCCCCTCCCCACCGGATTGCTGATGGACGGTCTACCTCCCCCCACCCCCTTGCTCTCTATCCCTCTTCCTGCATCTTATCCCATCTCTCCCCCTATCCCTTTCCAAGCCCGGCGCAGTCTAGGCCTGTGAAGACTGTTTCGTCATGAGCCGGGGATCCGGCCGAAGATTTCTGCCTTTTAATAAGGCAGTTTTTTCTTACCACTGTAACTTTTGCTGCTTTGCTAAAGTGCTCATGATGGATAGGCCGGATCTTTGTAACATAGCAATAAGTAAGGTCCTTTACCTGCTTTTTGTAACATAACAATGAGTAAGGTCTTTTACCTGCTCTTTTGTAATGTTAACAGACAATGAGTAAGGTATTTTACCTGCTTCTTGTAAAGTGTCTCGAGATAACACTTGTTATGAGTTGACGCTATACAAATAAAAGTTGATTGATTGAAAGTTGATAGAAAAAGTCTCTCTGAGGTTCTTAGGGCCTAGCACAATAACTTCAGTCTTGTCTGAGTTAAGTAGCAAAAAATTTCTGGTCATCCAGGTCCTAACGTCCTTAAGGCATGTTTCTAGCTGACATAACTGACTGGTACCATCGGGCTTCATTGATACATAAAGCTGAGTATCATCTGCATAACAATGAAACTGTATGGAGTGTTTCCTCATAATATTTCCCAGAGGAAGCATATATAATGTAAAAAGAATTGGTCCAAGCACTGAACCTTGTGGGACTCCATGGCAAACTTTAGTGTGCATAGAGGACTCATCATTAACATGTACAAACTGAGATCGGTCTGATAAGTAGGATTCAAACCAACTTAAAGCAGTCCCTGTAATTCCAAGCAAATGCTCCAGTCTGTACAACAGGATCCGATGGTCAATGGTGTCAAAAGCAGCACTAAGATCTAACAAGACGAGCACAGACAGAAGTCCCCTGTCTGAGGCTAGAAGTAGATCGTTTGTAACTCTAACTAGTGCAGTCTCAGTGCTATGGTGGACTCTAAATCCTGACTGGAACTCTTCAAATAAACTGTTGTCATGGAGAAAGTCACACAGCTGTTTAGCTACCACCTTCTCCAGGATCTTCGAGATAAAAGGAAGGTTGGATATAGGTCTGTAGTTAGCCAGAGTTCCTGAGTCCAGAGTAGGCTTTTTAAGTAGAGGTTTGATTACCGCTACTTTAAATGTCTGTGGTACATAGCCTGCCAGTAAAGACATATTGATCATATCTAATATGGAGTTGCTAACTAAGGGAAAGACTTCCTTAAACAGCTTGGTTGGGATTGGGTCCAAAATACAGGTTGACGGTTTCGATGCAGAAATAATGGAATATAACTCTGAAAGGTCGATTGGAGAAAAACAGTCGAGACTAATATCTGGTCCTGGAACTGTCTCTGCCGTAACAGACGTATCTGCACCAGGTAAGGGCAGGAGGTTACCAATTTTGTCTCTGATGTCTAGAACTTTGTTGTTGAAAAAGCTAAGGAAATCATTACTGCTGAGGGCTAGAGGAATACAAGGCTCAATGGAGCCATGACTCTCTGTCAGCCTGGCTACAGTGCTGAAAAGGTATCTAGGATTGCCTTTGTTTTCCTCGATTAGAGAGGAGTAGTAGGCAGCTCGGGCGTGACGTAGAGCCTTCATATATCTTCTATGACTATCCTGCCAGAAAAAACGAGATTCTACCGTTTTGGTCGAACGCCATATTCTTTCAAAATTCCGTGATGATTGTTTCAGAGTACGGGTTTCTGAGTTGAACCATGGAGCCACTCTCCGCCGCTTGACAACCTTCTGTTTCAGGGGAGCAATCGAATCCAGAGTAACTCTCAGCGAATCCACTGCACTATCAACAAACTGATCTAGCTGAGAGGGACTAAAGCTATCGTAAGAGTTTCCAACTGGGTTGAAACACGGTACTGAATCAAAAACAGCTGAAATAGCTTCCTTAAATCTAGCCACAGCACTATCCGACAAACTTCTAGAAAGCACACCTCTTCCAGGCAGAGGTAATTCTAGTAGGACAAAATCAAATGTAATAAAAAAATGGTCTGATAGCAGAGGATTTTCTAGGAAAACTGTAAGGTTATGGATTTCAATTCCATAAGCTAAAACAAGATCCAGGGTGTGGTTAAAATGATGAGTAGGTTCGTTTACACCCTGGGTGAAACCAATAGAGTCTAATAGTGACATGAAAGCTGTGCTCAGGCTATCATTTTCAACATCCACATGGATATTGAAGTCACCTACAACAATTATTCTATCACTGCTCAGGACTAAATCTGATAAAAATTCTGCAAACTCAGATAAAAACTCAGAATATGGGCCAGGAGGGCGGTAAACTACAGCAACTAGAACTGGCTGAAAGGTTCTTGAGACTGGATGTGGAAGACTAAGAACAAGGCTTTCAAAAGAAGAAAAATTCAGCTTTGGTCGAGGGTTAACTAAAAGACTGGAATTAAAAATAGCTGCTACTCCACCACCTCGTCCGGTGTCTCGAGGTATATGAGTATTAAAATGACTGGGAGGAGTGGATTCATTCAAACTAACATATTCATCTCGACACAGCCAGGTTTCAGTCAAAAAAAGTAAATCAATATGCTGATCTGATATCAGATCATTCACTAAAAGAGACTTGGATGCTAAGGACCTAATGTTCAAAAGTCCGCAGTGAATCCTCCGATCTTGTAGCAAAATCGTATTCGTAGTTTTGATTCTAATCAGATTCTGATGATTCACGCCATTTGGATGACTTATAAAAACGCGTTTGGGCCGGGGGACAGACACAGTACCTATAGTATAACTACAGTTCGATTCAGAATTACAGCTATAGTGACTGGGAGACAGATCTAAGGGAGGCGCAGAGAAGTGTGTAAGACTGCAGCTCTGCTTCCTGGTCTGAACTCTGAGTTGTTGTCAGGGTTTTGGACTAATAACCTCTGCTATGTTTCTAGATAATAGAGCTGCACCGTCCAAAGTGGGATGGATGCCGTCTCTAGCTAGCAGACCAGGTTTTCCCCAAAAAGACTGCCAGTTATCTATGAAGCCCACATCGTGTGCTGGACACCACCTCGACAGCCAGCGGTTGAGTGATGACATGCGGCTATACATGTCATCACTGGTCTGATTTGGGAGGGGTCCAGAGAACACTACGGAGTCCGACATCGGTCTGGTCTACAGTCTGTTTACCTGCTGCAGACGTTACAGTCGGTTTACCTGCAGACGTTACAGTCTGTTTACCTGCTGCAGACGTTACAGTCTGTTTACCTGCTGCAGACGTTACAGTCTGTTTGCGTGCTGCAGACGTTACAGTCTGTTTACCTGCAGACTTTACAGTCTGTTTACCTGAAGACATTACATTCTGTTTAACTGCAGACGTTACAGTCTGTTTACCTGCTGCAGACGTTACAGTCTGTTTACCCGCTGCAGACGTTACAGTCTTTTTACCTGCAGACGTTACAGTCTGTTTAACTGCAGACGTTACAGTCTGTTTACCTGCTGCAGACGTTACAGCCTGTTTACCTGCTGCAGACGTTACAGTCTGTTTACCTGCTGCAGACGTTACAGTCTGTTTACCTGCAGACGTTACAGTCTGTTTACCCGCTGCAGACGTTACAGTCTGTTTACCTGCTGAAAAGTTACAGTCTGTTTACCCGCTGCAGACGTTACAGTCTGTTTACCTGCTGCAGACGTTACAGTCTGTTTACCTGCAGACGTTACAGTCTGTTTACCCGCTGCAGACGTTGCAGTCTGTTTACCTGCAGACGTTACAGTCTGTTTACCTGCTGCAGACGTTACAGTCTGTTTACCTGCTGCAGACGTTACAGTCTGTTTACCTTCTGCAGACGTTACAGTCTGTTTACCTACTGCAGACGTTACAGTCTGTTTACCTGCTGCAGACGTTAAAGTCTGTTTACCTGCAGATGTTACAGTCTGTTTACCTGCAGACATTACAGTCTGTTTAACTGCAGACCTTACAGTCTGTTTACCTGCTGCAGACGTTACAGCCTGTTTACCTGCTGCAGACGTTACAGTGTGTTTACCTGCTGCAGACGTTACAGTCTGTTTACCTGCAGACGTTACAGTCTGTTTACCCGCTGCAGACGTTACAGTCTGTTTACCCGCTTCAGAAGTTACAGTCTGTTTACCTGCAGACGTTACAGTCTGTTTACCTGCTGCAGACGTTACTGTCTGTTTACCCGCTGCAGACTTTACAGTCTGTTTACCTGCTGCAGACGTTACAGTCTGTTTAACCGCTGCAGACGTTACAGTCTGTTTACCTGCAGACGTTACAGTCTGTTTACCTTCTGCAGACGTTACAGTCTGTTTACCTACTGCAGACGTTACAGTCTGTTTACCTGCTGCAGACGTTACAGTCTGTTTACCTGCAGATGTTACAGTCTGTTTACCTGCAGACATTACAGTCTGTTTAACTGCAGACCTTACAGTCTGTTTACCTGCTGCAGACGTTACAGCCTGTTTACCTGCTGCAGACGTTACAGTGTGTTTACCCGCTGCAGACTTTACAGTCTGTTTACCTGCTGCAGACGTTACAGTCTGTTTAACCGCTACAGACGTTACAGTCTGTTTACCTGCAGACGTTACAGTCTGTTTACCTGCTGCAGACGTTACAGTCTGTTTACCTGCTGCAGACGTTACAGTCTGTTTACCTGCAGACGTTACAGTCTGTGTACCTGCAGACGTTACAGTCTGTTTACCCGCTGCAGACGTTACAGTCTGTTTACCCGCTGCAGACGTTACAATCTGTTTACCTGCTGAACAGTTACAGTCTGTTTACCTGCTGAACAGTTACAGTCCGTTTACCTGCTGCAGACGTTACAGTCTGTTAACCTGCAGACGTTACAGTCTGTTTACCTGCTGCAGACGTTACAGTCTGTTTACCTGCAGACGTTACAGTCTGTTTACCCGCTGCAGACGTTACAGTCTGTTTACCTGCTGAAAAGTTACAGTCTGTTTACCCGCTGCAGACGTTACAGTCTGTTTACCTGCTGCAGACGTTACAGTCTGTTTACCTGCAGACGTTACAGTCTGTTTACCCGCTGCAGACGTTACAGTCTGTTTACCTGCAGACGTTACAGTCTGTTTACCTGCTGCAGACGTTACAGTCTGTTTACCTGCTGCAGACGTTACAGTCTGTTTAACTTCTGCAGACGTTACAGTCTGTTTACCTACTGCAGACGTTACAGTCTGTTTACCTGCAGATGTTACAGTCTGTATACCTGCAGACATTACAGTCTGTTTAACTGCAGACCTTACAGTCTGTTTACCTGCTGCAGACGTTACAGCCTGTTTACCTGCTGCAGACGTTACAGTGTGTTTACCTGCTGCAGACGTTACAGTCTGTTTACCTGCAGACGTTACAGTCTGTTTACCTGCTGCAGACGTTACAGTCTGTTTACCCGCTGCAGACTTTACAGTCTGTTTACCTGCTGCAGACGTTACAGTCTGTTTAACCGCTGCAGACGTTACAGTCTGTTTACCTGCAGACGTTACAGTCTGTTTACCTTCTGCAGACATTACAGTCTCTTTACCTACTGCAGACATTACAGTCTGTTTACCTGCTGCAGACGTTACAGTCTGTTTTCCTGCAGATGTTACAGTCTGTTTACCTGCAGACATTACAGTCTGTTTAACTGCAGACCTTACAGTCTGTTTACCTGCTGCCGACGTTACAGCCTGTTTACCTGCTGCAGACGTTACAGTGTGTTTACCTGCTGCAGACGTTACTGTCTGTTTACCCGCTGCAGACTTTACAGTCTGTTTACCTGCTGCAGACTTTACAGTCTGTTTACCTGCTGCAGACGTTACAGTCTGTTTACCTGCTGCAGACGTTACAGTCTGTTTACCTGCTGCAGACGTTACAGTCTGTTTACCTGCAGACGTTACAGTCTGTGTACCTGCAGACGTTACAGTCTGTTTACCCGCTGCAGACGTTACAGTCTGTTTACCCGCTGCAGACGTTACAATCTGTTTACCTGCTGAACAGTTACAGTCTGTTTACCTGCTGCAGACGTTACAGTCTGTTTACCTGCTGCAGACGTTACAGTCTGTTTACCTGCTGCAGACGTTACAGTCTGTTAACCTGCAGACGTTACAGTCTATTTACCTGCTGCAGACATTACTGTCTGTTTACCCGCTGCAGACGTTACAGTCTGTATACCTGCTGCAGACGTTACAGTCTGTTTACCTGCTGCAGACGTTACTGTCTGTTTACCCGCTGCAGACGTTACAGTCTGATTACCTGCAGACGTTACAGTCTGTTTACCTGCTGAACAGTTACAGTCTGTTTACCTGCTGCAGACGTTACAGTCTGTTTACCCGCTGCAGATGTTACAATCTGTTTACCTGCTGAACAGTTAAAGTCTGTTTACCTGCTGCAGACGTTACAGTCTGTTTACCTGCTGCAGACGTTACAGTCTGTTAACCTGCAGACGTTACAGTCTGTTTACCTGCTGCAGACGTTACAGTCTGTTTACCTGCAGACGTTACAGTCTGTTTACCTGCTGCAGACGTTACAGTCTGTTTACCCGCTGCAGATGTTACAGTCTGTTTACCCGCTTCAGAAGTTACAGTCTGTTTACCTGCTGCAGACGTTACAGTCTGTTTAACCGCTGCAGACGTTACAGTCTGTTTACCTGCAGACGTTACAGTCTGTTTACCTTCTGCAGACGTTACAGTCTGTTTACCTCCTGCAGACATTACAGTCTGTTTACCTGCTGCAGACGTTACAGTCTGTTTACCTGCAGATGTTACAGTCTGTTTACCTGCAGACATTACAGTCTGTTTAACTGCAGACCTTACAGTCTGTTTACCTGCTGCAGACGTTACAGCCTGTTTACCTGCTGCAGACGTTACAGTGTGTTTACCTGCTGCAGACGTTACAGTCTGTTTACCTGCAGACGTTACAGTCTGTTTACCCGCTGCAGACGTTACAGTCTGTTTACCCGCTTCAGAAGTTACAGTCTGTTTACCTGCAGACGTTACAGTCTGTTTACCTGCTGCAGACGTTACTGTCTGTTTACCCGCTGCAGACTTTACAGTCTGTTTACCTGCTGCAGACTTTACAGTCTGTTTACCTGCTGCAGACGTTACAGTCTGTTTACCTGCAGACGTTACAGTCTGTGTACCTGCAGACGTTACAGTCTGTTTACCCGCTACAGACGTTACAGTCTGTTTACCTGCTGCAGACGTTACAGTCTGTTAACCTGCAGACGTTACAGTCTATTTACCTGCTGCAGACATTACTGTCTGTTTACCCGCTGCAGACGTTACAGTCTGTATACCTGCTGCAGACGTTACAGTCTGTTTACCTGCTGCAGACGTTACAGTCTGTTTAACCGCTGCTGACGTTACAGTCTGTTTACCTGCAGACGTTACAGTCTGTTTACCTGCAGACGTTACAGTCTGTTTACCTGCTTAACACTTACAGTCTGTTTACCTGCTGCAGACGTTATTGTCTGTTTACCTGCTGCAGACGTTACAGTCTGTTTAACCGCTGCAGACGTTACAGTCTGTTTACCTGCTGCAGACGTTACAGTCTGTTTACCTGCTGCAGACGTTACAGTCTGTTTAACCGCTGCAGACGTTACAGTCTGTTTACCTGCAGACGTTACAGTCTGTTTACCTGCAGACGTTACAGTCTGTTTACCTGCTGAACAGTTACAGTCTGTTTACCTGCTGCAGACGTTACAGTCTGTTTACCCGCTGCAGATGTTACAATCTGTTTACCTGCTGAACAGTTACAGTCTGTTTACCTGCTGCAGACGTTACAGTCTGTTTACCTGCTGCAGACGTTACAGTCTGTTAACCTGCAGACGTTACAGTCTGTTTACCTGCTGCAGACGTTACAGTCTGTTTACCTGCAGACGTTACAGTCTGTTTACCCGCTGCAGACGTTACAGTCTGTTTACCTGCTGAAAAGTTACAGTCTGTTTACCCGCTGCAGACGTTACAGTCTGTTTACCTGCAGACGTTACAGTCTGTTTACCTGCTGCAGACGTTACAGTCTGTTTACCTGCTGCAGACGTTACAGTCTGTTTACCCGCTTCAGAAGTTACAGTCTGTTTACCTGCAGACGTTACAGTCTGTTTACCTGCTGCAGACGTTACAGTCTGTTTACCCGCTGCAGACTTTACAGTCTGTTTACCTGCTGCAGACGTTACAGTCTGTTTAACCGCTGCAGACGTTACAGTCTGTTTACCTGCAGACGTTACAGTCTGTTTACCCGCTGCAGACATTACAGTCTGTTTACCTGCAGACGTTACAGTCTGTTTACCTGCTGCAGACGTTACAGTCTGTTTACCCGCTGCAGACGTTACAGTCTGTTTACCCGCTTCAGAAGTTACAGTCTGTTTACCTGCAGACGTTACAGTCTGTTTACCTGCTGCAGACGTTACTGTCTGTTTACCCGCTGCAGACTTTACAGTCTGTTTACCTGCTGCAGACGTTACAGTCTGTTTAACCGCTGCAGACGTTACAGTCTGTTTACCTGCAGACGTTACAGTCTGTTTACCTTCTGCAGACGTTACAGTCTGTTTACCTCCTGCAGACATTACAGTCTGTTTACCTGCTGCAGACGTTACAGTCTGTTTACCTGCAGATGTTACAGTCTGTTTACCTGCAGACATTACAGTCTGTTTAACTGCAGACCTTACAGTCTGTTTACCTGCTGCAGACATTACAGCCTGTTTACCTGCTGCAGACGTTACAGTGTGTTTACCTGCTGCAGACGTTACAGTCTGTTTACCTGCAGACGTTACAGTCTGTTTACCCGCTGCAGACGTTACAGTCTGTTTACCCGCTTCAGAAGTTACAGTCTGTTTACCTGCAGACGTTACAGTCTGTTTACCTGCTGCAGACGTTACTGTCTGTTTACCCGCTGCAGACTTTACAGTCTGTTTACCTGCTGCCGACTTTACAGTCTGTTTACCTGCTGCAGACGTTACAGTCTGTTTACCTGCAGACGTTACAGTCTGTGTACCTGCAGACGTTACAGTCTGTTTACCCGCTACAGACGTTACAGTCTGTTTACCTGCTGCAGACGTTACAGTCTGTTAACCTGCAGACGTTACAGTCTATTTACCTGCTGCAGACATTACTGTCTGTTTACCCGCTGCAGACGTTACAGTCTGTATACCTGCTGCAGATGTTACAGTCTGTTTACCTGCTGCAGACGTTACAGTCTGTTTAACCACTGCAGACGTTACAGTCTGTTTACCTGCAGACGTTACAGTCTGTTTACCTGCAGACGTTACAGTCTGTTTACCTGCTTAACACTTACAGTCTGTTTACCTGCTGCAGACGTTACTGTCTGTTTACCCGCTGCAGACGTTACAGTCTGTTTACCTGCTGCAGACGTTACAGTATGTTTACCTGCTGCAGACGTTACAGTCTGTTTAACCGCTGCAGACGTTACAGTCTGTTTACCTGCAGACGTTACAGTCTGTTTACTTGCTGCAGACATTACAGTCTGTTTACCCGCTGCAGACGTTACTGTCTGTTCACCCGCTGCAGACGTTACAGTCTGTTTACCTGCTGCAGACGCTACAGTCTGTTTACCTGCTGCAGACGTTACAGTCTGTTTACCTGCAGACATTACAGTCTGTTTAACTGCAGACGTTACAGTCTGTTTACCTGCTGCAGACGTTACAGCCTGTTTACCTGCTGCAGACTTTACAGTCTGTTTATCCGCTGCAGACGTTACAGTCTGTTTACCCGCTGCAGAAGTTACAGTCTGTTTATCCGCTGCAGACGTTACAGTCTGTTTACCCGCTGCAGAAGTTACAGTCTGTTTACCTGCAGACGTTACAGTCTGTTTACCTGCTGCAGACGTTACTGTCTGTTTACCCGCTGCAGACGTTACAGTCTGTTTACCTGCTGAAGACGTTACAGTCTGTTTACCCGCTGCAGACGTTACAGTCTGTTTACCCGCTGCAGAAGTTACAGTCTGTTTACCTGCAGACGTTACAGTCTGTTTACCTGCAGACGTTACAGTCTGTTTACCTGCTGCAGACGTTACTGTCTGTTTACCCGCTGCAGACGTTACAGTCTGTTTACCTGCAGACGTTACAGTCTGTTTACCTGCTGAACAGTTACAGTCTGTTTACCTGCTGCAGACGTTACAGTCTGTTTACCTGCAGACGTTACAGTCTGTTTATCCGCTGCAGACGTTACAGTCTGTTTACCCGCTGCAGAAGTTACAGTCTGTTTACCTGCAGACGTTACAGTCTGTTTACCTGCTGCAGACGTTACTGTCTGTTTACCCGCTGCAGACGTTACAGTCTGTTTACCTGCTGAAGACGTTACAGTCTGTTTACCCGCTGCAGACGTTACAGTCTGTTTACCCGCTGCAGAAGTTACAGTCTGTTTACCTGCAGACGTTACAGTCTGTTTACCTGCAGACGTTACAGTCTGTTTACCTGCTGCAGACGTTACTGTCTGTTTACCCGCTGCAGACGTTACAGTCTGTTTACCTGCAGACGTTACAGTCTGTTTACCTGCTGAACAGTTACAGTCTGTTTACCTGCTGCAGACGTTACAGTCTGTTTACCCGCAGCAGACGTTACAATCTGTTTACCTGCTGAACAGTTACAGTCTGTTTACCTGCTGCAGACGTTACAGTCTGTTTACCTGCTGCAGACGTTACAGTCTGTTAACCTGCAGACGTTACAGTCTGTTTACCTGCTGCAGACGTTACAGTCTGTTTACCTGCAGACGTTACAGTCTGTTTACCCGCTGCAGACGTTACAGTCTGTTTACCTGCTGAAAAGTTACAGTCTGTTTACCCGCTGCAGACGTTACAGTCTGTTTACCTGCTGCAGACGTTACAGTCTGTTTACCTGCTGCAGACCTTACAGCCTGTTTACCTGCTGCAGACGTTTCAGTCTGTTTACCTGCAGATGTTACAGTCTGTTTACCTGCAGACATTACAGTCTGTTTAACTGCACACCTTACAGTCTGTTTACCTGCAGACATTACAGTCTGTTTAACTGCACACCTTACAGTCTGTTTACCTGCTGCAGACGTTACAGCCTGTTTACCTGCTGCAGACTTTGCAGTCTGTTTACCTGCTGCAGACGTTACAGTCTGTTTACCTGCAGACGTTACAGTCTGTTTATCCGCTGCAGACGTTACAGTCTGTTTACCCGCTGCAGAAGTTACAGTCTGTTTACCTGCAGACGTTACAGTCTGTTTACCTGCTGCAGACGTTACTGTCTGTTTACCCGCTGCAGACGTTACAGTCTGTTTACCTGCTGCAGACGTTACAGTCTGTTTACCCGCTGCAGACGTTACAGTCTGTTTACCCGCTGCAGAAGTTACAGTCTGTTTACCTGCAGACGTTACAGTCTGTTTACCTGCAGACGTTACAGTCTGTTTACCTGCTGCAGACGTTACTGTCTGTTTACCCGCTGCAGACGTTACAGTCTGTTTACCTGCAGACGTTACAGTCTGTTTACCTGCAGACGTTACAGTCTGTTTACCTGCTGAACAGTTACAGTCTGTTTACCTGCTGCAGACGTTACTGTCTGTTTACCCGCTGCAGACGTTACAGTCTGTTTACCTGCTGCAGACGTTACAGTCTGTTTACCTGCAGACGTTACAGTCTGTTTACCTGCAGACGTTACAGTCTGTTTACCTGCTGCAGACGTTACAGTCTGTGTACCCACTGCAGACGTTACTGTCTGTTCACCCGCTGCAGACGTTACAGTCTGTTCACCCGCTGCAGACTTTACAGTCTGTTTACCTGCAGACGTTACAGTCTGTTTACCTGCTGCAGACGTTACAGTCTGTTTACCTGCTGCAGACGTTACAGTCTGTTGACCTGCTGCAGACGTTACGGTCTGTTTACCTACAGACGTTGCAGTCTATTTACCTGCTGCAGACGTTACAGTCTGTTTACCCGCTGCAGACGTTACAGTCTGTTTACCTGCTGAACAGTTACAGTCTGTTTACCTGCTGCAGACGTTACTGTCTGTTTACCCGCTGCAGACGTTACAGTCTGTTTACCTGCTGCAGACGTTACAGTCTGTTTACCTGCAGACGTTACAGTCTGTTTATCCGCTGCAGACGTTACAGTCTGTTTACCCGCTGCAGAAGTTACAGTCTGTTTTCCTGCAGACGTTACAGTCTGTTTATCTGCTGCAGACGTTACTGTCTGTTTACCCGCTGCAGACGTTACAGTCTGTTTACCTGCTGCAGACGTTACAGTCTGTTTACCCGCTGCAGACGTTACAGTCTGTTTACCCGCTGCAGAAGTTACAGTCTGTTTACCTGCAGATGTTACAGTCTGTTTACCTGCAGACGTTACAGTCTGTTTACCTGCTGCAGACGTTACTGTCTGTTTACCCGCTGCAGACGTTACAGTCTGTTTACCTGCAGACGTTACAGTCTGTTTACCTGCTGAACAGTTACAGTCTGTTTACCTGCTGCAGACGTTACTGTCTGTTTACCCGCTGCAGACGTTCCAGTCTGTTTACCTGCTGCAGACGATACAGTCTGTTTACCTGCTGCAGACGTTACAGTCTGTTTAACCGCTGCAGACGTTACAGTCTGTATACCTGCAGACGTTACAGTCTGTTTACCTGCTGCAGACATTACAGTCTGTTTACCCGCTGCAGACGTTACAGTCTGTTCACCCGCTGCAGACGTTACAGTCTGTTTACCTGCTGCAGACGTTACAGTCTGTTTAACCGCTGCAGACGTTACAGTCTGTTTACCTGCAGACGTTACAGTCTGTTTACCTGCTGCAGACGTTACAGTCTGTTTACCCGCTGCAGACGTTACTGTCTGTTCACCCGCTGCAGACGTTACAGTCTGTTTACCTGCTGAAGACGTTACAGTCTGTTTACCCGCTGCAGACGTTACAGTCTGTTTACCCGCTGCAGAAGTTACAGTCTGTTTACCTGCAGACGTTACAGTCTGTTTACCTGCAGACGTTACAGTCTGTTTACCTGCTGCAGACGTTACTGTCTGTTTACCCGCTGCAGACGTTACAGTCTGTTTACCTGCAGACGTTACAGTCTGTTTACCTGCTGAACAGTTACAGTCTGTTTACCTGCTGCAGACGTTACAGTCTGTTTACCCGCAGCAGACGTTACAATCTGTTTACCTGCTGAACAGTTACAGTCTGTTTACCTGCTGCAGACGTTACAGTCTGTTTACCTGCTGCAGACGTTACAGTCTGTTAACCTGCAGACGTTACAGTCTGTTTACCTGCTGCAGACGTTACAGTCTGTTTACCTGCAGACGTTACAGTCTGTTTACCCGCTGCAGACGTTACAGTCTGTTTACCTGCTGAAAAGTTACAGTCTGTTTACCCGCTGCAGACGTTACAGTCTGTTTACCTGCTGCAGACGTTACAGTCTGTTTACCTGCTGCAGACCTTACAGCCTGTTTACCTGCTGCAGACGTTTCAGTCTGTTTACCTGCAGATGTTACAGTCTGTTTACCTGCAGACATTACAGTCTGTTTAACTGCACACCTTACAGTCTGTTTACCTGCAGACATTACAGTCTGTTTAACTGCACACCTTACAGTCTGTTTACCTGCTGCAGACGTTACAGCCTGTTTACCTGCTGCAGACTTTACAGTCTGTTTACCTGCTGCAGACGTTACAGTCTGTTTACCTGCAGACGTTACAGTCTGTTTATCCGCTGCAGACGTTACAGTCTGTTTACCCGCTGCAGAAGTTACAGTCTGTTTACCTGCAGACGTTACAGTCTGTTTACCTGCTGCAGACGTTACTGTCTGTTTACCCGCTGCAGACGTTACAGTCTGTTTACCTGCTGCAGACGTTACAGTCTGTTTACCCGCTGCAGACGTTACAGTCTGTTTACCCGCTGCAGAAGTTACAGACTGTTTACCTGCAGACGTTACAGTCTGTTTACCTGCAGACGTTACAGTCTGTTTACCTGCTGCAGACGTTACTGTCTGTTTACCCGCTGCAGACGTTACAGTCTGTTTACCTGCAGACGTTACAGTCTGTTTACCTGCTGAACAGTTACAGTCTGTTTACCTGCTGCAGACGTTACTGTCTGTTTACCCGCTGCAGACGTTACAGTCTGTTTACCTGCTGCAGACGTTACAGTCTGTTTACCTGCAGACGTTACAGTCTGTTTACCTGCAGACATTACAGTCTGTTTACCTGCTGCAGACGTTACAGTCTGTGTACCCACTGCAGACGTTACTGTCTGTTCACCCGCTGCAGACGTTACAGTCTGTTCACCCGCTGCAGACTTTACAGTCTGTTTACCTGCAGACGTTACAGTCTGTTTACCTGCTGCAGACGTTACAGTCTGTTTACCTGCTGCAGACGTTACAGTCTGTTGACCTGCTGCAGACGTTACGGTCTGTTTACCTACAGACGTTGCAGTCTATTTACCTGCTGCAGACGTTACAGTCTGTTTACCCGCTGCAGACGTTACAGTCTGTTTACCTGCTGAACAGTTACAGTCTGTTTACCTGCTGCAGACGTTACTGTCTGTTTACCCGCTGCAGACGTTACAGTCTGTTTACCTGCTGCAGACGTTACAGTCTGTTTACCTGCAGACGTTACAGTCTGTTTATCCGCTGCAGACGTTACAGTCTGTTTACCCGCTGCAGAAGTTACAGTCTGTTTTCCTGCAGACGTTACAGTCTGTTTATCTGCTGCAGACGTTACTGTCTGTTTACCCGCTGCAGACGTTACAGTCTGTTTACCTGCTGCAGACGTTACAGTCTGTTTACCCGCTGCAGACGTTACAGTCTGTTTACCCGCTGCAGAAGTTACAGTCTGTTTACCTGCAGATGTTACAGTCTGTTTACCTGCAGACGTTACAGTCTGTTTACCTGCTGCAGACGTTACTGTCTGTTTACCCGCTGCAGACGTTACAGTCTGTTTACCTGCAGACGTTACAGTCTGTTTACCTGCTGAACAGTTACAGTCTGTTTACCTGCTGCAGACGTTACTGTCTGTTTACCCGCTGCAGACGTTCCAGTCTGTTTACCTGCTGCAGACGATACAGTCTGTTTACCTGCTGCTGACGTTACAGTCTGTTTAACCGCTGCAGACGTTACAGTCTGTATACCTGCAGACGTTACAGTCTGTTTACCTGCTGCAGACATTACAGTCTGTTTACCCGCTGCAGACGTTACAGTCTGTTCACCCGCTGCAGACGTTACAGTCTGTTTACCTGCTGCAGACGTTACAGTCTGTTTAACCGCTGCAGACGTTACAGTCTGTTTACCTGCAGACGTTACAGTCTGTTTACCTGCTGCAGACGTTACAGTCTGTTTACCCGCTGCAGACGTTACTGTCTGTTCACCCGCTGCAGACGTTAAATTCTGTTTACCTGCTGCAGACGCTACAGTCTGTTTACCTGCTGCAGACGTTACAGTCTGTTTACCTGCAGACATTACAGTCTGTTTAACTGCAGACCTTACAGTCTGTTTACCTGCTGCAGACCTTACAGCCTGTTTACCTGCTGCAGACGTTACAGTCTGTATACCTGCAGACGTTACAGTCTGTTTACCCGCTGCAGACGTTACAGTCTGTTTACCCGCTGCAGACGTTACAATCTGTTTACCTGCTGAACAGTTACAGTCTGTTTACCTGCTGCAGACGTTACAGTCTGTTTACCTGCTGCAGACGTTACAGTCTGTTAACCTGCAGACGTTACAGTCTATTTACCTGCTGCAGACATTACTGTCTGTTTACCCGCTGCAGACGTTACAGTCTGTATACCTGCTGCAGACGTTACAGTCTGTTTACCTGCTGCAGACGTTACTGTCTGTTTACCCGCTGCAAACGTTACAGTCTGATTACCTGCAGACGTTACAGTCTGTTTACCTGCTGAACAGTTACAGTCTGTTTACCTGCTGCAGACGTTACAGTCTGTTTACCCGCTGCAGATGTTACAATCTGTTTACCTGCTGAACAGTTACAGTCTGTTTACCTGCTGCAGACGTTACAGTCTGTTTACCTGCTGCAGACGTTACAGTCTGTTAACCTGCAGACGTTACAGTCTGTTTACCTGCTGCAGACGTTACAGTCTGTTTACCTGCAGACGTTACAGTCTGTTTACCCGCTGCAGACGTTACAGTCTGTTTACCTGCTGAAAAGTTACAGTCTGTTTACCCGCTGCAGACGTTACAGTCTGTTTACCTGCAGACGTTACAGTCTGTTTACCTGCTGCAGACGTTACAGTCTGTTTACCTGCTGCAGACGTTACAGTCTGTTTACCCGCTTCAGAAGTTACAGTCTGTTTACCTGCAGACGTTACAGTCTGTTTACCTGCTGCAGACGTTACAGTCTGTTTACCCGCTGCAGACTTTACAGTCTGTTTACCTGCTGCAGACGTTACAGTCTGTTTAACCGCTGCAGACGTTACAGTCTGTTTACCTGCAGACGTTACAGTCTGTTTACCCGCTGCAGACGTTACAGTCTGTTTACCTGCAGACGTTACAGTCTGTTTACCTGCTGCAGACGTTACAGTCTGTTTACCCGCTGCAGATGTTACAGTCTGTTTACCCGCTTCAGAAGTTACAGTCTGTTTACCTGCTGCAGACGTTACAGTCTGTTTAACCGCTGCAGACGTTACAGTCTGTTTACCTGCAGACGTTACAGTCTGTTTACCTTCTGCAGACGTTACAGTCTGTTTACCTCCTGCAGACATTACAGTCTGTTTACCTGCTGCAGACGTTACAGTCTGTTTACCTGCAGATGTTACAGTCTGTTTACCTGCAGACATTACAGTCTATTTAACTGCAGACCTTACAGTCTGTTTACCTGCTGCAGACGTTACAGCCTGTTTACCTGCTGCAGACGTTACAGTCTGTTTACCTGCAGACATTACAGTCTGTTTAACTGCAGACCTTACAGTCTGTTTACCTGCTGCAGACCTTACAGCCTGTTTACCTGCTGCAGACGTTACAGTCTGTATACCTGCAGACGTTACAGTCTGTTTACCCGCTGCAGACGTTACAGTCTGTTTACCCGCTGCAGACGTTACAATCTGTTTACCTGCTGAACAGTTACAGTCTGTTTACCTGCTGCAGACGTTACAGTCTGTTTACCTGCTGCAGACGTTACAGTCTGTTAACCTGCAGACGTTACAGTCTATTTACCTGCTGCAGACATTACTGTCTGTTTACCCGCTGCAGACTTACAGTCTGTATACCTGCTGCAGACGTTACAGTCTGTTTACCTGCTGCAGACGTTACTGTCTGTTTACCCGCTGCAAACGTTACAGTCTGATTACCTGCAGACGTTACAGTCTGTTTACCTGCTGAACAGTTACAGTCTGTTTACCTGCTGCAGACGTTACAGTCTGTTTACCCGCTGCAGATGTTACAATCTGTTTACCTGCTGAACAGTTACAGTCTGTTTACCTGCTGCAGACGTTACAGTCTGTTTACCTGCTGCAGACGTTACTGTCTGTTTACCCGCTGCAGACTTTACAGTCTGTTTACCTGCTGCAGACTTTACAGTCTGTTTACCTGCTGCAGACGTTACTGTCTGTTTACCTGCAGACGTTACAGTCTGTGTACCTGCAGACGTTACAGTCTGTTTACCCGCTACAGACGTTACAGTCTGTTTACCTGCTGCAGACGTTACAGTCTGTTAACCTGCAGACGTTACAGTCTATTTACCTGCTGCAGACATTACTGTCTGTTTACCCGCTGCAGACGTTACAGTCTGTATACCTGCTGCAGACGTTACAGTCTGTTTACCTGCTGCAGACGTTACAGTCTGTTTAACCGCTGCAGACGTTACAGTCTGTTTACCTGCAGACGTTACAGTCTGTTTACCTGCAGACGTTACAGTCTGTTTACCTGCTTAACACTTACAGTCTGTTTACCTGCTGCAGACGTTACTGTCTGTTTACCCGCTGCAGACGTTACAGTCTGTTTACCTGCTGCAGACGTTACAGTCTGTTTACCTGCTGCAGACGTTACAGTCTGTTTAACCGCTGCAGACGTTACAGTCTGTTTACCTGCAGACGTTACAGTCTGTTTACCTGCAGACGTTACAGTCTGTTTACCTGCTGAACAGTTACAGTCTTTTTACCTGCTGCAGACGTTACAGTCTGTTTACCCGCTGCAGATGTTACAATCTGTTTACCTGCTGAACAGTTACAGTCTGTTTACCTGCTGCAGACGTTACAGTCTGTTTACCTGCTGCAGACGTTACAGTCTGTTAACCTGCAGACGTTACAGTCTGTTTACCTGCTGCAGACGTTACAGTCTGTTTACCTGCAGACGTTACAGTCTGTTTACCCGCTGCAGACGTTACAGTCTGTTTACCTGCTGAAAAGTTACAATCTGTTTACCCGCTGCAGACGTTACAGTCTGTTTACCTGCAGACGTTACAGTCTGTTTACCTGCTGCAGACGTTACAGTCTGTTTACCTGCTGCAGACGTTACAGTCTGTTTACCCGCTTCAGAAGTTACAGTCTGTTTACCTGCAGACGTTACAGTCTGTTTACCTGCTGCAGACGTTACTGTCTGTTTACCCGCTGCAGACTTTACAGTCTGTTTACCTGCTGCAGACGTTACAGTCTGTTTAACCGCTGCAGACGTTACAGTCTGTTTACCTGCAGACGTTACAGTCTGTTTACCTTCTGCAGACGTTACAGTCTGTTTACCTCCTGCAGACATTACAGTCTGTTTACCTGCTGCAGACGTTACAGTCTGTTTACCTGCAGATGTTACAGTCTGTTTACCTGCAGACATTACAGTCTGTTTAACTGCAGACCTTACAGTCTGTTTACCTGCTGCAGACGTTACAGCCTGTTTACCTGCTGCAGACGTTACAGTGTGTTTACCTGCTGCAGACGTTACAGTCTGTTTACCTGCAGACGTTACAGTCTGTTTACCCGCTGCAGACGTTACAGTCTGTTTACCCGCTTCAGAAGTTACAGTCTGTTTACCTGCAGACGTTACAGTCTGTTTACCTGCTGCAGACGTTACTGTCTGTTTACCCGCTGCAGACTTTACAGTCTGTTTACCTGCTGCAGACTTTACAGTCTGTTTACCTGCTGCAGACGTTACAGTCTGTTTACCTGCAGACGTTACAGTCTGTGTACCTGCAGACGTTACAGTCTGTTTACCCGCTACAGACGTTACAGTCTGTTTACCTGCTGCAGACGTTACAGTCTGTTTACCTGCAGACGTTACAGTCTGTTTACCTGCAGACGTTACAGTCTGTTTACCTGCTTAACACTTACAGTCTGTTTACCTGCTGCAGACGTTACTGTCTGTTTACCCGCTGCAGACGTTACAGTCTGTTTACCTGCTGCAGACGTTACAGTCTGTTTACCTGCTGCAGACGTTACAGTCTGTTTAACCGCTGCAGACGTTACAGTCTGTTTACCTGCAGACGTTACAGTCTGTTTACTTGCTGCAGACGTTACAGTCTGTTTACCCGCTGCAGACGTTACTGTCTGTTCACCCGCTGCAGACGTTACAGTCTGTTTACCTGCTGCAGACGCTACAGTCTGTTTACCTGCTGCAGACGTTACAGTCTGTTTACCTGCAGACATTACAGTCTGTTTAACTGCAGACCTTACAGTCTGTTTACCTGCTGCAGACCTTACAGCCTGTTTACCTGCGGCAGACGTTACAGTCTGTTTAACTGCAGACCTTACAGTCTGTTTACCTGCTGCAGACGTTACAGCCTGTTTACCTGCTGCAGACTTTACAGTCTGTTTACCTGCTGCAGACGTTACAGTCTGTTTATCCGCTGCAGACGTTACAGTCTGTTTACCCGCTGCAGAAGTTACAGTCTGTTTACCTGCAGACGTTACAGTCTGTTTACCTGCTGCAGACGTTACTGTCTGTTTACCCGCTGCAGACGTTACAGTCTGTTTACCTGCTGAAGACGTTACAGTCTGTTTACCCGCTGCAGACGTTACAGTCTGTTTACCCGCTGCAGAAGTTACAGTCTGTTTACCTGCAGACGTTACAGTCTGTTTACCTGCAGACGTTACAGTCTGTTTACCTGCTGCAGACGTTACTGTCTGTTTACCCGCTGCAGACGTTACAGTCTGTTTACCTGCAGACGTTACAGTCTGTTTACCTGCTGAACAGTTATAGTCTGTTTACCTGCTGCAGACGTTACAGTCTGTTTACCCGCAGCAGACGTTACAATCTGTTTACCTGCTGAACAGTTACAGTCTGTTTACCTGCTGCAGACGTTACAGTCTGTTTACCTGCTGCAGACGTTACAGTCTGTTAACCTGCAGACGTTACAGTCTGTTTACCTGCTGCAGACGTTACAGTCTGTTTACCTGCAGACGTTACAGTCTGTTTACCCGCTGCAGACGTTACAGTCTGTTTACCTGCTGAAAAGTTACAGTCTGTTTACCCAATGCAGACGTTACAGTCTGTTTACCTGCTGCAGACGTTACAGTCTGTTTACCTGCTGCAGACCTTACAGCCTGTTTACCTGCTGCAGACGTTTCAGTCTGTTTAACTGCAGATGTTACAGTCTGTTTACCTGCAGACATTACAGTCTGTTTAACTGCACACCTTACAGTCTGTTTACCTGCAGACATTACAGTCTGTTTAACTGCACACCTTACAGTCTGTTTACCTGCTGCAGACGTTACAGCCTGTTTACCTGCTGCAGACATTACAGTCTGTTTACCTGCTGCAGACGTTACAGTCTGTTTACCTGCAGACGTTACAGTCTGTTTATCCATTGCAGACGTTACAGTCTGTTTACCCGCTGCAGAAGTTACAGTCTGTTTACCTGCAGACGTTACAGTCTGTTTACCTGCTGCAGACGTTACTGTCTGTTTACCCGCTGCAGACGTTACAGTCTGTTTACCTGCTGCAGACGTTACAGTCTGTTTACCCGCTGCAGACGTTACAGTCTGTTTACCCGCTGCAGAAGTTACAGTCTGTTTACCTGCAGACGTTACAGTCTGTTTACCTGCAGACGTTACAGTCTGTTTACCTGCTGCAGACGTTACTGTCTGTTTACCTGCAGACATTACAGTCTGTTTAACTGCAGACCTTACAGTCTGTTTACCTGCTGAACAGTTACAGTCTGTTTACCTGCTGCAGACGTTACTGTCTGTTTACCCGCTGCAGACGTTACAGTCTGTTTACCTGCTGCAGACGTTACAGTCTGTTTACCTGCAGACGTTACAATCTGTTTACCTGCAGACGTTACAGTCTGTTTACCTGCTGCAGACGTTACAGTCTGTGTACCCACTGCAGACGTTACTGTCTGTTCACCCGCTGCAGACGTTACAGTCTGTTCACCCGCTGCAGACTTTACAGTCTGTTTACCTGCAGACGTTACAGTCTGTTTACCTGCTGCAGACGTTACAGTCTGTTTACCTGCTGCAGACGTTACAGTCTGTTGACCTGCTGCAGACGTTACGGTCTGTTTACCTACAGACGTTGCAGTCTATTTACCTGCTGCAGACGTTACAGTCTGTTTACCCGCTGCAGACGTTACAGTCTGTTTACCTGCTGAACAGTTACAGTCTGTTTACCTGCTGCAGACGTTACTGTCTGTTTACCCGCTGCAGACATTACAGTCTGTTTACCTGCTGCAGACGTTACAGTCTGTTTACCTGCAGACGTTACAGTCTGTTTATCCGCTGCAGACGTTACAGTCTGTTTACCCGCTGCAGAAGTTACAGTCTGTTTTCCTGCAGACGTTACAGTCTGTTTATCTGCTGCAGACGTTACTGTCTGTTTACCCGCTGCAGACGTTACAGTCTGTTTACCTGCTGCAGACGTTACAGTCTGTTTACCCGCTGCAGACGTTACAGTCTGTTTACCCGCTGCAGAAGTTACAGTCTGTTTACCTGCAGATGTTACAGTCTGTTTACCTGCAGACGTTACAGTCTGTTTACCTGCTGCAGACGTTACTGTCTGTTTACCCGCTGCAGACGTTACAGTCTGTTTACCTGCAGACGTTACAGTCTGTTTACCTGCTGAACAGTTACAGTCTGTTTACCTGCTGCAGACGTTACTGTCTGTTTACCCGCTGCAGACGTTCCAGTCTGTTTACCTGCTGCAGACGATACAGTCTGTTTACCTGCTGCAGACGTTACAGTCTGTTTAACCGCTGCAGACGTTACAGTCTGTATACCTGCAGACGTTACAGTCTGTTTACCTGCTGCAGACATTACAGTCTGTTTACCCGCTGCAGACGTTACAGTCTTTTCACCCGCTGCAGACGTTACAGTCTGTTTACCTGCTGCAGACGTTACAGTCTGTTTAACCGCTGCAGACGTTACAGTCTGTTTACCTGCAGACGTTACAGTCTGTTTACCTGCTGCAGACGTTACAGTCTGTTTACCCGCTGCAGACGTTACTGTCTGTTCACCCGCTGCAGACGTTACAGTCTGTTTACCTGCTGCAGACGCTACAGTCTGTTTACCTGCTGCAGACGTTACAGTCTGTTTACCTGCAGACATTACAGTCTGTTTAACTGCAGACCTTACAGTCTGTTTACCTGCTGCAGACCTTACAGCCTGTTTACCTGCTGCAGACGTTACAGTCTGTATACCTGCAGATGTTACAGTCTGTTTACCTGCAGACATTACAGTCTGTTTACTTGCAGACGATACAGTCTGTTTACCTGCTGCAGACGTTACTGTCTGTTTACCCGCTGCAGACGTTACAGTCTGTTTACCCGCTGCAGACGTTACAGTCTGTTTACCCGCTGCAGACGTTACAGTCTGTTTACCCGCTGCAGAAGTTACAGTCTGTTTACCTGCAGACGTTACAGTCTGATTACCTGCAGACGTTACAGTCTGTTTACCTGCTGCAGACGTTACTGTCTGTTTACCCGCTGCAGACGTTACAGTCTGTTTACCTGCAGACGTTACAGTCTGTTTACCTGCTGAACAGTTACAGTCTGTTTACCTTCTGCAGACGTTACTGTCTGTTTACCCGCTGCAGACGTTACAGTCTGTTTACCTGCTGCAGACGATACAGTCTGTTTACCTGCTGCAGACGTTACAGTCTGTTTAACCGCTGCAGACGTTACAGTCTGTTTACCTGCAGACGTTACAGTCTGTTTAACTGCTGCAGACATTACAGTCTGTTTACCCGCTGCAGACGTTACAGTCTGTTCACCCGCTGCAGACGTTACAGTCTGTTTTCCTGCTGCAGACGTTACAGTCTGTTTAACCGCTGCAGACGTTACAATCTATTTACCTGCTGAACAGTTACAGTCTGTTTACCTGTTGCAGACATTACAGTCTGTTTACCTGCAGACATTACAGTCTGTTTAACTGCAAACGTTACAGTCTGTTTACCTGCTGCAGACGTTACAGTCTGTTTACCTGCAGACGTTACAGTCTGTTTAACTGCAGACCTTACAGTCTGTTTACCTGCTGCAGACGTTACAGCCTGTTTACCTGCTGCAGACGTTACAGTGTGTTTACCTGCTGCAGACGTTACAGTCTGTTTACCTAAAGACGTTACAGTCTGTTTACCCGCTGCAGACGTTACAGTCTGTTTACCCGCTTCAGAAGTTACAGTCTGTTTACCTGCAGACGTTACAGTCTGTTTACCTGCTGCAGACGTTACTGTCTATTTACCCGCTGCAGACTTTACAGTCTGTTTACCTGCTGCAGACGTTACAGTCTGTTTAACCGCTGCAGACATTACAGTCTGTTTACCTGCAGACGTTACAGTCTGTTTACCTTCTGCAAACGTTACAGTCTGTTTACCTACTGCAGACGTTACAGTCTGTTTACCTGCTGCAGACGTTACAGTCTGTTTACCTGCAGATGTTACAGTCTGTTTACCTGCAGACATTACAGTCTGTTTAACTGCAGACCTTACAGTCTGTTTACCTGCTGCAGACGTTACAGCCTGTTTACCTGCTGCAGACGTTACAGTGTGTTTACCTGCTGCAGACGTTACAGTCTGTTTACCTGCAGACGTTACAGTCTGTTTACCCGCTGCAGACGTTACAGTCTGTTTACCCGCTTCAGAAGTTACAGTCTGTTTACCTGCAGACGTTACAGTCTGTTTACCTGCTGCAGACGTTACTGTCTGTTTACCCGCTGCAGACTTTACAGTCTGTTTACCTGCTGCAGACGTTACAGTCTGTTTAACCGCTGCAGACGTTACAGTCTGTTTACCTGCAGACGTTACAGTCTGTTTACCTGCTGCAGACGTTACAGTCTGTTTACCTGCAGACGTTACAGTCTGTTTACCTGCAGACGTTAAAGTCTGTTTACCTGCTGCAGACGTTACTGTCTGTTTACCCGCTGCAGACTTTACAGTCTGTTTACCTGCTGCAGACGTTACAGTCTGTTTACCTGCTGCAGACGTTACAGTCTGTTTACCTGCTGAACAGTTACAGTCTGTTTACCTGCTGCAGACGTTACAGTCTGTTTACCTGCTGCAGACGTTACAGTCTGTTAACCTGCAGACGTTACAGTCTGTTTACCTGCTGCAGACATTACTGTCTGTTTACCCGCTGCAGACGTTACAGTCTGTATACCTGCTGCAGACGTTACAGTCTGTTTACCTGCTGCAGACGTTACAGTCTGTTTAACCGCTGCAGACGTTACAGTCTGTTTACCTGCAGACGTTACAGTCTGTTTACCTGCTGCAGACGTTACAGTCTGTTTACCTGCTGCAGACGATACAGTCTGTTTACCTGCTGCAGACGTTACAGTCTGTTTAACCGCTGCAGACGTTACAGTCTGTTTACCTGCAGACGTTACAGTCTGTTTACCCGCTGCAGACATTACAGTCTGTTTACCCGCTGCAGACGTTACAGTCTGTTCACCCGCTGCAGACGTTACAGTCTGTTTACCTGCTGCAGACGTTACAGTCTGTTTAACCGCTGCAGACGTTACAGTCTGTTTACCTCCAGACGTTACAGTCTGTTTACCTGCTGCAGACCTTACAGCCTGTTTACCTGCGGCAGACGTTACAGTCTGTTTAACTGCAGACCTTACAGTCTGTTTACCTGCTGCAGACGTTACAGCCTGTTTACCTGCTGCAGACTTTACAGTCTGTTTACCTGCTGCAGACGTTACAGTCTGTTTATCCGCTGCAGACGTTACAGTCTGTTTACCCGCTGCAGAAGTTACAGTCTGTTTACCTGCAGACGTTACAGTCTGTTTACCTGCTGCAGACGTTACTGTCTGTTTACCCGCTGCAGACGTTACAGTCTGTTTACCTGCTGAAGACGTTACAGTCTGTTTACCCGCTGCAGACGTTACAGTCTGTTTACCCGCTGCAGAAGTTACAGTCTGTTTACCTGCAGACGTTACAGTCTGTTTACCTGCAGACGTTACAGTCTGTTTACCTGCTGCAGACGTTACTGTCTGTTTACCCGCTGCAGACGTTACAGTCTGTTTACCTGCAGACGTTACAGTCTGTTTACCTGCTGAACAGTTATAGTCTGTTTACCTGCTGCAGACGTTACAGTCTGTTTACCCGCAGCAGACGTTACAATCTGTTTACCTGCTGAACAGTTACAGTCTGTTTACCTGCTGCAGACGTTACAGTCTGTTTACCTGCTGCAGACGTTACAGTCTGTTAACCTGCAGACGTTACAGTCTGTTTACCTGCTGCAGACGTTACAGTCTGTTTACCTGCAGACGTTACAGTCTGTTTACCCGCTGCAGACGTTACAGTCTGTTTACCTGCTGAAAAGTTACAGTCTGTTTACCCAATGCAGACGTTACAGTCTGTTTACCTGCTGCAGACGTTACAGTCTGTTTACCTGCTGCAGACCTTACAGCCTGTTTACCTGCTGCAGACGTTTCAGTCTGTTTAACTGCAGATGTTACAGTCTGTTTACCTGCAGACATTACAGTCTGTTTAACTGCACACCTTACAGTCTGTTTACCTGCAGACATTACAGTCTGTTTAACTGCACACCTTACAGTCTGTTTACCTGCTGCAGACGTTACAGCCTGTTTACCTGCTGCAGACATTACAGTCTGTTTACCCGCTGCAGAAGTTACAGTCTGTTTACCTGCAGACGTTACAGTCTGTTTACCTGCAGACGTTACAGTCTGTTTATCCATTGCAGACGTTACAGTCTGTTTACCCGCTGCAGAAGTTACAGTCTGTTTACCTGCAGACGTTACAGTCTGTTTACCTGCTGCAGACGTTACTGTCTGTTTACCCGCTGCAGACGTTACAGTCTGTTTACCTGCTGCAGACGTTACAGTCTGTTTACCCGCTGCAGACGTTACAGTCTGTTTACCCGCTGCAGAAGTTACAGTCTGTTTACCTGCAGACGTTACAGTCTGTTTACCTGCAGACGTTACAGTCTGTTTACCTGCTGCAGACGTTACTGTCTGTTTACCCGCTGCAGACGTTACAGTCTGTTTACCTGCAGACGTTACAGTCTGTTTACCTGCTGAACAGTTACAGTCTGTTTACCTGCTGCAGACGTTACTGTCTGTTTACCCGCTGCAGACGTTACAGTCTGTTTACCTGCTGCAGACGTTACAGTCTGTTTACCTGCAGACGTTACAATCTGTTTACCTGCAGACGTTACAGTCTGTTTACCTGCTGCAGACGTTACAGTCTGTGTACCCACTGCAGACGTTACTGTCTGTTCACCCGCTGCAGACGTTACAGTCTGTTCACCCGCTGCAGACTTTACAGTCTGTTTACCTGCAGACGTTACAGTCTGTTTACCTGCTGCAGACGTTACAGTCTGTTTACCTGCTGCAGACGTTACAGTCTGTTGACCTGCTGCAGACGTTACGGTCTGTTTACCTACAGACGTTGCAGTCTATTTACCTGCTGCAGACGTTACAGTCTGTTTACCCGCTGCAGACGTTACAGTCTGTTTACCTGCTGAACAGTTACAGTCTGTTTACCTGCTGCAGACGTTACTGTCTGTTTACCCGCTGCAGACATTACAGTCTGTTTACCTGCTGCAGACGTTACAGTCTGTTTACCTGCAGACGTTACAGTCTGTTTATCCGCTGCAGACGTTACAGTCTGTTTACCCGCTGCAGAAGTTACAGTCTGTTTTCCTGCAGACGTTACAGTCTGTTTATCTGCTGCAGACGTTACTGTCTGTTTACCCGCTGCAGACGTTACAGTCTGTTTACCTGCTGCAGACGTTACAGTCTGTTTACCCGCTGCAGACGTTACAGTCTGTTTACCCGCTGCAGAAGTTACAGTCTGTTTACCTGCAGATGTTACAGTCTGTTTACCTGCAGACGTTACAGTCTGTTTACCTGCTGCAGACGTTACTGTCTGTTTACCCGCTGCAGACGTTACAGTCTGTTTACCTGCAGACGTTACAGTCTGTTTACCTGCTGAACAGTTACAGTCTGTTTACCTGCTGCAGACGTTACTGTCTGTTTACCCGCTGCAGACGTTCCAGTCTGTTTACCTGCTGCAGACGATACAGTCTGTTTACCTGCTGCAGACGTTACAGTCTGTTTAACCGCTGCAGACGTTACAGTCTGTATACCTGCAGACGTTACAGTCTGTTTACCTGCTGCAGACATTACAGTCTGTTTACCCGCTGCAGACGTTACAGTCTTTTCACCCGCTGCAGACGTTACAGTCTGTTTACCTGCTGCAGACGTTACAGTCTGTTTAACCGCTGCAGACGTTACAGTCTGTTTACCTGCAGACGTTACAGTCTGTTTACCTGCTGCAGACGTTACAGTCTGTTTACCCGCTGCAGACGTTACTGTCTGTTCACCCGCTGCAGACGTTACAGTCTGTTTACCTGCTGCAGACGCTACAGTCTGTTTACCTGCTGCAGACGTTACAGTCTGTTTACCTGCAGACATTACAGTCTGTTTAACTGCAGACCTTACAGTCTGTTTACCTGCTGCAGACCTTACAGCCTGTTTACCTGCTGCAGACGTTACAGTCTGTATACCTGCAGATGTTACAGTCTGTTTACCTGCAGACATTACAGTCTGTTTACTTGCAGACGATACAGTCTGTTTACCTGCTGCAGACGTTACTGTCTGTTTACCCGCTGCAGACGTTACAGTCTGTTTACCCGCTGCAGACGTTACAGTCTGTTTACCCGCTGCAGACGTTACAGTCTGTTTACCCGCTGCAGAAGTTACAGTCTGTTTACCTGCAGACGTTACAGTCTGATTACCTGCAGACGTTACAGTCTGTTTACCTGCTGCAGACGTTACTGTCTGTTTACCCGCTGCAGACGTTACAGTCTGTTTACCTGCAGACGTTACAGTCTGTTTACCTGCTGAACAGTTACAGTCTGTTTACCTTCTGCAGACGTTACTGTCTGTTTACCCGCTGCAGACGTTACAGTCTGTTTACCTGCTGCAGACGATACAGTCTGTTTACCTGCTGCAGACGTTACAGTCTGTTTAACCGCTGCAGACGTTACAGTCTGTTTACCTGCAGACGTTACAGTCTGTTTAACTGCTGCAGACATTACAGTCTGTTTACCCGCTGCAGACGTTACAGTCTGTTCACCCGCTGCAGACGTTACAGTCTGTTTACCCACTACAGACGTTACAGTCTGTTTAACCGCTGCAGACGTTACAATCTATTTACCTGCTGAACAGTTACAGTCTGTTTACCTGCTGCAGACGTTACAGTCTGTTAACCTGCAGACGTTACAGTCTGTTTACCTGCTGCAGACATTACTGTCTGTTTACCCGCTGCAGACGTTACAGTCTGTATACCTGCTGCAGACGTTACAGTCTGTTTACCTGCTGCAGACGTTACAGTCTGTTTAACCGCTGCAGACGTTACAGTCTGTTTACCTGCAGACGTTACAGTCTGTTTACCTGCTGCAGACGTTACAGTCTGTTTACCTGCTGCAGACGATACAGTCTGTTTACCTGCTGCAGACGTTACAGTCTGTTTAACCGCTGCAGACGTTACAGTCTGTTTACCTGCAGACGTTACAGTCTGTTTACCCGCTGCAGACATTACAGTCTGTTTACCCGCTGCAGACGTTACAGTCTGTTCACCCGCTGCAGACGTTACAGTCTGTTTACCTGCTGCAGACGTTACAGTCTGTTTAACCGCTGCAGACGTTACAGTCTGTTTACCTCCAGACGTTACAGTCTGTTTACCTGCTGCAGACGTTACAGTCTGTTTACCTGCTGCAGACGTTACAGTCTGTTTACCCACTACAGACGTTACAGTCTGTTTACCTGCAGACGTTACAGTCTGTTTTCCTGCTGCAGACGTTACTGTCTGTTTACCCGCTGCAGACGTTACAGTCTGTTTACCTGCTGCAGACGTTACAGTCTGTTTACCCGCTGCAGACGTTACAATCTGTTTACCTACTGAACAGTTACAGTCTGTTTACCTGTTGCAGACATTACAGTCTGTTTACCTGCAGACATTACAGTCTGTTTAACTGCAGACGTTACAGTCTGTTTATCTGCTGCAGACGTTACAGTCTGTTTACCTGCAGACGTTACAGTCTGTTTACCTGCTGCAGACGTTACAGTCTGTTTACCTGCAGACGTTACAGTCTGTTTAACTGCAGACCTTACAGTCTGTTTACCTGCTGCAGACGTTACAGCCTGTTTACCTGCTGCAGACGTTAGAGTGTGTTTACCTGCTGCAGACGTTACAGTCTGTTTACCTGCAGACGTTACAGTCTGTTTACCCGCTGCAGACGTTACAGTCTGTTTACCCGCTTCAGAAGTTACAGTCTGTTTACCTGCAGACGTTACAGTCTGTTTACCTGCTGCAGACGTTACTGTCTGTTTACCCGCTGCAGACTTTACAGTCTGTTTACCTGCTGCAGACGTTACAGTCTGTTTAACCGCTGCAGACGTTACAGTCTGTTTACCTGCAGTCGTTACAGTCTGTTTACCTTCTGCAGACGTTACAGTCTATTTACCTACTGCAGACGTTACAGTCTGTTTACCTGCTGCAGACGTTACAGTCTGTTTACCTGCAGATGTTACAGTCTGTTTACCTGCAGACATTACAGTCTGTTTAACTGCAGACCTTACAGTCTGTTTACCTGCTGCAGACGTTACAGCCTGTTTACCTGCTGCAGACGTTACAGTGTGTTTACCTGCTGCAGACGTTACAGTCTGTTTACCTGCAGACGTTACAGTCTGTTTACCCGCTGCAGACGTTACAGTCTGTTTACCCGCTGCAGACGTTACAATCTGTTTACCTGCTGAACAGCTACAGTCTGTTTACCTGCTGCAGACGTTACAGTCTGTTTACCTGCTGCAGACGTTACAGTCTGTTAACCTGCAGACGTTACAGTCTGTTTACCTGCTGCAGACATTACTGTCTGTTTACCCGCTGCAGACGTTACAGTCTGTATACCTGCTGCAGACGTTACAGTCTGTTTACCTGCTGCAGACGTTACAGTCTGTTTAACCGCTGCAGACGTTACAGTCTGTTTACCTGCAGACGTTACAGTCTGTTTACCTGCTGCAGACGTTACAGTCTGTTTACCCGCTGCAGACGTTACTGTCTGTTCACCCGCTGCAGACGTTACAGTCTGTTTACCTGCTGCAGACGCTACAGTCTGTTTACCTGCTGCAGACGATACAGTCTGTTTACCCGCTGCAGACGTTACAGTCTTTTTACCTGCAGACGTTACAGTCTGTTTAACTGCAGACGTTACAGTCTGTTTACCTGCTGCAGACGTTACAGCCTGTTTACCTGCTGCAGACGTTACAGTCTGTTTACCTGCTGCAGACGTTACAGTCTGTTTACCTGCAGACGTTACAGTCTGTTTACCCGCTGCAGACGTTACAGTCTGTTTACCTGCTGAAAAGTTACAGTCTGTTTACCCGCTGCAGACGTTACAGTCTGTTTACCTGCTGCAGACGTTACAGTCTGTTTACCTGCAGACGTTACAGTCTGTTTACCCGCTGCAGACGTTACAGTCTGTTTACCTGCAGACGTTACAGTCTGTTTACCTGCTGCAGACGTTACAGTCTGTTTACCTGCTGCAGACGTTACAGTCTGTTTACCTGCTGAAGACGTTACAGTCTGTTTACCTTCTGCAGACGTTACAGTCTGTTTACCTACTGCACACGTTACAGTCTGTTTACCTGCTGCAGACGTTACAGTCTGTTTACCTGCAGACGTTACAGTCTGTTTACCCGCTGCAGACATTACAGTCTGTTTACCCGCTGCAGACGTTACAGTCTGTTCACCCGCTGCAGACGTTACAGTCTGTTTACCTGCTGCAGACGTTACAGTCTGTTTAACCGCTGCAGACGTTACAGTCTGTTTACCTCCAGACGTTACAGTCTGTTTACCTGCTGCAGACGTTACAGTCTGTTTACCTGCTGCAGACGTTACAGTCTGTTTACCCACTACAGACGTTACAGTCTGTTTACCTGCAGACGTTACAGTCTGTTTACCTGCTGCAGACGTTACTGTCTGTTTACCCGCTGCAGACGTTACAGTCTGTTTACCTGCTGCAGACGTTACAGTCTGTTTACCCGCTGCAGACGTTACAATCTGTTTACCTACTGAACAGTTACAGTCTGTTTACCTGTTGCAGACATTACAGTCTGTTTACCTGCAGACATTACAGTCTGTTTAACTGCAGACGTTACAGTCTGTTTATCTGCTGCAGACGTTACAGTCTGTTTACCTGCAGACGTTACAGTCTGTTTACCTGCTGCAGACGTTACAGTCTGTTTACCTGCAGACGTTACAGTCTGTTTAACTGCAGACCTTACAGTCTGTTTACCTGCTGCAGACGTTACAGCCTGTTTACCTGCTGCAGACGTTAGAGTGTGTTTACCTGCTGCAGACGTTACAGTCTGTTTACCTGCAGACGTTACAGTCTGTTTACCCGCTGCAGACGTTACAGTCTGTTTACCCGCTTCAGAAGTTACAGTCTGTTTACCTGCAGACGTTACAGTCTGTTTACCTGCTGCAGACGTTACTGTCTGTTTACCCGCTGCAGACTTTACAGTCTGTTTACCTGCTGCAGACGTTACAGTCTGTTTACCTGCTGCAGACGTTACAGTCTGTTTAACCGCTGCAGACGTTACAGTCTGTTTACCTGCAGACGTTACAGTCTGTTTACCTGCTGCAGACGTTACAGTCTGTTTACCCGCTGCAGACGTTACAGTCTGTTTACCTGCAGATGTTACAGTCTGTTTACCTGCAGACATTACAGTCTGTTTAACTGCAGACCTTACAGTCTGTTTACCTGCTGCAGACGTTACAGCCTGTTTACCTGCTGCAGACGTTACAGTGTGTTTACCTGCTGCAGACGTTACAGTCTGTTTACCTGCAGACGTTACAGTCTGTTTACCCGCTGCAGACGTTACAGTCTGTTTACCCGCTGCAGACGTTACAATCTGTTTACCTGCTGAACAGTTACAGTCTGTTTACCTGCTGCAGACGTTACAGTCTGTTTACCTGCTGCAGACGTTACAGTCTGTTAACCTGCAGACGTTACAGTCTGTTTACCTGCTGCAGACATTACTGTCTGTTTACCCGCTGCAGACGTTACAGTCTGTATACCTGCTGCAGACGCTACAGTCTGTTTACCTGCTGCAGACGTTACAGTCTGTTTAACCGCTGCAGACGTTACAGTCTGTTTACCTGCAGACGTTACAGTCTGTTTACCTGCTGCAGACGTTACAGTCTGTTTACCCGCTGCAGACGTTACTGTCTGTTCACCCGCTGCAGACGTTACAGTCTGTTTACCTGCTGCAGACGCTACAGTCTGTTTACCTGCTGCAGACGATACAGTCTGTTTACCCGCTGCAGACGTTACAGTCTTTTTACCTGCAGACGTTACAGTCTGTTTAACTGCAGACGTTACAGTCTGTTTACCTGCTGCAGACGTTACAGCCTGTTTACCTGCTGCAGACGTTACAGTCTGTTTACCTGCTGCAGACGTTACAGTCTGTTTACCTGCAGACGTTACAGTCTGTTTACCCGCTGCAGACGTTACAGTCTGTTTACCTGCTGAAAAGTTACAGTCTGTTTACCCGCTGCAGACGTTACAGTCTGTTTACCTGCTGCAGACGTTACAGTCTGTTTACCTGCTGAAAAGTTACAGTCTGTTTACCCGCTGCAGACGTTACAGTCTGTTTACCTGCAGACGTTACAGTCTGTTTACCTGCTGCAGACGTTACAGTCTGTTTACCTGCTGCAGACGTTACAGTCTGTTTACCTGCTGAAGACGTTACAGTCTGTTTACCTTCTGCAGACGTTACAGTCTGTTTACCTACTGCACACGTTACAGTCTGTTTACCTGCTGCAGACGTTACAGTCTGTTTACCTGCTGCAGACGTTACTGTCTGTTTACCCGCTGCAGACTTTACAGTCTGTTTACCTGCTGCAGACGTTACAGTCTGTTTAACCGCTGCAGACGTTACAGTCTGTTTACCTGCAGACGTTACAGTTTTTTTACCTTCTGCAGACGTTACAGTCTATTTACCTACTGCAGACGTTACAGTCTGTTTACCTGCTGCAGACGTTACAGTCTGTTTACCTGCAGATGTTACAGTCTGTTTACCTGCAGACATTACAGTCTGTTTAACTGCAGACCTTACAGTCTGTTTACCTGCTGCAGACGTTACAGCCTGTTTACCTGCTGCAGACGTTACAGTGTGTTTACCTGCTGCAGACGTTACAGTCTGTTTACCTGCAGACGTTACAGTCTGTTTACCCGCTGCAGACGTTACAGTCTGTTTACCCGCTGCAGACGTTACAATCTGTTTACCTGCTGAACAGTTACAGTCTGTTTACCTGCTGCAGACTTTACAGTCTGTTTACCTGCTGCAGACGTTACAGTCTGTTAACCTGCAGACGTTACAGTCTGTTTACCTGCTGCAGACATTACTGTCTGTTTACCCGCTGCAGACGTTACAGTCTGTATACCTGCTGCAGACGTTACAGTCTGTTTACCTGCTGCAGACGTTACAGTCTGTTTAACCGCTGCAGACGTTACAGTCTGTTTACCTGCAGACGTTACAGTCTGTTTACCTGCTGCAGACGTTACAGTCTGTTTACCCGCTGCAGACGTTACTGTCTGTTCACCCGCTGCAGACGTTACAGTCTGTTTACCTGCTGCAGACGCTACAGTCTGTTTACCTGCTGCAGACGATACAGTCTGTTTACCCGCTGCAGACGTTACAGTCTTTTTACCTGCAGACGTTACAGTCTGTTTAACTGCAGACGTTACAGTCTGTTTACCTGCTGCAGACGTTACAGCCTGTTTACCTGCTGCAGACGTTACAGTCTGTTTACCTGCTGCAGACGTTACAGTCTGTTTACCTGCTGCAGACGTTACAGTCTGTTTACCTGCAGATGTTACAGTCTGTTTAACTGCAGACATTACAGTCTGTTTAACTGCAGACCTTACAGTCTGTTTACCTGCTGCAGACGTTACAGCCTGTTTAACTGCTGCAGACGTTACAGTGTGTTTACCTGCTGCAGACGTTACAGTCTGTTTACCTACTGCAGACGTTACAGTCTGTTTACCTGCAGATGTTACAGTCTGTTTACCTGCAGACATTACAGTCTGTTTAACTGCAGACCTTACAGTCTGTTTACCTGCTGCAGACGTTACAGCCTGTTTACCTGCTGCAGACGTTACAGTTTGTTTACCTGCTGCAGACGTTACAGTCTGTTTACCTGCAGACGTTACAGTCTGTTTACCCGCTGCAGACGTTACAGTCTGTTTACCCGCTTCAGAAGTTACAGTCTGTTTACCTGCAGACGTTACAGTCTGTTTACCTGCTGCAGACGTTACAGTCTGTTTACCCGCTGCAGACGTTACTGTCTGTTCACCCGCTGCAGACGTTACAGTCTGTTTACCTGCTGCAGACGCTACAGTCTGTTTACCTGCTGCAGACGATACAGTCTGTTTACCCGCTGCAGACGTTACAGTCTTTTTACCTGCAGACGTTACAGTCTGTTTAACTTCAGACGTTACAGTCTGTTTACCTGCTGCAGACATTACAGCCTGTTTACCTGCTGCAGACGTTACAGTCTGTTTACCTGCTGCAGACGTTACAGTCTGTTTACCTGCTGCAGACGTTACAGTCTGTTTACCTGCAGATGTTACAGTCTGTTTAACTGCAGACATTACAGTCTGTTTAACTGCAGACCTTACAGTCTGTTTACCTGCTGCAGACGTTACAGCCTGTTTAACTGCTGCAGACGTTACAGTGTGTTTACCTGCTGCAGACGTTACAGTCTGTTTACCTACTGCAGACGTTACAGTCTGTTTACCTGCAGATGTTACAGTCTGTTTACCTGCAGACATTACAGTCTGTTTAACTGCAGACCTTACAGTCTGTTTACCTGCTGCAGACGTTACAGCCTGTTTACCTGCTGCAGACGTTACAGTTTGTTTACCTGCTGCAGACGTTACAGTCTGTTTACCTGCAGACGTTACAGTCTGTTTACCCGCTGCAGACGTTACAGTCTGTTTACCCGCTTCAGAAGTTACAGTCTGTTTACCTGCAGACGTTACAGTCTGTTTACCTGCTGCAGACGTTACTGTCTGTTTACCCGCTGCAGACTTTACAGTCTGTTTACCTGCTGCAGACGATACAGTCTGTTTACCTGCTGCAGACGTTACAGTCTGTTTAACCGCTGCAGACGTTACAGTCTGTTTACCTGCAGACGTTACAGTCTGTTTAACTGCTGCAGACATTACAGTCTGTTTACCCGCTGCAGACGTTACAGTCTGTTCACCCGCTGCAGACGTTACAGTCTGTTTTCCTGCTGCAGACGTTACAGTCTGATTAACCGCTGCAGACGTTACAGTCTGTTTACCTCCAGACGTTACAGTCTGTTTACCTGCTGCAGACGTTACAGTCTGTTTACCTGCTGCAGACGTTACAGTCTGTTTACCCACTGCAGACGTTACAGTCTGTTTACCTGCAGACGTTACAGTCTGTTTACCTGCTGCAGACGTTACTGTCTGTTTACCCGCTGCAGACGTTACAGTCTGTTTACCTGCTGCAGACGTTACAGTCTGTTTACCCGCTGCAGACGTTACAATCTATTTACCTGCTGAACAGTTACAGTCTGTTTACCTGTTGCAGACATTACAGTCTGTTTACCTGCAGACATTACAGTCTGTTTAACTGCAAACGTTACAGTCTGTTTACCTGCTGCAGGCGTTACAGTCTGTTTACCTGCAGACGTTACAGTCTGTTTAACTGCAGACCTTACAGTCTGTTTACCTGCTGCAGACGTTACAGCCTGTTTACCTGCTGCAGACGTTACAGTGTGTTTACCTGCTGCAGACGTTACAGTCTGTTTACCTGCAGACGTTACAGTCTGTTTACCCGCTGCAGACGTTACAGTCTGTTTACCCGCGTCAGAAGTTACAGTCTGTTTACCTGCAGACGTTACAGTCTGTTTACCTGCTGCAGACGTTACTGTCTATTTACCCGCTGCAGACTTTACAGTCTGTTTACCTGCTGCAGACGTTACAGTCTGTTTAACCGCTGCAGACGTTACAGTCTGTTTACCTGCAGACGTTACAGTCTGTTTACCTTCTGCAGACGTTACAGTCTGTTTACCTGCTGCAGACGTTACAGTCTGTTTACCTGCAGATGTTACAGTCTGTTTACCTGCAGACATTACAGTCTGTTTAACTGCAGACCTTACAGTCTGTTTACCTGCTGCAGACGTTACAGCCTGTTTACCTGCTGCAGACGTTACAGTGTGTTTACCTGCTGCAGACGTTACAGTCTGTTTACCTGCAGACGTTACAGTCTGTTTACCCGCTGCAGACGTTACAGTCTGTTTACCCGCTTCAGAAGTTACAGTCTGTTTACCTGCAGACGTTACAGTCTGTTTACCTGCAGACGTTACAGTCTGTTTACCTGCTGCAGACGTTACTGTCTGTTTACCCGCTGCAGACTTTACAGTCTGTTTACCTGCTGCAGACGTTACAGTCTGTTTACCTGCTGCAGACGTTACAGTCTGTTTACCTGCTGAACAGTTACAGTCTGTTTACCTGCTGCAGACGTTACAGTCTGTTTACCTGCTGCAGACGTTACAGTCTGTTAACCTGCAGACGTTACAGTCTGTTTACCTGCTGCAGACATTACTGTCTGTTTACCTGCTGCAGACGTTACAGTCTGTTTACCTGCTGCAGACGTTACAGTCTGTTTACCTGCTGCAGACGTTACAGTCTGTTTACCCGCTGCAGACGTTACAGTCTGTTTACCTGCTGCAGACGTTACAGTCTGTTTAACCGCTGCAGACGTTACAGTCTGTTTACCTGCAGACGTTACAGTCTGTTTACCTGCTGCAGACGTTACTGTCTGTTTACCCGCTGCAGACGTTACAGTCTGTTTACCTGCTGCAGACGTTACAGTCTGTTTACCCGCTGCAGACGTTACAATCTGTTTACCTACTGAACAGTTACAGTCTGTTTACCTGTTGCAGACATTACAGTCTGTTTACCTGCAGACATTACAGTCTGTTTAACTGCAGACGTTACAGTCTGTTTATCTGCTGCAGACGTTACAGTCTGTTTACCTGCAGACGTTACAGTCTGTTTACCTGCTGCAGACGTTACAGTCTGTTTACCTGCAGACTTTACAGTCTGTTTAACTGCAGACCTTACAGTCTGTTTACCTGCTGCAGACGTTACAGCCTGTTTACCTGCTGCAGACGTTAGAGTGTGTTTACCTGCTGCAGACGTTACAGTCTGTTTACCTGCAGACGTTACAGTCTGTTTACCCGCTGCAGACGTTACAGTCTGTTTACCCGCTTCAGAAGTTACAGTCTGTTTACCTGCAGACGTTACAGTCTGTTTACCTGCTGCAGACGTTACTGTCTGTTTACCCGCTGCAGACTTTACAGTCTGTTTACCTGCTGCAGACGTTACAGTCTGTTTAACCGCTGCAGACGTTACAGTCTGTTTACCTGCAGACGTTACAGTCTGTTTACCTTCTGCAGACGTTACAGTCTATTTACCTACTGCAGACGTTACAGTCTGTTTACCTGCTGCAGACGTTACAGTCTGTTTACCTGCAGATGTTACAGTCTGTTTACCTGCAGACATTACAGTCTGTTTAACTGCAGACCTTACAGTCTGTTTACCTGCTGCAGACGTTACGGCCTGTTTACCTGCTGCAGACGTTACAGTGTGTTTACCTGCTGCAGACGTTACAGTCTGTTTACCTGCAGACGTTACAGTCTGTTTACCTGCTGCAGACGTTACTGTCTATTTACCCGCTGCAGACTTTACAGTCTGTTTACCTGCTGCAGACGTTACAGTCTGTTTAACCGCTGCAGACGTTACAGTCTGTTTACCTGCAGACGTTACAGTCTGTTTACCTTCTGCAGACGTTACAGTCTGTTTACCTGCTGCAGACGTTACAGTCTGTTTACCTGCAGATGTTACAGTCTGTTTACCTGCAGACATTACAGTCTGTTTAACTGCAGACCTTACAGTCTGTTTACCTGCTGCAGACGTTACAGCCTGTTTACCTGCTGCAGACGTTACAGTGTGTTTACCTGCTGCAGACGTTACAGTCTGTTTACCTGCAGACGTTACAGTCTGTTTACCCGCTGCAGACGTTACAGTCTGTTTACCCGCTTCAGAAGTTACAGTCTGTTTACCTGCAGACGTTACAGTCTGTTTACCTGCTGCAGACGTTACTGTCTGTTTACCCGCTGCAGACTTTACAGTCTGTTTACCTGCTGCAGACGTTACAGTCTGTTTACCTGCTGCAGACGTTACAGTCTGTTTACCTGCTGAACAGTTACAGTCTGTTTACCTGCTGCAGACGTTACAGTCTGTTTACCTGCTGCAGACGTTACAGTCTGTTAACCTGCAGACGTTACAGTCTGTTTACCTGCTGCAGACATTACTGTCTGTTTACCCGCTGCAGACGTTACAGTCTGTATACCTGCTGCAGACGTTACAGTCTGTTTACCTGCTGCAGACGTTACAGTCTGTTTACCCGCTGCAGACGTTACAGTCTGTTTACCTGCTGCAGACGTTACAGTCTGTTTAACCGCTGCAGACGTTACAGTCTGTTTACCTGCAGACGTTACAGTCTGTTTACCTGCTGCAGACGTTACTGTCTGTTTACCCGCTGCAGACGTTACAGTCTGTTTACCTGCTGCAGACGTTACAGTCTGTTTACCCGCTGCAGACGTTACAATCTGTTTACCTACTGAACAGTTACAGTCTGTTTACCTGTTGCAGACATTACAGTCTGTTTACCTGCAGACATTACAGTCTGTTTAACTGCAGACGTTACAGTCTGTTTATCTGCTGCAGACGTTACAGTCTGTTTACCTGCAGACGTTACAGTCTGTTTACCTGCTGCAGACGTTACAGTCTGTTTACCTGCAGACTTTACAGTCTGTTTAACTGCAGACCTTACAGTCTGTTTACCTGCTGCAGACGTTACAGCCTGTTTACCTGCTGCAGACGTTAGAGTGTGTTTACCTGCTGCAGACGTTACAGTCTGTTTACCTGCAGACGTTACAGTCTGTTTACCCGCTGCAGACGTTACAGTCTGTTTACCCGCTTCAGAAGTTACAGTCTGTTTACCTGCAGACGTTACAGTCTGTTTACCTGCTGCAGACGTTACTGTCTGTTTACCCGCTGCAGACTTTACAGTCTGTTTACCTGCTGCAGACGTTACAGTCTGTTTAACCGCTGCAGACGTTACAGTCTGTTTACCTGCAGACGTTACAGTCTGTTTACCTTCTTCAGACGTTACAGTCTATTTACCTACTGCAGACGTTACAGTCTGTTTACCTGCTGCAGACGTTACAGTCTGTTTACCTGCAGATGTTACAGTCTGTTTACCTGCAGACATTACAGTCTGTTTAACTGCAGACCTTACAGTCTGTTTACCTGCTGCAGACGTTACGGCCTGTTTACCTGCTGCAGACGTTACAGTGTGTTTACCTGCTGCAGACGTTACAGTCTGTTTACCTGCAGACGTTACAGTCTGTTTACCCGCTGCAGACGTTACAGTCTGTTTACCCGCTGCAGACGTTACAATCTGTTTACCTGCTGAACAGTTACAGTCTGTTTACCTGCTGCAGACGTTACAGTCTGTTTACCTGCTGCAGACGTTACAGTCTGTTAACCTGCAGACGTTACAGTCTGTTTACCTGCTGCAGACATTACTGTCTGTTTACCCGCTGCAGACGTTACAGTCTGTATACCTGCTGCAGACGTTACAGTCTGTTTACCTGCTGCAGACGTTACAGTCTGTTTAACCGCTGCAGACGTTACAGTCTGTTTACCTGCAGACGTTACAGTCTGTTTACCTGCTGCAGACGTTACAGTCTGTTTACCCGCTGCAGACGTTACTGTCTGTTCACCCGCTGCAGACGTTACAGTCTGTTTACCTGCTGCAGACGCTACAGTCTGTTTACCTGCTGCAGACGATACAGTCTGTTTACCCGCTGCAGACGTTACAGTCTTTTTACCTGCAGACGTTACAGTCTGTTTAACTGCAGACGTTACAGTCTGTTTACCTGCTGCAGACGTTACAGCCTGTTTACCTGCTGCAGACGTTACAGTCTGTTTACCTGCTGCAGACGTTACAGTCTGTTTACCTGCAGACGTTACAGTCTGTTTACCCGCTGCAGACGTTACAGTCTGTTTACCTGCTGAAAAGTTACAGTCTGTTAACCTGCAGACGTTACAGTCTGTTTACCTGCTGCAGACATTACTGTCTGTTTACCCGCTGCAGACGTTACAGTCTGTATACCTGCTGCAGACGTTACAGTCTGTTTACCTGCTGCAGACGTTACAGTCTGTTTAACCGCTGCAGACGTTACAGTCTGTTTACCTGCAGACGTTACAGTCTGTTTACCTGCTGCAGACGTTACAGTCTGTTTACCTGCTGCAGACGATACAGTCTGTTTACCTGCTGCAGACGTTACAGTCTGTTTAACCGCTTCAGACGTTACAGTCTGTTTACCTGCAGACGTTACAGTCTGTTTACCTGCTGCAGACATTACAGTCTGTTTACCCGCTGCAGACGTTACAGTCTGTTCACCCGCTGCAGACGTTACAGTCTGTTTACCTGCTGCAGACGTTACAGTCTGTTTAACCGCTGCAGACGTTACAGTCTGTTTACCTCCAGACGTTACAGTCTGTTTACCTGCTGCAGACGTTACAGTCTGTTTACCTGCTGCAGACGTTACAGTCTGTTTACCCACTACAGACGTTACAGTCTGTATACCTGCAGACGTTACAGTCTGTTTACCTGCTGCAGACGTTACTGTCTGTTTACCCGCTGCAGACGTTACAGTCTGTTTACCTGCTGCAGACGTTACAGTCTGTTTACCCGCTGCAGACGTTACAATCTGTTTACCTACTGAACAGTTACAGTCTGTTTACCTGTTGCAGACATTACAGTCTGTTTACCTGCAGACATTACAGTCTGTTTAACTGCAGACGTTACAGTCTGTTTATCTGCTGCAGACGTTACAGTCTGTTTACCTGCAGACGTTACAGTCTGTTTACCTGCTGCAGACGTTACAGTCTGTTTACCTGCAGACGTTACAGTCTGTTTAACTGCAGACCTTACAGTCTGTTTACCTGCTGCAGACGTTACAGCCTGTTTACCTGCTGCAGACGTTACAGTCTGTATACCTGCTGCAGACGTTACAGTCTGTTTACCTGCTGCAGACGTTACAGTCTGTTTAACCGCTGCAGACGTTACAGTCTGTTTACCTGCAGACGTTACAGTCTGTTTACCTGCTGCAGACGTTACAGTCTGTTTACCCGCTGCAGACATTACTGTCTGTTCACCTGCAGACGTTACAGTCTGTTTACCTGCTGCAGACATTACTGTCTGTTTACCCGCTGCAGACGTTACAGTCTGTATACCTGCTGCAGACGTTACAGTCTGTTTACCTGCTGCAGACGTTACAGTCTGTTTAACCGCTGCAGACGTTACAGTCTGTTTACCTGCAGACGTTACAGTCTGTTTACCTGCTGCAGACGTTACAGTCTGTTTACCCGCTGCAGACGTTACTGTCTGTTCACCCGCTGCAGACGTTACAGTCTGTTTACCTGCTGCAGACGCTACAGTCTGTTTACCTGCTGCAGACGATACAGTCTGTTTACCCGCTGCAGACGTTACAGTCTTTTTACCTGCAGACGTTACAGTCTGTTTAACTGCAGACGTTACAGTCTGGTTACCTGCTGCAGACGTTACAGCCTGTTTACCTGCTGCAGACGTTACAGTCTGTTTACCTGCTGCAGACGTTACAGTCTGTTTACCTGCAGACGTTACAGTCTGTTTACCCGCTGCAGACGTTACAGTCTGTTTACCTGCTGAAAAGTTACAGTCTGTTTACCCGCTGCAGACGTTACAGTCTGTTTACCTGCTGCAGACGTTACAGTCTGTTTACCTGCAGACGTTACAGTCTGTTTACCCGCTGCAGACGTTACAGTCTGTTTACCTGCAGACGTTACAGTCTGTTTACCTGCTGCAGACGTTACAGTCTGTTTACCTGCTGCAGACGTTACAGTCTGTTTACCTGCTGCAGACGTTACAGTCTGTTTACCTGCTGAAGACGTTACAGTCTGTTTACCTTCTGCAGACGTTACAGTCTGTTTACCTACTGCACACGTTACAGTCTGTTTACCTGCTGCAGACGTTACAGTCTGTTTACCTGCAGATGTTACAGTCTGTTTAACTGCAGACATTACAGTCTGTTTAACTGCAGACCTTACAGTCTGTTTACCTGCTGCAGACGTTACAGCCTGTTTACCTGCTGCAGACGTTACAGTGTGTTTACCTGCTGCAGACGTTACAGTCTGTTTACCTGCAGACGTTACAGTCTGTTTACCCGCTGCAGACGTTACAGTCTGTTTACCCGCTTCAGAAGTTACAGTCTGTTTACCTGCAGACGTTACAGTCTGTTTACCTGCTGCAGACGTTACTGTCTGTTTACCCGCTGCAGACTTTACAGTCTGTTTACCTGCTGCAGACGTTACAGTCTGTTTAACCGCTGCAGACGTTACAGTCTGTTTACCTGCAGACGTTACAGTCTGTTTACCTTCTGCAGACGTTACAGTCTGTTTACCTACTGCAGACGTTACAGTCTGTTTACCTGCAGACGTTACAGTCTGTTTACCTGCAGACATTACAGTCTGTTTACCTGCTGCAGACGTTACAGTCTGTTTACCTGCAGATGTTACAGTCTGTTTAACTGCAGACATTACAGTCTGTTTAACTGCAGACCTTACAGTCTGTTTACCTGCTGCAGACGTTACAGCCTGTTTACCTGCTGCAGACGTTACAGTGTGTTTACCTGCTGCAGACGTTACAGTCTGTTTACCTGCAGACGTTACAGTCTGTTTACCCGCTGCAGACGTTACAGTCTGTTTACCCGCTTCAGAAGTTACAGTCTGTTTACCTGCAGACGTTACAGTCTGTTTACCTGCTGCAGACGTTACTGTCTGTTTACCCGCTGCAGACTTTACAGTCTGTTTACCTGCTGCAGACGTTACAGTCTGTTTAACCGCTGCAGACGTTACAGTCTGTTTACCTGCAGACGTTACAGTCTGTTTACCTTCTGCAGACGTTACAGTCTGTTTACCTACTGCAGACGTTACAGTCTGTTTACCTGCAGATGTTACAGTCTGTTTACCTGCAGACATTACAGTCTGTTTAACTGCAGACCTTACAGTCTGTTTACCTGCTGCAGACGTTACAGCCTGTTTACCTGCTGCAGACGTTACAGTGTGTTTACCTGCTGCAGACGTTACAGTCTGTTTACCTGCAGACGTTACAGTCTGTTTACCCGCTGCAGACGTTACAGTCTGTTTACCCGCTTCAGAAGTTACAGTCTGTTTACCTGCAGACGTTACAGTCTGTTTACCTGCTGCAGACGTTACTGTCTGTTTACCCGCTGCAGACTTTACAGTCTGTTTACCTGCTGCAGACGTTACAGTCTGTTTAACCGCTGCAGACGTTACAGTCTGTTTACCTGCAGACGTTACAGTCTGTTTACATGCTGCAGACGTTACAGTCTGTTTACCTGCTGCAGACGTTACAGTCTGTTTACCTGCAGACGTTACAGTCTGTGTACCTGCAGACGTTACAGTCTGTTTACCCGCTGCAGACGTTACAGTCTGTTTACCCGCTGCAGACGTTACAGTCTATTTACCCGCTGCAGACGTTACTGTCTGTTCACCCGCTGCAGACGTTACAGTCTGTTTACCTGCTGCAGACGCTACAGTCTGTTTACCTGCTGCAGACGTTACAGTCTGTTTACCTGCTGCAGACGTTACAGTCTGTTTACCTGCAGACGTTACAGTCTGTTTACCCGCTGCAGACGTTACAGTCTGTTTACCTGCTGAAAAGTTACAGTCTGTTTACCCGCTGCAGACGTTACAGTCTGTTTACCTGCTGCAGACGTTACAGTCTGTTTACCTGCAGACGTTACAGTCTGTTTACCCGCTGCAGACGTTACAGTCTGTTTACCTGCAGACGTTACAGTCTGTTTACCTGCTGCAGACGTTACAGTCTGTTTACCTGCTGCAGACGTTACAGTCTGTTTACCTGCTGCAGACGTTACAGTCTGTTTACCTGCTGCAGACGTTACAGTCTGTTTACCTGCTGAAGACGTTACAGTCTGTTTACCTTCTGCAGACGTTACAGTCTGTTTACCTACTGCACACGTTACAGTCTGTTTACCTGCTGCAGACGTTACAGTCTGTTTACCTGCAGACGTTTCAGTCTGTTTACCTGCTGCAGACGTTACTGTCTGTTTACCCGCTGCAGACTTTACAGTCTGTTTACCTGCTGCAGACGTTACAGTCTGTTTAACCGCTGCAGACGTTACAGTCTGTTTACCTGCAGACGTTACAGTCTGTTTACCTTCTGCAGACGTTACAGTCTGTTTACCTACTGCAGACGTTACAGTCTGTTTACCTGCAGATGTTACAGTCTGTTTACCTGCAGACATTACAGTCTGTTTAACTGCAGACCTTACAGTCTGTTTACCTGCTGCAGACGTTACAGCCTGTTTACCTGCTGCAGACGTTACAGTGTGTTTACCTGCTGCAGACGTTACAGTCTGTTTACCTGCAGACGTTACAGTCTGTTTACCCGCTGCAGACGTTACAGTCTGTTTACCTGCAGACGTTACAGTCTGTTTACCTGCTGCAGACGTTACAGTCTGTTTACCTGCTGCAGACATTACAGTCTGTTTACCTGCTGCAGACGTTACAGTCTGTTTACCTGCTGAAGACGTTACAGTCTGTTTACCTTCTGCAGACGTTACAGTCTGTTTACCTACTGCACACGTTACAGTCTGTTTACCTGCTGCAGACGTTACAGTCTGTTTACCTGCAGATGTTACAGTCTGTTTAACTGCAGACATTACAGTCTGTTTAACTGCAGACCTTACAGTCTGTTTACCTGCTGCAGACGTTACAGCCTGTTTACCTGCTGCAGACGTTACAGTGTGTTTACCTGCTGCAGACGTTACAGTCTGTTTACCTGCAGACGTTACAGTCTGTTTACCCGCTGCAGACGTTACAGTCTGTTTACCCGCTTCAGAAGTTACAGTCTGTTTACCTGCAGACGTTACAGTCTGTTTACCTGCTGCAGACGTTACAGTCTATTTACCCGCTGCAGACTTTACAGTCTGTTTACCTGCTGCAGACGTTACAGTCTGTTTAACCGCTGCAGACGTTACAGTCTGTTTACCTGCAGACGTTACAGTCTGTTTACCTTCTGCAGACGTTACAGTCTGTTTACCTACTGCAGACGTTACAGTCTGTTTACCTGCAGATGTTACAGTCTGTTTACCTGCAGACATTACAGTCTGTTTAACAGCAGACCTTACAGTCTGTTTACCTGCTGCAGACGTTACAGCCTGTTTACCTGCTGCAGACGTTACAGTGTGTTTACCTGCTGCAGACGTTACAGTCTGTTTACCTGCAGACGTTACAGTCTGTTTACCCGCTGCAGACGTTACAGTCTGTTTACCCGCTTCAGAAGTTACAGTCTGTTTACCTGCAGACGTTACAGTCTGTTTACCTGCTGCAGACGTTACTGTCTGTTTACCCGCTGCAGACTTTACAGTCTGTTTACCTGCTGCAGACGTTACAGTCTGTTTAACCGCTGCAGACGTTACAGTCTGTTTACCTGCAGACGTTACAGTCTGTTTACATGCTGCAGACGTTACAGTCTGTTTACCTGCTGCAGACGTTACAGTCTGTTTGCCTGCAGACGTTACAGTCTGTGTACCTGCAGACGTTACAGTCTGTTTACCCGCTGCAGACGTTACAGTCTGTTTACCCGCTGCAGACGTTACAGTCTATTTACCCGCTGCAGACGTTACTGTCTGTTCACCCGCTGCAGACGTTACAGTCTGTTTACCTGCTGCAGACGCTACAGTCTGTTTACCTGCTGCAGACTTTACAGTCTGTTTACCTGCTGCAGACGTTACAGTCTGTTTACCTGCAGACGTTACAGTCTGTTTACCCGCTGCAGACGTTACAGTCTGTTTACCTGCTGAAAAGTTACAGTCTGTTTACCCGCTGCAGACGTTACAGTCTGTTTACCTGCTGCAGACGTTACAGTCTGTTTACCTGCAGACGTTACAGTCTGTTTACCCGCTGCAGACGTTACAGTCTGTTTACCTGCAGACGTTACAGTCTGTTTACCTGCTGCAGACGTTACAGTCTGTTTACCTGCTGCAGACGTTACAGTCTGTTTACCTGCTGCAGACGTTACAGTCTGTTTACCTGCTGAAGACGTTACAGTCTGTTTACCTTCTGCAGACGTTACAGTCTGTTTACCTACTGCACACGTTACAGTCTGTTTACCTGCTGCAGACGTTACAGTCTGTTTACCTGCAGATGTTACAGTCTGTTTAACTGCAGACATTACAGTCTGTTTAACTGCAGACCTTACAGTCTGTTTACCTGCTGCAGACGTTACAGCCTGTTTACCTGCTGCAGACGTTACAGTGTGTTTACCTGCTGCAGACGTTACAGTCTGTTTACCTGCAGACGTTACAGTCTGTTTACCCGCTGCAGACGTTACAGTCTGTTTACCCGCTTCAGAAGTTACAGTCTGTTTACCTGCAGACGTTACAGTCTGTTTACCTGCTGCAGACGTTACTGTCTGTTTACCCGCTGCAGACTTTACAGTCTGTTTACCTGCTGCAGACGTTACAGTCTGTTTAACCGCTGCAGACGTTACAGTCTGTTTACCTGCAGACGTTACAGTCTGTTTACCTTCTGCAGACGATACAGTCTGTTTACCTACTGCAGACGTTACAGTCTGTTTACCTGCAGATGTTACAGTCTGTTTACCTGCAGACATTACAGTCTGTTTAACTGCAGACCTTACAGTCTGTTTACCTGCTGCAGACGTTACAGCCTGTTTACCTGCTGCAGACGTTACAGTGTGTTTACCTGCTGCAGACGTTACAGTCTGTTTACCTGCAGACGTTACAGTCTGTTTACCCGCTGCAGACGTTACAGTCTGTTTACCCGCTTCAGAAGTTACAGTCTGTTTACCTGCAGACGTTACAGTCTGTTTACCTGCTGCAGACGTTACTGTCTGTTTACCCGCTGCAGACTTTACAGTCTGTTTACCTGCTGCAGACGTTACAGTCTGTTTAACCGCTGCAGACGTTACAGTCTGTTTACCTGCAGACGTTACAGTCTGTTTACATGCTGCAGACGTTACAGTCTGTTTACCTGCTGCAGACGTTACAGTCTGTTTACCTGCAGACGTTACAGTCTGTGTACCTGCAGACGTTACAGTCTGTTTACCCGCTGCAGACGTTACAGTCTGTTTACCCGCTGCAGACGTTACAGTCTGTTTACCCGCTGCAGACGTTACTGTCTGTTCACCCGCTGCAGACGTTACAGTCTGTTTACCTGCTGCAGACGCTACAGTCTGTTTACCTGCTGCAGACGTTACAGTCTGTTTACCTGCTGCAGACGTTACAGTATGTTTACCTGCAGACGTTACAGTCTGTTTACCTGCTGCAGACGTTACAGTCTGTTTACCTGCTGCAGACGTTACAGTCTGTTTACGTGCTGCAGACGTTACAGTCTGTTTACCTGCAGACTTTACAGTCTGTTTACCTGAAGACATTACATTCTGTTTAACTGCAGACGTTACAGTCTGTTTACCTGCTGCAGACGTTACAATCTGTTTACCTGCTGCAGATGTTACAGTCTGTTTACCCGCTGCAGACGTTACAGTCTTTTTACCTGCAGACGTTACAGTCTGTTTAACTGCAGACGTTACAGTCTGTTTACCTGCTGCAGACGTTACAGCCTGTTTACCTGCTGCAGACGTTACAGTCTGTTTACCTGCAGACGTTACAGTCTGTTTACCCGCTGCAGACGTTACAGTCTGTTTACCTGCTGAAAAGTTACAGTCTGTTTACCCGCTGCAGACGTTAAAGTCTGTTTACCTGCTGCAGACGTTACAGTCTGTTTACCTGCAGACGTTACAGTCTGTTTACCCGCTGCAGACGTTACAGTCTGTTTACCTGCTGACGTTACAGTCTGTTTACCTACCTGCTGCAGACGTTACAGTCTGTTTACCTACTGCAGACGTTACAGTCTGTTTACCTTCTGCAGACGTTACAGTCTGTTTACCTACTTCAGACGTTACAGTCTGTTTACGTGCTGCAGACGTTACAGTCTGTTTACCTGCAGACTTTACAGTCTGTTTACCTGAAGACATTACATTCTGTTTAACTGCAGACGTTACAGTCTGTTTACCTGCTGCAGACGTTACAATCTGTTTACCTGCTGCAGATGTTACAGTCTGTTTACCCGCTGCAGACGTTACAGTCTTTTTACCTGCAGACGTTACAGTCTGTTTAACTGCAGACGTTACAGTCTGTTTACCTGCTGAAAAGTTACAGTCTGTTTACCCGCTGCAGACGTTACAGTCTGTTTACCTGCTGCAGACGTTACAGTCTGTTTACCTGCAGACGTTACAGTCTGTTTACCCGCTGCAGACGTTACAGTCTGTTTACCTGCAGACGTTACAGTCTGTTTACCTGCTGCAGACGTTACAGTCTGTTTACCTGCTGCAGACGTTACAGTCTGTTTACCTGCTGCAGACGTTACAGTCTGTTTACCTGCTGAAGACGTTACAGTCTGTTTACCTTCTGCAGACGTTACAGTCTGTTTACCTACTGCACACGTTACAGTCTGTTTACCTGCTGCAGACGTTACAGTCTGTTTACCTGCAGATGTTACAGTCTGTTTAACTGCAGACATTACAGTCTGTTTAACTGCAGACCTTACAGTCTGTTTACCTGCTGCAGACGTTACAGTCTGTTTACCTGCTGCAGACGTTACAGTCTGTTTACCTGCAGATGTTACAGTCTGTTTAACTGCAGACCTTACAGTCTGTTTACCTGCTGCAGACGTTACAGCCTGTTTACCTGCTGCAGACGTTACAGTGTGTTTACCTGCTGCAGACGTTACAGTCTGTTTACCTGCAGACGTTACAGTCTGTTTACCCGCTGCAGACGTTACAGTCTGTTTACCCGCTTCAGAAGTTACAGTCTGTTTACCTGCAGACGTTACAGTCTGTTTACCTGCTGCAGACGTTACTGTCTGTTTACCCGCTGCAGACTTTACAGTCTGTTTACCTGCTGCAGACGTTACAGTCTGTTTAACCGCTGCAGACGTTACAGTCTGTTTACCTCCAGACGTTACAGTCTGTTTACCTGCTGCAGACGTTACAGTCTGTTTACCTGCTGCAGACGTTACAGTCTGTTTACCCACTACAGACGTTACAGTCTGTTTACCTGCAGACGTTACAGTCTGTTTACCTGCTGCAGACGTTACTGTCTGTTTACCCGCTGCAGACGTTACAGTCTGTTTACCTGCTGCAGACGTTACAGTCTGTTTACCCGCTGCAGACGTTACAGTCTGTTTACCTTCTGCAGACGTTACAGTCTGTTTACCTACTGCAGACGTTACAGTCTGTTTACCTGCAGATGTTACAGTCTGTTTACCTGCAGACATTACAGTCTGTTTAACAGCAGACCTTACAGTCTGTTTACCTGCTGCAGACGTTACAGCCTGTTTACCTGCTGCAGACGTTACAGTGTGTTTACCTGCTGCAGACGTTACAGTCTGTTTACCTGCAGACGTTACAGTCTGTTTACCCGCTGCAGACGTTACAGTCTGTTTACCCGCTTCAGAAGTTACAGTCTGTTTACCTGCAGACGTTACAGTCTGTTTACCTGCTGCAGACGTTACTGTCTGTTTACCCGCTGCAGACTTTACAGTCTGTTTACCTGCTGCAGACGTTACAGTCTGTTTAACCGCTGCAGACGTTACAGTCTGTTTACCTGCAGACGTTACAGTCTGTTTACATGCTGCAGACGTTACAGTCTGTTTACCTGCTGCAGACGTTACAGTCTGTTTGCCTGCAGACGTTACAGTCTGTGTACCTGCAGACGTTACAGTCTGTTTACCCGCTGCAGACGTTACAGTCTGTTTACCCGCTGCAGACGTTACAGTCTATTTACCCGCTGCAGACGTTACTGTCTGTTCACCCGCTGCAGACGTTACAGTCTGTTTACCTGCTGCAGACGCTACAGTCTGTTTACCTGCTGCAGACTTTACAGTCTGTTTACCTGCTGCAGACGTTACAGTCTGTTTACCTGCAGACGTTACAGTCTGTTTACCCGCTGCAGACGTTACAGTCTGTTTACCTGCTGAAAAGTTACAGTCTGTTTACCCGCTGCAGACGTTACAGTCTGTTTACCTGCTGCAGACGTTACAGTCTGTTTACCTGCAGACGTTACAGTCTGTTTACCCGCTGCAGACGTTACAGTCTGTTTACCTGCAGACGTTACAGTCTGTTTACCTGCTGCAGACGTTACAGTCTGTTTACCTGCTGCAGACGTTACAGTCTGTTTACCTGCTGCAGACGTTACAGTCTGTTTACCTGCTGAAGACGTTACAGTCTGTTTACCTTCTGCAGACGTTACAGTCTGTTTACCTACTGCACACGTTACAGTCTGTTTACCTGCTGCAGACGTTACAGTCTGTTTACCTGCAGATGTTACAGTCTGTTTAACTGCAGACATTACAGTCTGTTTAACTGCAGACCTTACAGTCTGTTTACCTGCTGCAGACGTTACAGCCTGTTTACCTGCTGCAGACGTTACAGTGTGTTTACCTGCTGCAGACGTTACAGTCTGTTTACCTGCAGACGTTACAGTCTGTTTACCCGCTGCAGACGTTACAGTCTGTTTACCCGCTTCAGAAGTTACAGTCTGTTTACCTGCAGACGTTACAGTCTGTTTACCTGCTGCAGACGTTACTGTCTGTTTACCCGCTGCAGACTTTACAGTCTGTTTACCTGCTGCAGACGTTACAGTCTGTTTAACCGCTGCAGACGTTACAGTCTGTTTACCTGCAGACGTTACAGTCTGTTTACCTTCTGCAGACGATACAGTCTGTTTACCTACTGCAGACGTTACAGTCTGTTTACCTGCAGATGTTACAGTCTGTTTACCTGCAGACATTACAGTCTGTTTAACTGCAGACCTTACAGTCTGTTTACCTGCTGCAGACGTTACAGCCTGTTTACCTGCTGCAGACGTTACAGTGTGTTTACCTGCTGCAGACGTTACAGTCTGTTTACCTGCAGACGTTACAGTCTGTTTACCCGCTGCAGACGTTACAGTCTGTTTACCCGCTTCAGAAGTTACAGTCTGTTTACCTGCAGACGTTACAGTCTGTTTACCTGCTGCAGACGTTACTGTCTGTTTACCCGCTGCAGACTTTACAGTCTGTTTACCTGCTGCAGACGTTACAGTCTGTTTAACCGCTGCAGACGTTACAGTCTGTTTACCTGCAGACGTTACAGTCTGTTTACATGCTGCAGACGTTACAGTCTGTTTACCTGCTGCAGACGTTACAGTCTGTTTACCTGCAGACGTTACAGTCTGTGTACCTGCAGACGTTACAGTCTGTTTACCCGCTGCAGACGTTACAGTCTGTTTACCCGCTGCAGACGTTACAGTCTGTTTACCCGCTGCAGACGTTACTGTCTGTTCACCCGCTGCAGACGTTACAGTCTGTTTACCTGCTGCAGACGCTACAGTCTGTTTACCTGCTGCAGACGTTACAGTCTGTTTACCTGCTGCAGACGTTACAGTATGTTTACCTGCAGACGTTACAGTCTGTTTACCTGCTGCAGACGTTACAGTCTGTTTACCTGCTGCAGACGTTACAGTCTGTTTACGTGCTGCAGACGTTACAGTCTGTTTACCTGCAGACTTTACAGTCTGTTTACCTGAAGACATTACATTCTGTTTAACTGCAGACGTTACAGTCTGTTTACCTGCTGCAGACGTTACAATCTGTTTACCTGCTGCAGATGTTACAGTCTGTTTACCCGCTGCAGACGTTACAGTCTTTTTACCTGCAGACGTTACAGTCTGTTTAACTGCAGACGTTACAGTCTGTTTACCTGCTGCAGACGTTACAGCCTGTTTACCTGCTGCAGACGTTACAGTCTGTTTACCTGCAGACGTTACAGTCTGTTTACCCGCTGCAGACGTTACAGTCTGTTTACCTGCTGAAAAGTTACAGTCTGTTTACCCGCTGCAGACGTTAAAGTCTGTTTACCTGCTGCAGACGTTACAGTCTGTTTACCTGCAGACGTTACAGTCTGTTTACCCGCTGCAGACGTTACAGTCTGTTTACCTGCTGACGTTACAGTCTGTTTACCTACCTGCTGCAGACGTTACAGTCTGTTTACCTACTGCAGACGTTACAGTCTGTTTACCTTCTGCAGACGTTACAGTCTGTTTACCTACTTCAGACGTTACAGTCTGTTTACGTGCTGCAGACGTTACAGTCTGTTTACCTGCAGACTTTACAGTCTGTTTACCTGAAGACATTACATTCTGTTTAACTGCAGACGTTACAGTCTGTTTACCTGCTGCAGACGTTACAATCTGTTTACCTGCTGCAGATGTTACAGTCTGTTTACCCGCTGCAGACGTTACAGTCTTTTTACCTGCAGACGTTACAGTCTGTTTAACTGCAGACGTTACAGTCTGTTTACCTGCTGAAAAGTTACAGTCTGTTTACCCGCTGCAGACGTTACAGTCTGTTTACCTGCTGCAGACGTTACAGTCTGTTTACCTGCAGACGTTACAGTCTGTTTACCCGCTGCAGACGTTACAGTCTGTTTACCTGCAGACGTTACAGTCTGTTTACCTGCTGCAGACGTTACAGTCTGTTTACCTGCTGCAGACGTTACAGTCTGTTTACCTGCTGCAGACGTTACAGTCTGTTTACCTGCTGAAGACGTTACAGTCTGTTTACCTTCTGCAGACGTTACAGTCTGTTTACCTACTGCACACGTTACAGTCTGTTTACCTGCTGCAGACGTTACAGTCTGTTTACCTGCAGATGTTACAGTCTGTTTAACTGCAGACATTACAGTCTGTTTAACTGCAGACCTTACAGTCTGTTTACCTGCTGCAGACGTTACAGTCTGTTTACCTGCTGCAGACGTTACAGTCTGTTTACCTGCAGATGTTACAGTCTGTTTAACTGCAGACCTTACAGTCTGTTTACCTGCTGCAGACGTTACAGCCTGTTTACCTGCTGCAGACGTTACAGTGTGTTTACCTGCTGCAGACGTTACAGTCTGTTTACCTGCAGACGTTACAGTCTGTTTACCCGCTGCAGACGTTACAGTCTGTTTACCCGCTTCAGAAGTTACAGTCTGTTTACCTGCAGACGTTACAGTCTGTTTACCTGCTGCAGACGTTACTGTCTGTTTACCCGCTGCAGACTTTACAGTCTGTTTACCTGCTGCAGACGTTACAGTCTGTTTAACCGCTGCAGACGTTACAGTCTGTTTACCTCCAGACGTTACAGTCTGTTTACCTGCTGCAGACGTTACAGTCTGTTTACCTGCTGCAGACGTTACAGTCTGTTTACCCACTACAGACGTTACAGTCTGTTTACCTGCAGACGTTACAGTCTGTTTACCTGCTGCAGACGTTACTGTCTGTTTACCCGCTGCAGACGTTACAGTCTGTTTACCTGCTGCAGACGTTACAGTCTGTTTACCCGCTGCAGACGTTACAATCTGTTTACCTACTGAACAGTTACAGTCTGTTTACCTGTTGCAGACATTACAGTCTGTTTACCTGCAGACATTACAGTCTGTTTAACTGCAGACGTTACAGTCTGTTTATCTGCTGCAGACGTTACAGTCTGTTTACCTGCAGACGTTACAGTCTGTTTACCTGCTGCAGACGTTACAGTCTGTTTACCTGCAGACGTTACAGTCTGTTTAACTGCAGACCTTACAGTCTGTTTACCTGCTGCAGACGTTACAGCCTGTTTACCTGCTGCAGACGTTAGAGTGTGTTTACCTGCTGCAGACGTTACAGTCTGTTTACCTGCAGACGTTACAGTCTGTTTACCCGCTGCAGACGTTACAGTCTGTTTACCCGCTTCAGAAGTTACAGTCTGTTTACCTGCAGACGTTACAGTCTGTTTACCTGCTGCAGACGTTACTGTCTGTTTACCCGCTGCAGACTTTACAGTCTGTTTACCTGCTGCAGACGTTACAGTCTGTTTACCTGCTGCAGACGTTACAGTCTGTTTAACCGCTGCAGACGTTACAGTCTGTTTACCTGCAGACGTTACAGTCTGTTTACCTGCTGCAGACGTTACAGTCTGTTTACCCGCTGCAGACGTTACTGTCTGTTCACCCGCTGCAGACGTTACAGTCTGTTTACCTGCTGCAGACGCTACAATCTGTTTACCTGCTGCAGACGATACAGTCTGTTTACCCGCTGCAGACGTTACAGTCTTTTTACCTGCAGACGTTACAGTCTGTTTAACTGCAGACGTTACAGTCTGTTTACCTGCTGCAGACGTTACAGCCTGTTTACCTGCTGCAGACGTTACAGCCTGTTTACCTGCTGCAGACGTTACAGTGTGTTTACCTGCTGCAGACGTTACAGTCTGTTTACCTGCAGACGTTACAGTCTGTTTACCCGCTGCAGACGTTACAGTCTGTTTACCCGCTTCAGAAGTTACAGTCTGTTTACCTGCAGACGTTACAGTCTGTTTACCTGCTGCAGACGTTACTGTCTGTTTACCCGCTGCAGACTTTACAGTCTGTTTACCTGCTGCAGACGTTACAGTCTGTTTAACCGCTGCAGACGTTACAGTCTGTTTACCTGCAGACGTTACAGTCTGTTTACCTTCTGCAGACGTTACAGTCTGTTTACCCGCTGCAGACGTTACAGTCTGTTTACCTGCTGCAGACGTTACAGTCTGTTTACCTGCAGACGTTACAGTCTGTTTACCCGCTGCAGACGTTACAGTCTGTTTACCTGCAGACGTTACAGTCTGTTTACCTGCTGCAGACGTTACAGTCTGTTTACCTGCTGCAGACGTTACAGTCTGTTTACCTGCTGCAGACGTTACAGTCTGTTTACCTGCTGAAGACGTTACAGTCTGTTTACCTTCTGCAGACGTTACAGTCTGTTTACCTACTGCACACGTTACAGTCTGTTTACCTGCTGCAGACGTTACAGTCTGTTTACCTGCAGATGTTACAGTCTGTTTAACTGCAGACATTACAGTCTGTTTAACTGCAGACCTTACAGTCTGTTTACCTGCTGCAGACGTTACAGTCTGTTTACCTGCTGCAGACGTTACAGTCTGTTTACCTGCAGATGTTACAGTCTGTTTAACTGCAGACCTTACAGTCTGTTTACCTGCTGCAGACGTTACAGCCTGTTTACCTGCTGCAGACGTTACAGTGTGTTTACCTGCTGCAGACGTTACAGTCTGTTTACCTGCAGACGTTACAGTCTGTTTACCCGCTGCAGACGTTACAGTCTGTTTACCCGCTTCAGAAGTTACAGTCTGTTTACCTGCAGACGTTACAGTCTGTTTACCTGCTGCAGACGTTACTGTCTGTTTACCCGCTGCAGACTTTACAGTCTGTTTACCTGCTGCAGACGTTACAGTCTGTTTAACCGCTGCAGACGTTACAGTCTGTTTACCTCCAGACGTTACAGTCTGTTTACCTGCTGCAGACGTTACAGTCTGTTTACCTGCTGCAGACGTTACAGTCTGTTTACCCACTACAGACGTTACAGTCTGTTTACCTGCAGACGTTACAGTCTGTTTACCTGCTGCAGACGTTACTGTCTGTTTACCCGCTGCAGACGTTACAGTCTGTTTACCTGCTGCAGACGTTACAGTCTGTTTACCCGCTGCAGACGTTACAATCTGTTTACCTACTGAACAGTTACAGTCTGTTTACCTGTTGCAGACATTACAGTCTGTTTACCTGCAGACATTACAGTCTGTTTAACTGCAGACGTTACAGTCTGTTTATCTGCTGCAGACGTTACAGTCTGTTTACCTGCAGACGTTACAGTCTGTTTACCTGCTGCAGACGTTACAGTCTGTTTACCTGCAGACGTTACAGTCTGTTTAACTGCAGACCTTACAGTCTGTTTACCTGCTGCAGACGTTACAGCCTGTTTACCTGCTGCAGACGTTAGAGTGTGTTTACCTGCTGCAGACGTTACAGTCTGTTTACCTGCAGACGTTACAGTCTGTTTACCCGCTGCAGACGTTACAGTCTGTTTACCCGCTTCAGAAGTTACAGTCTGTTTACCTGCAGACGTTACAGTCTGTTTACCTGCTGCAGACGTTACTGTCTGTTTACCCGCTGCAGACTTTACAGTCTGTTTACCTGCTGCAGACGTTACAGTCTGTTTACCTGCTGCAGACGTTACAGTCTGTTTAACCGCTGCAGACGTTACAGTCTGTTTACCTGCAGACGTTACAGTCTGTTTACCTGCTGCAGACGTTACAGTCTGTTTACCCGCTGCAGACGTTACTGTCTGTTCACCCGCTGCAGACGTTACAGTCTGTTTACCTGCTGCAGACGCTACAATCTGTTTACCTGCTGCAGACGATACAGTCTGTTTACCCGCTGCAGACGTTACAGTCTTTTTACCTGCAGACGTTACAGTCTGTTTAACTGCAGACGTTACAGTCTGTTTACCTGCTGCAGACGTTACAGCCTGTTTACCTGCTGCAGACGTTACAGCCTGTTTACCTGCTGCAGACGTTACAGTGTGTTTACCTGCTGCAGACGTTACAGTCTGTTTACCTGCAGACGTTACAGTCTGTTTACCCGCTGCAGACGTTACAGTCTGTTTACCCGCTTCAGAAGTTACAGTCTGTTTACCTGCAGACGTTACAGTCTGTTTACCTGCTGCAGACGTTACTGTCTGTTTACCCGCTGCAGACTTTACAGTCTGTTTACCTGCTGCAGACGTTACAGTCTGTTTAACCGCTGCAGACGTTACAGTCTGTTTACCTGCAGACGTTACAGTCTGTTTACCTTCTGCAGACGTTACAGTCTGTTTACCTACTGCAGACGTTACAGTCTGTTTACCTGCAGATGTTACAGTCTGTTTACCTGCAGACATTACAGTCTGTTTAACTACAGACCTTACAGTCTGTTTACCTGCTGCAGACGTTACAGCCTGTTTACCTGCTGCAGACGTTACAGTGTGTTTACCTGCTGCAGACGTTACAGTCTGTTTACCTGCAGACGTTACAGTCTGTTTACCCGCTGCAGACGTTACAGTCTGTTTACCCGCTTCAGAAGTTACAGTCTGTTTACCTGCAGACGTTACAGTCTGTTTACCTGCTGCAGACGTTACTGTCTGTTTACCCGCTGCAGACTTTACAGTCTGTTTACCTGCTGCAGACGTTACAGTCTGTTTAACCGCTGCAGACGTTACAGTCTGTTTACCTGCAGACGTTACAGTCTGTTTACATGCTGCAGACGTTACAGTCTGTTTACCTGCTGCAGACGTTACAGTCTGTTTACCTGCAGACGTTACAGTCTGTGTACCTGCAGACGTTACAGTCTGTTTACCCGCTGCAGACGTTACAGTCTGTTTACCCGCTGCAGACGTTACAGTCTGTTTACCCGCTGCAGACGTTACTGTCTGTTCACCCGCTGCAGACGTTACAGTCTGTTTACCTGCTGCAGACGCTACAGTCTGTTTACCTGCTGCAGACGTTACAGTCTGTTTACCTGCTGCAGACGTTACAGTATGTTTACCTGCAGACGTTACAGTCTGTTTACCTGCTGCAGACGTTACAGTCTGTTTACCTGCTGCAGACGTTACAGTCTGTTTACGTGCTGCAGACGTTACAGTCTGTTTACCTGCAGACTTTACAGTCTGTTTACCTGAAGACATTACATTCTGTTTAACTGCAGACGTTACAGTCTGTTTACCTGCTGCAGACGTTACAATCTGTTTACCTGCTGCAGATGTTACAGTCTGTTTACCCGCTGCAGACGTTACAGTCTTTTTACCTGCAGACGTTACAGTCTGTTTAACTGCAGACGTTACAGTCTGTTTACCTGCTGCAGACGTTACAGCCTGTTTACCTGCTGCAGACGTTACAGTCTGTTTACCTGCAGACGTTACAGTCTGTTTACCCGCTGCAGACGTTACAGTCTGTTTACCTGCTGAAAAGTTACAGTCTGTTTACCCGCTGCAGACGTTAAAGTCTGTTTACCTGCTGCAGACGTTACAGTCTGTTTACCTGCAGACGTTACAGTCTGTTTACCCGCTGCAGACGTTACAGTCTGTTTACCTGCTGACGTTACAGTCTGTTTACCTGCTGCAGACGTTACAGTCTGTTTACCTACTGCAGACGTTACAGTCTGTTTACCTTCTGCAGACGTTACAGTCTGTTTACCTACTTCAGACGTTACAGTCTGTTTACGTGCTGCAGACGTTACAGTCTGTTTACCTGCAGACTTTACAGTCTGTTTACCTGAAGACATTACATTCTGTTTAACTGCAGACGTTACAGTCTGTTTACCTGCTGCAGACGTTACAATCTGTTTACCTGCTGCAGATGTTACAGTCTGTTTACCCGCTGCAGACGTTACAGTCTTTTTACCTGCAGACGTTACAGTCTGTTTAACTGCAGACGTTACAGTCTGTTTACCTGCTGAAAAGTTACAGTCTGTTTACCCGCTGCAGACGTTACAGTCTGTTTACCTGCTGCAGACGTTACAGTCTGTTTACCTGCAGACGTTACAGTCTGTTTACCCGCTGTAGAAGTTACAGTCTGTTTACCTGCAGACGTTACAGTCTGTTTACCTGCTGCAGACGTTACAGTCTGTTTACCTGCTGCAGACGTTACAGTCTGTTTACCTGCTGCAGACGTTACAGTCTGTTTACCTGCTGAAGACGTTACAGTCTGTTTACCTTCTGCAGACGTTACAGTCTGTTTACCTACTGCACACGTTACAGTCTGTTTACCTGCTGCAGACGTTACAGTCTGTTTACCTGCAGATGTTACAGTCTGTTTAACTGCAGACATTACAGTCTGTTTAACTGCAGACCTTACAGTCTGTTTACCTGCTGCAGACGTTACAGTCTGTTTACCTGCAGATGTTACAGTCTGTTTAACTGCAGACCTTACAGTCTGTTTACCTGCTGCAGACGTTACAGCCTGTTTACCTGCTGCAGACGTTACAGTGTGTTTACCTGCTGCAGACGTTACAGTCTGTTTACCTGCAGACGTTACAGTCTGTTTACCCGCTGCAGACGTTACAGTCTGTTTACCCGCTTCAGAAGTTACAGTCTGTTTACCTGCAGACGTTACAGTCTGTTTACCTGCTGCAGACGTTACTGTCTGTTTACCCGCTGCAGACTTTACAGTCTGTTTACCTGCTGCAGACGTTACAGTCTGTTTAACCGCTGCAGACGTTACAGTCTGTTTACCTCCAGACGTTACAGTCTGTTTACCTGCTGCAGACGTTACAGTCTGTTTACCTGCTGCAGACGTTACAGTCTGTTTACCCACTACAGACGTTACAGTCTGTTTACCTGCAGACGTTACAGTCTGTTTACCTGCTGCAGACGTTACTGTCTGTTTACCCGCTGCAGACGTTACAGTCTGTTTACCTGCTGCAGACGTTACAGTCTGTTTACCCGCTGCAGACGTTACAATCTGTTTACCTACTGAACAGTTACAGTCTGTTTACCTGTTGCAGACATTACAGTCTGTTTACCTGCAGACATTACAGTCTGTTTAACTGCAGACGTTACAGTCTGTTTATCTGCTGCAGACGTTACAGTCTGTTTACCTGCAGACGTTACAGTCTGTTTACCTGCTGCAGACGTTACAGTCTGTTTACCTGCAGACGTTACAGTCTGTTTAACTGCAGACCTTACAGTCTGTTTACCTGCTGCAGACGTTACAGCCTGTTTACCTGCTGCAGACGTTAGAGTGTGTTTACCTGCTGCAGACGTTACAGTCTGTTTACCTGCAGACGTTACAGTCTGTTTACCCGCTGCAGACGTTACAGTCTGTTTACCCGCTTCAGAAGTTACAGTCTGTTTACCTGCAGACGTTACAGTCTGTTTACCTGCTGCAGACGTTACTGTCTGTTTACCCGCTGCAGACTTTACAGTCTGTTTACCTGCTGCAGACGTTACAGTCTGTTTACCTGCTGCAGACGTTACAGTCTGTTTAACCGCTGCAGACGTTACAGTCTGTTTACCTGCAGACGTTACAGTCTGTTTACCTGCTGCAGACGTTACAGTCTGTTTACCCGCTGCAGACGTTACTGTCTGTTCACCCGCTGCAGACGTTACAGTCTGTTTACCTGCTGCAGACGCTACAATCTGTTTACCTGCTGCAGACGATACAGTCTGTTTACCCGCTGCAGACGTTACAGTCTTTTTACCTGCAGACGTTACAGTCTGTTTAACTGCAGACGTTACAGTCTGTTTACCTGCTGCAGACGTTACAGCCTGTTTACCTGCTGCAGACGTTACAGTCTGTTTACCTGCTGCAGACGTTACAGTCTGTTTACCTGCAGACGTTACAGTCTGTTTACCCGCTGCAGACGTTACAGTCTGTTTACCTGCTGAAAAGTTACAGTCTGTTTACCCGCTGCAGACGTTACAGTCTGTTTACCTGCTGCAGACGTTACAGTCTGTTTACCTGCAGACGTTACAGTCTGTTTACCCGCTGCAGACGTTACAGTCTGTTTACCTGCAGACGTTACAGTCTGTTTACCTGCTGCAGACGTTACAGTCTGTTTACCTGCTGCAGACGTTACAGTCTGTTTACCTGCTGCAGACGTTACAGTCTGTTTAACCGCTGCAGACGTTACAGTCTGTTTACCTGCAGACGTTACAGTCTGTTTACCTGCTGCAGACGTTACAGTCTGTTTACCCGCTGCAGACGTTACTGTCTGTTCACCCGCTGCAGACGTTACAGTCTGTTTACCTGCTGCAGACGCTACAATCTGTTTACCTGCTGCAGACGATACAGTCTGTTTACCCGCTGCAGACGTTACAGTCTTTTTACCTGCAGACGTTACAGTCTGTTTAACTGCAGACGTTACAGTCTGTTTACCTGCTGCAGACGTTACAGCCTGTTTACCTGCTGCAGACGTTACAGTCTGTTTACCTGCTGCAGACGTTACAGTCTGTTTACCTGCAGACGTTACAGTCTGTTTACCCGCTGCAGACGTTACAGTCTGTTTACCTGCTGAAAAGTTACAGTCTCTTTACCCGCTGCAGACGTTACAGTCTGTTTACCTGCTGCAGACGTTACAGTCTGTTTACCTGCAGACGTTACAGTCTGTTTACCCGCTGCAGACGTTACAGTCTGTTTACCTGCAGACGTTACAGTCTGTTTACCTGCTGCAGACGTTACAGTCTGTTTACCTGCTGCAGACGTTACAGTCTGTTTACCTGCTGCAGACGTTACAGTCTGTTTACCTGCTGAAGACGTTACAGTCTGTTTACCTTCTGCAGACGTTACAGTCTGTTTACCTACTGCACACGTTACAGTCTGTTTACCTGCTGCAGACGTTACAGTCTGTTTACCTGCAGACGTTACAGTCTGTTTACCCGCTGCAGACATTACAGTCTGTTTACCCGCTGCAGACGTTACAGTCTGTTCACCCGCTGCAGACGTTACAGTCTGTTTACCTGCTGCAGACGTTACAGTCTGTTTAACCGCTGCAGACGTTACAGTCTGTTTACCTCCAGACGTTACAGTCTGTTTACCTGCTGCAGACGTTACAGTCTGTTTACCTGCTGCAGACGTTACAGTCTGTTTACCCACTACAGACGTTACAGTCTGTTTACCTGCAGACGTTACAGTCTGTTTACCTGCTGCAGACGTTACTGTCTGTTTACCCGCTGCAGACGTTACAGTCTGTTTACCTGCTGCAGACGTTACAGTCTGTTTACCCGCTGCAGACGTTACAGTCTGTTTACCCGCTTCAGAAGTTACAGTCTGTTTACCTGCAGACGTTACAGTCTGTTTACCTGCTGCAGACGTTACTGTCTGTTTACCCGCTGCAGACTTTACAGTCTGTTTACCTGCTGCAGACGTTACAGTCTGTTTAACCGCTGCAGACGTTACAGTCTGTTTACCTGCAGACGTTACAGTCTGTTTACATGCTGCAGACGTTACAGTCTGTTTACCTGCTGCAGACGTTACAGTCTGTTTACCTGCAGACGTTACAGTCTGTGTACCTGCAGACGTTACAGTCTGTTTACCCGCTGCAGACGTTACAGTCTGTTTACCCGCTGCAGACGTTACAGTCTGTTTACCCGCTGCAGACGTTACTGTCTGTTCACCCGCTGCAGACGTTACAGTCTGTTTACCTGCTGCAGACGCTACAGTCTGTTTACCTGCTGCAGACGTTACAGTCTGTTTACCTGCTGCAGACGTTACAGTATGTTTACCTGCAGACGTTACAGTCTGTTTACCTGCTGCAGACGTTACAGTCTGTTTACCTGCTGCAGACGTTACAGTCTGTTTACGTGCTGCAGACGTTACAGTCTGTTTACCTGCAGACTTTACAGTCTGTTTACCTGAAGACATTACATTCTGTTTAACTGCAGACGTTACAGTCTGTTTACCTGCTGCAGACGTTACAATCTGTTTACCTGCTGCAGATGTTACAGTCTGTTTACCCGCTGCAGACGTTACAGTCTTTTTACCTGCAGACGTTACAGTCTGTTTAACTGCAGACGTTACAGTCTGTTTACCTGCTGAAAAGTTACAGTCTGTTTACCCGCTGCAGACGTTACAGTCTGTTTACCTGCTGCAGACGTTACAGTCTGTTTACCTGCAGACGTTACAGTCTGTTTACCCGCTGCAGACGTTACAGTCTGTTTACCTGCAGACGTTACAGTCTGTTTACCTGCTGCAGACGTTACAGTCTGTTTACCTGCTGCAGACGTTACAGTCTGTTTACCTGCTGCAGACGTTACAGTCTGTTTACCTGCTGAAGACGTTACAGTCTGTTTACCTTCTGCAGACGTTACAGTCTGTTTACCTACTGCACACGTTACAGTCTGTTTACCTGCTGCAGACGTTACAGTCTGTTTACCTGCAGATGTTACAGTCTGTTTAACTGCAGACATTACAGTCTGTTTAACTGCAGACCTTACAGTCTGTTTACCTGCTGCAGACGTTACAGTCTGTTTACCTGCTGCAGACGTTACAGTCTGTTTACCTGCAGATGTTACAGTCTGTTTAACTGCAGACCTTACAGTCTGTTTACCTGCTGCAGACGTTACAGCCTGTTTACCTGCTGCAGACGTTACAGTGTGTTTACCTGCTGCAGACGTTACAGTCTGTTTACCTGCAGACGTTACAGTCTGTTTACCCGCTGCAGACGTTACAGTCTGTTTACCCGCTTCAGAAGTTACAGTCTGTTTACCTGCAGACGTTACAGTCTGTTTACCTGCTGCAGACGTTACTGTCTGTTTACCCGCTGCAGACTTTACAGTCTGTTTACCTGCTGCAGACGTTACAGTCTGTTTAACCGCTGCAGACGTTACAGTCTGTTTACCTCCAGACGTTACAGTCTGTTTACCTGCTGCAGACGTTACAGTCTGTTTACCTGCTGCAGACGTTACAGTCTGTTTACCCACTACAGACGTTACAGTCTGTTTACCTGCAGACGTTACAGTCTGTTTACCTGCTGCAGACGTTACTGTCTGTTTACCCGCTGCAGACGTTACAGTCTGTTTACCTGCTGCAGACGTTACAGTCTGTTTACCCGCTGCAGACGTTACAATCTGTTTACCTACTGAACAGTTACAGTCTGTTTACCTGTTGCAGACATTACAGTCTGTTTACCTGCAGACATTACAGTCTGTTTAACTGCAGACGTTACAGTCTGTTTATCTGCTGCAGACGTTACAGTCTGTTTACCTGCAGACGTTACAGTCTGTTTACCTGCTGCAGACGTTACAGTCTGTTTACCTGCAGACGTTACAGTCTGTTTAACTGCAGACCTTACAGTCTGTTTACCTGCTGCAGACGTTACAGCCTGTTTACCTGCTGCAGACGTTAGAGTGTGTTTACCTGCTGCAGACGTTACAGTCTGTTTACCTGCAGACGTTACAGTCTGTTTACCCGCTGCAGACGTTACAGTCTGTTTACCCGCTTCAGAAGTTACAGTCTGTTTACCTGCAGACGTTACAGTCTGTTTACCTGCTGCAGACGTTACTGTCTGTTTACCCGCTGCAGACTTTACAGTCTGTTTACCTGCTGCAGACGTTACAGTCTGTTTACCTGCTGCAGACGTTACAGTCTGTTTAACCGCTGCAGACGTTACAGTCTGTTTACCTGCAGACGTTACAGTCTGTTTACCTGCTGCAGACGTTACAGTCTGTTTACCCGCTGCAGACGTTACTGTCTGTTCACCCGCTGCAGACGTTACAGTCTGTTTACCTGCTGCAGACGCTACAATCTGTTTACCTGCTGCAGACGATACAGTCTGTTTACCCGCTGCAGACGTTACAGTCTTTTTACCTGCAGACGTTACAGTCTGTTTAACTGCAGACGTTACAGTCTGTTTACCTGCTGCAGACGTTACAGCCTGTTTACCTGCTGCAGACGTTACAGCCTGTTTACCTGCTGCAGACGTTACAGCCTGTTTACCTGCTGCAGACGTTACAGCCTGTTTACCTGCTGCAGACGTTACAGTCTGTTTACCTGCAGACGTTACAGTCTGTTTACCCGCTGCAGACGTTACAGTCTGTTTACCCGCTTCAGAAGTTACAGTCTGTTTACCTGCAGACGTTACAGTCTGTTTACCTGCTGCAGACGTTACTGTCTGTTTACCCGCTGCAGACTTTACAGTCTGTTTACCTGCTGCAGACGTTACAGTCTGTTTAACCGCTGCAGACGTTACAGTCTGTTTACCTGCAGACGTTACAGTCTGTTTACCTTCTGCAGACGTTACAGTCTGTTTACCTACTGCAGACGTTACAGTCTGTTTACCTGCAGATGTTACAGTCTGTTTACCTGCAGACATTACAGTCTGTTTAACTGCAGACCTTACAGTCTGTTTACCTGCTGCAGACGTTACAGCCTGTTTACCTGCTGCAGACGTTACAGTGTGTTTACCTGCTGCAGACGTTACAGTCTGTTTACCTGCAGACGTTACAGTCTGTTTACCCGCTGCAGACGTTACAGTCTGTTTACCCGCTTCAGAAGTTACAGTCTGTTTACCTGCAGACGTTACAGTCTGTTTACCTGCTGCAGACGTTACTGTCTGTTTACCCGCTGCAGACTTTACAGTCTGTTTACCTGCTGCAGACGTTACAGTCTGTTTAACCGCTGCAGACGTTACAGTCTGTTTACCTGCAGACGTTACAGTCTGTTTACATGCTGCAGACGTTACAGTCTGTTTACCTGCTGCAGACGTTACAGTCTGTTTACCTGCAGACGTTACAGTCTGTGTACCTGCAGACGTTACAGTCTGTTTACCCGCTGCAGACGTTACAGTCTGTTTACCCGCTGCAGACGTTACAGTCTGTTTACCCGCTGCAGACGTTACTGTCTGTTCACCCGCTGCAGACGTTACAGTCTGTTTACCTGCTGCAGACGCTACAGTCTGTTTACCTGCTGCAGACGTTACAGTCTGTTTACCTGCTGCAGACGTTACAGTATGTTTACCTGCAGACGTTACAGTCTGTTTACCTGCTGCAGACGTTACAGTCTGTTTACCTGCTGCAGACGTTACAGTCTGTTTACGTGCTGCAGACGTTACAGTCTGTTTACCTGCAGACTTTACAGTCTGTTTACCTGAAGACATTACATTCTGTTTAACTGCAGACGTTACAGTCTGTTTACCTGCTGCAGACGTTACAATCTGTTTACCTGCTGCAGATGTTACAGTCTGTTTACCCGCTGCAGACGTTACAGTCTTTTTACCTGCAGACGTTACAGTCTGTTTAACTGCAGACGTTACAGTCTGTTTACCTGCTGCAGACGTTACAGCCTGTTTACCTGCTGCAGACGTTACAGTCTGTTTACCTGCAGACGTTACAGTCTGTTTACCCGCTGCAGACGTTACAGTCTGTTTACCTGCTGAAAAGTTACAGTCTGTTTACCCGCTGCAGACGTTAAAGTCTGTTTACCTGCTGCAGACGTTACAGTCTGTTTACCTGCAGACGTTACAGTCTGTTTACCCGCTGCAGACGTTACAGTCTGTTTACCTGCTGACGTTACAGTCTGTTTACCTGCTGCAGACGTTACAGTCTGTTTACCTACTGCAGACGTTACAGTCTGTTTACCTTCTGCAGACGTTACAGTCTGTTTACCTACTTCAGACGTTACAGTCTGTTTACGTGCTGCAGACGTTACAGTCTGTTTACCTGCAGACTTTACAGTCTGTTTACCTGAAGACATTACATTCTGTTTAACTGCAGACGTTACAGTCTGTTTACCTGCTGCAGACGTTACAATCTGTTTACCTGCTGCAGATGTTACAGTCTGTTTACCCGCTGCAGACGTTACAGTCTTTTTACCTGCAGACGTTACAGTCTGTTTAACTGCAGACGTTACAGTCTGTTTACCTGCTGAAAAGTTACAGTCTGTTTACCCGCTGCAGACGTTACAGTCTGTTTACCTGCTGCAGACGTTACAGTCTGTTTACCTGCAGACGTTACAGTCTGTTTACCCGCTGCAGACGTTACAGTCTGTTTACCTGCAGACGTTACAGTCTGTTTACCTGCTGCAGACGTTACAGTCTGTTTACCTGCTGCAGACGTTACAGTCTGTTTACCTGCTGAAGACGTTACAGTCTGTTTACCTTCTGCAGACGTTACAGTCTGTTTACCTACTGCACACGTTACAGTCTGTTTACCTGCTGCAGACGTTACAGTCTGTTTACCTGCAGATGTTACAGTCTGTTTAACTGCAGACATTACAGTCTGTTTAACTGCAGACCTTACAGTCTGTTTACCTGCTGCAGACGTTACAGTCTGTTTACCTGCTGCAGACGTTACAGTCTGTTTACCTGCAGATGTTACAGTCTGTTTAACTGCAGACCTTACAGTCTGTTTACCTGCTGCAGACGTTACAGCCTGTTTACCTGCTGCAGACGTTACAGTGTGTTTACCTGCTGCAGACGTTACAGTCTGTTTACCTGCAGACGTTACAGTCTGTTTACCCGCTGCAGACGTTACAGTCTGTTTACCCGCTTCAGAAGTTACAGTCTGTTTACCTGCAGACGTTACAGTCTGTTTACCTGCTGCAGACGTTACTGTCTGTTTACCCGCTGCAGACTTTACAGTCTGTTTACCTGCTGCAGACGTTACAGTCTGTTTAACCGCTGCAGACGTTACAGTCTGTTTACCTCCAGACGTTACAGTCTGTTTACCTGCTGCAGACGTTACAGTCTGTTTACCTGCTGCAGACGTTACAGTCTGTTTACCCACTACAGACGTTACAGTCTGTTTACCTGCAGACGTTACAGTCTGTTTACCTGCTGCAGACGTTACTGTCTGTTTACCCGCTGCAGACGTTACAGTCTGTTTACCTGCTGCAGACGTTACAGTCTGTTTACCCGCTGCAGACGTTACAATCTGTTTACCTACTGAACAGTTACAGTCTGTTTACCTGTTGCAGACATTACAGTCTGTTTACCTGCAGACATTACAGTCTGTTTAACTGCAGACGTTACAGTCTGTTTATCTGCTGCAGACGTTACAGTCTGTTTACCTGCAGACGTTACAGTCTGTTTACCTGCTGCAGACGTTACAGTCTTTTTACCTGCAGACGTTACAGTCTGTTTAACTGCAGACGTTACAGTCTGTTTACCTGCTGCAGACGTTACAGCCTGTTTACCTGCTGCAGACGTTACAGTCTGTTTACCTGCTGCAGACGTTACAGTCTGTTTACCTGCAGACGTTACAGTCTGTTTACCCGCTGCAGACGTTACAGTCTGTTTACCTGCTGAAAAGTTACAGTCTGTTTACCCGCTGCAGACGTTACAGTCTGTTTACCTGCTGCAGACGTTACAGTCTGTTTACCTGCAGACGTTACAGTCTGTTTACCCGCTGCAGACGTTACAGTCTGTTTACCTGCAGACGTTACAGTCTGTTTACCTGCTGCAGACGTTACAGTCTGTTTACCTGCTGCAGACGTTACAGTCTGTTTACCTGCTGCAGACGTTACAGTCTGTTTACCTGCTGAAGACGTTACAGTCTGTTTACCTTCTGCAGACGTTACAGTCTGTTTACCTACTGCACACGTTACAGTCTGTTTACCTGCTGCAGACGTTACAGTCTGTTTACCTGCAGACGTTACAGTCTGTTTACCCGCTGCAGACATTACAGTCTGTTTACCCGCTGCAGACGTTACAGTCTGTTCACCCGCTGCAGACGTTACAGTCTGTTTACCTGCTGCAGACGTTACAGTCTGTTTAACCGCTGCAGACGTTACAGTCTGTTTACCTCCAGACGTTACAGTCTGTTTACCTGCTGCAGACGTTACAGTCTGTTTACCTGCTGCAGACGTTACAGTCTGTTTACCCACTACAGACGTTACAGTCTGTTTACCTGCAGACGTTACAGTCTGTTTACCTGCTGCAGACGTTACTGTCTGTTTACCCGCTGCAGACGTTACAGTCTGTTTACCTGCTGCAGACGTTACAGTCTGTTTACCCGCTGCAGACGTTACAATCTGTTTACCTACTGAACAGTTACAGTCTGTTTACCTGTTGCAGACATTACAGTCTGTTTACCTGCAGACATTACAGTCTGTTTAACTGCAGACGTTACAGTCTGTTTATCTGCTGCAGACGTTACAGTCTGTTTACCTGCAGACGTTACAGTCTGTTTACCTGCTGCAGACGTTACAGTCTGTTTACCTGCAGACGTTACAGTCTGTTTAACTGCAGACCTTACAGTCTGTTTACCTGCTGCAGACGTTACAGCCTGTTTACCTGCTGCAGACGTTAGAGTGTGTTTACCTGCTGCAGACGTTACAGTCTGTTTACCTGCAGACGTTACAGTCTGTTTACCCGCTGCAGACGTTACAGTCTGTTTACCCGCTTCAGAAGTTACAGTCTGTTTACCTGCAGACGTTACAGTCTGTTTACCTGCTGCAGACGTTACTGTCTGTTTACCCGCTGCAGACTTTACAGTCTGTTTACCTGCTGCAGACGTTACAGTCTGTTTAACCGCTGCAGACGTTACAGTCTGTTTACCTGCAGACGTTACAGTCTGTTTACCTTCTGCAGACGTTACAGTCTATTTACCTACTGCAGACGTTACAGTCTGTTTACCTGCTGCAGACGTTACAGTCTGTTTACCTGCAGATGTTACAGTCTGTTTACCTGCAGACATTACAGTCTGTTTAACTGCAGACCTTACAGTCTGTTTACCTGCTGCAGACGTTACAGCCTGTTTACCTGCTGCAGACGTTACAGTGTGTTTACCTGCTGCAGACGTTACAGTCTGTCTACCTGCAGACGTTACAGTCTGTTTACCCGCTGCAGACGTTACAGTCTGTTTACCCGCTGCAGACGTTACAATCTGTTTACCTGCTGAACAGTTACAGTCTGTTTACCTGCTGCAGACGTTACAGTCTGTTTACCTGCTGCAGACGTTACAGTCTGTTAACCTGCAGACGTTACAGTCTGTTTACCTGCTGCAGACATTACTGTCTGTTTACCCGCTGCAGACGTTACAGTCTGTATACCTGCTGCAGACGCTACAGTCTGTTTACCTGCTGCAGACGTTACAGTCTGTTTAACCGCTGCAGACGTTACAGTCTGTTTACCTGCAGACGTTACAGTCTGTTTACCTGCTGCAGACGTTACAGTCTGTTTACCCGCTGCAGACGTTACTGTCTGTTCACCCGCTGCAGACGTTACAGTCTGTTTACCTGCTGCAGACGCTACAGTCTGTTTACCTGCTGCAGACGATACAGTCTGTTTACCCGCTGCAGACGTTACAGTCTTTTTACCTGCAGACGTTACAGTCTGTTTAACTGCAGACGTTACAGTCTGTTTACCTGCTGCAGACGTTACAGCCTGTTTACCTGCTGCAGACGTTACAGTCTGTTTACCTGCTGCAGACGTTACAGTCTGTTTACCTGCAGACGTTACAGTCTGTTTACCCGCTGCAGACGTTACAGTCTGTTTACCTGCTGAAAAGTTACAGTCTGTTTACCCGCTGCAGACGTTACAGTCTGTTTACCTGCTGCAGACGTTACAGTCTGTTTACCTGCTGAAAAGTTACAGTCTGTTTACCCGCTGCAGACGTTACAGTCTGTTTACCTGCAGACGTTACAGTCTGTTTACCTGCTGCAGACGTTACAGTCTGTTTACCTGCTGCAGACGTTACAGTCTGTTTACCTGCTGAAGACGTTACAGTCTGTTTACCTTCTGCAGACGTTACAGTCTGTTTACCTACTGCACACGTTACAGTCTGTTTACCTGCTGCAGACGTTACAGTCTGTTTACCTGCAGACATTACAGTCTGTTTACCTGCAGACATTACAGTCTGTTTAACTGCAGACCTTACAGTCTGTTTACCTGCTGCAGACGTTACAGCCTGTTTAACTGCTGCAGACGTTACAGTGTGTTTACCTGCTGCAGACGTTACAGTCTGTTTACCTGCAGACCTTACAGTCTGTTTACCCGCTGCAGACGTTACAGTCTGTTTACCCGCTTCAGAAGTTACAGTCTGTTTACCTGCAGACGTTACAGTCTGTTTACCTGCTGCAGACGTTACTGTCTGTTTACCCGCTGCAGACTTTACAGTCTGTTTACCTGCTGCAGACGTTACAGTCTGTTTAACCGCTGCAGACGTTACAGTCTGTTTACCTGCAGACGTTACAGTTTTTTTACCTTCTGCAGACGTTACAGTCTATTTACCTACTGCAGACGTTACAGTCTGTTTACCTGCTGCAGACGTTACAGTCTGTTTACCTGCAGATGTTACAGTCTGTTTACCTGCAGACATTACAGTCTGTTTAACTGCAGACCTTACAGTCTGTTTACCTGCTGCAGACGTTACAGCCTGTTTACCTGCTGCAGACGTTACAATGTGTTTACCTGCTGCAGACGTTACAGTCTGTTTACCTGCAGACGTTACAGTCTGTTTACCCGCTGCAGACGTTACAGTCTGTTTACCCGCTGCAGACGTTACAATCTGTTTACCTGCTGAACAGTTACAGTCTGTTTACCTGCTGCAGACTTTACAGTCTGTTTACCTGCTGCAGACGTTACAGTCTGTTAACCTGCAGACGTTACAGTCTGTTTACCTGCTGCAGACATTACTGTCTGTTTACCCGCTGCAGACGTTACAGTCTGTATACCTGCTGCAGACGTTACAGTCTGTTTACCTGCTGCAGACGTTACAGTCTGTTTAACCGCTGCAGACGTTACAGTCTGTTTACCTGCAGACGTTACAGTCTGTTTACCTGCTGCAGACGTTACAGTCTGTTTACCCGCTGCAGACGTTACTGTCTGTTCACCCGCTGCAGACGTTACAGTATGTTTACCTGCTGCAGACGCTACAGTCTGTTTACCTGCTGCAGACGATACAGTCTGTTTACCCGCTGCAGACGTTACAGTCTTTTTACCTGCAGACGTTACAGTCTGTTTAACTGCAGACGTTACAGTCTGTTTACCTGCTGCAGACGTTACAGCCTGTTTACCTGCTGCAGACGTTACAGTCTGTTTACCTGCTGCAGACGTTACAGTCTGTTTACCTGCAGACGTTACAGTCTGTTTACCCGCTGCAGACGTTACAGTCTGTTTACCTGCTGAAAAGTTACAGTCTGTTTACCCGCTGCAGACGTTACAGTCTGTTTACCTGCTGCAGACGTTATAGTCTGTTTACCTGCAGACGTTACAGTCTGTTTACCTGCTGCAGACGTTACAGTCTGTTTACCTGCTGCAGACGTTACAGTCTGTTTACCTGCTGAAGACGTTACAGTCTGTTTACCTTCTGCAGACGTTACAGTCTGTTTACCTACTGCACACGTTACAGTCTGTTTACCTGCTGCAGACGTTACAGTCTGTTTACCTGCAGATGTTACAGTCTGTTTAACTGCAGACATTACAGTCTGTTTAACTGCAGACCTTACAGTCTGTTTACCTGCTGCAGACGTTACAGCCTGTTTAACTGCTGCAGACGTTACAGTGTGTTTACCTGCTGCAGACGTTACAGTCTGTTTACCTGCAGACGTTACAGTCTGTTTACCCGCTGCAGACGTTACAGTCTGTTTACCCGCTTCAGAAGTTACAGTCTGTTTACCTGCAGACGTTACAGTCTGTTTACCTGCTGCAGACGTTACTGTCTGTTTACCCGCTGCAGACTTTACAGTCTGTTTACCTGCTGCAGACGTTACAGTCTGTTTAACCGCTGCAGACGTTACAGTCTGTTTACCTGCAGACGTTACAGTCTGTTTACCTTCTGCAGACGTTACAGTCTGTTTACCTACTGCAGACGTTACAGTCTGTTTACCTGCAGATGTTACAGTCTGTTTACCTGCAGACATTACAGTCTGTTTAACTGCAGACCTTACAGTCTGTTTACCTGCTGCAGACGTTACAGCCTGTTTACCTGCTGCAGACGTTACAGTTTGTTTACCTGCTGCAGACGTTACAGTCTGTTTACCTGCAGACGTTACAGTCTGTTTACCCGCTGCAGACGTTACAGTCTGTTTACCCGCTTCAGAAGTTACAGTCTGTTTACCTGCAGACGTTACAGTCTGTTTACCTGCTGCAGACGTTACTGTCTGTTTACCCGCTGCAGACTTTACAGTCTGTTTACCTGCTGCAGACGATACAGTCTGTTTACCTGCTGCAGACGTTACAGTCTGTTTAACCGCTGCAGACGTTACAGTCTGTTTACCTGCAGACGTTACAGTCTGTTTAACTGCTGCAGACATTACAGTCTGTTTACCCGCTGCAGACGTTACAGTCTGTTCACCCGCTGCAGACGTTACAGTCTGTTTTCCTGCTGCAGACGTTACAGTCTGTTTAACCGCTGCAGACGTTACAGTCTGTTTACCTCCAGACGTTACAGTCTGTTTACCTGCTGCAGACGTTACAGTCTGTTTACCTGCTGCAGACGTTACAGTCTGTTTACCCACTGCAGACGTTACAGTCTGTTTACCTGCAGACGTTACAGTCTGTTTACCTGCTGCAGACGTTACTGTCTGTTTACCCGCTGCAGACGTTACAGTCTGTTTACCTGCTGCAGACGTTACAGTCTGTTTACCCGCTGCAGACGTTACAATCTATTTACCTGCTGAACAGTTACAGTCTGTTTACCTGTTGCAGACATTACAGTCTGTTTACCTGCAGACATTACAGTCTGTTTAACTGCAAACGTTACAGTCTGTTTACCTGCTGCAGGCGTTACAATCTGTTTACCTGCAGACTTTACAGTCTGTTTACCTGAAGACATTACATTCTGTTTAACTGCAGACGTTACAGTCTGTTTACCTGCTGCAGACGTTACAATCTGTTTACCTGCTGCAGACGTTACAGTCTGTTTACCTGCAGACTTTACAGTCTGTTTACCTGAAGACATTACATTCTGTTTAACTGCAGACGTTACAGTCTGTTTACCTGCTGCAGACGTTACAATCTGTTTACCTGCTGCAGATGTTACAGTCTGTTTACCCGCTGCAGACGTTACAGTCTTTTTACCTGCAGACGTTACAGTCTGTTTAACTGCAGACGTTACAGTCTGTTTACCTGCTGAAAAGTTACAGTCTGTTTACCCGCTGCAGACGTTACAGTCTGTTTACCTGCTGCAGACGTTACAGTCTGTTTACCTGCAGACGTTACAGTCTGTTTACCCGCTGTAGACGTTACAGTCTGTTTACCTGCAGACGTTACAGTCTGTTTACCTGCTGCAGACGTTACAGTCTGTTTACCTGCTGCAGACGTTACAGTCTGTTTACCTGCTGCAGACGTTACAGTCTGTTTACCTGCTGAAGACGTTACAGTCTGTTTACCTTCTGCAGACGTTACAGTCTGTTTACCTACTGCACACGTTACAGTCTGTTTACCTGCTGCAGACGTTACAGTCTGTTTACCTGCAGATGTTACAGTCTGTTTAACTGCAGACATTACAGTCTGTTTAACTGCAGACCTTACAGTCTGTTTACCTGCTGCAGACGTTACAGTCTGTTTACCTGCAGATGTTACAGTCTGTTTAACTGCAGACCTTACAGTCTGTTTACCTGCTGCAGACGTTACAGCCTGTTTACCTGCTGCAGACGTTACAGTGTGTTTACCTGCTGCAGACGTTACAGTCTGTTTACCTGCAGACGTTACAGTCTGTTTACCCGCTGCAGACGTTACAGTCTGTTTACCCGCTTCAGAAGTTACAGTCTGTTTACCTGCAGACGTTACAGTCTGTTTACCTGCTGCAGACGTTACTGTCTGTTTACCCGCTGCAGACTTTACAGTCTGTTTACCTGCTGCAGACGTTACAGTCTGTTTAACCGCTGCAGACGTTACAGTCTGTTTACCTCCAGACGTTACAGTCTGTTTACCTGCTGCAGACGTTACAGTCTGTTTACCTGCTGCAGACGTTACAGTCTGTTTACCCACTACAGACGTTACAGTCTGTTTACCTGCAGACGTTACAGTCTGTTTACCTGCTGCAGACGTTACTGTCTGTTTACCCGCTGCAGACGTTACAGTCTGTTTACCTGCTGCAGACGTTACAGTCTGTTTACCCGCTGCAGACGTTACAATCTGTTTACCTACTGAACAGTTACAGTCTGTTTACCTGTTGCAGACATTACAGTCTGTTTAACTGCAGACATTACAGTCTGTTTAACTGCAGACGTTACAGTCTGTTTATCTGCTGCAGACGTTACAGTCTGTTTACCTGCAGACGTTACAGTCTGTTTACCTGCTGCAGACGTTACAGTCTGTTTACCTGCAGACGTTACAGTCTGTTTAACTGCAGACCTTACAGTCTGTTTACCTGCTGCAGACGTTACAGCCTGTTTACCTGCTGCAGACGTTAGAGTGTGTTTACCTGCTGCAGACGTTACAGTCTGTTTACCTGCAGACGTTACAGTCTGTTTACCCGCTGCAGACGTTACAGTCTGTTTACCCGCTTCAGAAGTTACAGTCTGTTTACCTGCAGACGTTACAGTCTGTTTACCTGCTGCAGACGTTACTGTCTGTTTACCCGCTGCAGACTTTACAGTCTGTTTACCTGCTGCAGACGTTACAGTCTGTTTACCTGCTGCAGACGTTACAGTCTGTTTAACCGCTGCAGACGTTACAGTCTGTTTACCTGCAGACGTTACAGTCTGTTTACCTGCTGCAGACGTTACAGTCTGTTTACCCGCTGCAGACGTTACTGTCTGTTCACCCGCTGCAGACGTTACAGTCTGTTTACCTGCTGCAGACGCTACAATCTGTTTACCTGCTGCAGACGATACAGTCTGTTTACCCGCTGCAGACGTTACAGTCTTTTTACCTGCAGACGTTACAGTCTGTTTAACTGCAGACGTTACAGTCTGTTTACCTGCTGCAGACGTTACAGCCTGTTTACCTGCTGCAGACGTTACAGTCTGTTTACCTGCTGCAGACGTTACAGTCTGTTTACCTGCAGACGTTACAGTCTGTTTACCCGCTGCAGACGTTACAGTCTGTTTACCTGCTGAAAAGTTACAGTCTGTTTACCCGCTGCAGACGTTACAGTCTGTTTACCTGCTGCAGACGTTACAGTCTGTTTACCTGCAGACGTTACAGTCTGTTTACCCGCTGCAGACGTTACAGTCTGTTTACCTGCAGACGTTACAGTCTGTTTACCTGCTGCAGACGTTACAGTCTGTTTACCTGCTGCAGACGTTACAGTCTGTTTACCTGCTGCAGACGTTACAGTCTGTTTACCTGCTGAAGACGTTACAGTCTGTTTACCTTCTGCAGACGTTACAGTCTGTTTACCTACTGCACACGTTACAGTCTGTTTACCTGCTGCAGACGTTACAGTCTGTTTACCTGCAGACGTTACAGTCTGTTTACCTGCTGCAGACGTTACTGTCTGTTTACCCGCTGCAGACTTTACAGTCTGTTTACCTGCTGCAGACGTTACAGTCTGTTTACCTGCTGCAGACGTTACAGTCTGTTTAACCGCTGCAGACGTTACAGTCTGTTTACCTGCAGACGTTACAGTCTGTTTACCTGCTGCAGACGTTACAGTCTGTTTACCCGCTGCAGACGTTACTGTCTGTTCACCCGCTGCAGACGTTACAGTCTGTTTACCTGCTGCAGACGCTACAATCTGTTTACCTGCTGCAGACGATACAGTCTGTTTACCCGCTGCAGACGTTACAGTCTTTTTACCTGCAGACGTTACAGTCTGTTTAACTGCAGACGTTACAGTCTGTTTACCTGCTGCAGACGTTACAGCCTGTTTACCTGCTGCAGACGTTACAGTCTGTTTACCTGCTGCAGACGTTACAGTCTGTTTACCTGCAGACGTTACAGTCTGTTTACCCGCTGCAGACGTTACAGTCTGTTTACCTGCTGAAAAGTTACAGTCTGTTTACCCGCTGCAGACGTTACAGTCTGTTTACCTGCTGCAGACGTTACAGTCTGTTTACCTGCAGACGTTACAGTCTGTTTACCCGCTGCAGACGTTACAGTCTGTTTACCTGCAGACGTTACAGTCTGTTTACCTGCTGCAGACGTTACAGTCTGTTTACCTGCTGCAGACGTTACAGTCTGTTTACCTGCTGCAGACGTTACAGTCTGTTTACCTGCTGAAGACGTTACAGTCTGTTTACCTTCTGCAGACGTTACAGTCTGTTTACCTACTGCACACGTTACAGTCTGTTTACCTGCTGCAGACGTTACAGTCTGTTTACCTGCAGACGTTACAGTCTGTTTACCCGCTGCAGACATTACAGTCTGTTTACCCGCTGCAGACGTTACAGTCTGTTCACCCGCTGCAGACGTTACAGTCTGTTTACCTGCTGCAGACGTTACAGTCTGTTTAACCGCTGCAGACGTTACAGTCTGTTTACCTCCAGACGTTACAGTCTGTTTACCTGCTGCAGACGTTACAGTCTGTTTACCTGCTGCAGACGTTACAGTCTGTTTACCCACTACAGACGTTACAGTCTGTTTACCTGCAGACGTTACAGTCTGTTTACCTGCTGCAGACGTTACTGTCTGTTTACCCGCTGCAGACGTTACAGTCTGTTTACCTGCTGCAGACGTTACAGTCTGTTTACCCGCTGCAGACGTTACAGTCTGTTTACCCGCTTCAGAAGTTACAGTCTGTTTACCTGCAGACGTTACAGTCTGTTTACCTGCTGCAGACGTTACTGTCTGTTTACCCGCTGCAGACTTTACAGTCTGTTTACCTGCTGCAGACGTTACAGTCTGTTTAACCGCTGCAGACGTTACAGTCTGTTTACCTGCAGACGTTACAGTCTGTTTACATGCTGCAGACGTTACAGTCTGTTTACCTGCTGCAGACGTTACAGTCTGTTTACCTGCAGACGTTACAGTCTGTGTACCTGCAGACGTTACAGTCTGTTTACCCGCTGCAGACGTTACAGTCTGTTTACCCGCTGCAGACGTTACAGTCTGTTTACCCGCTGCAGACGTTACTGTCTGTTCACCCGCTGCAGACGTTACAGTCTGTTTACCTGCTGCAGACGCTACAGTCTGTTTACCTGCTGCAGACGTTACAGTCTGTTTACCTGCTGCAGACGTTACAGTATGTTTACCTGCAGACGTTACAGTCTGTTTACCTGCTGCAGACGTTACAGTCTGTTTACCTGCTGCAGACGTTACAGTCTGTTTACGTGCTGCAGACGTTACAGTCTGTTTACCTGCAGACTTTACAGTCTGTTTACCTGAAGACATTACATTCTGTTTAACTGCAGACGTTACAGTCTGTTTACCTGCTGCAGACGTTACAATCTGTTTACCTGCTGCAGATGTTACAGTCTGTTTACCCGCTGCAGACGTTACAGTCTTTTTACCTGCAGACGTTACAGTCTGTTTAACTGCAGACGTTACAGTCTGTTTACCTGCTGCAGACGTTACAGCCTGTTTACCTGCTGCAGACGTTACAGTCTGTTTACCTGCAGACGTTACAGTCTGTTTACCCGCTGCAGACGTTACAGTCTGTTTACCTGCTGAAAAGTTACAGTCTGTTTACCCGCTGCAGACGTTAAAGTCTGTTTACCTGCTGCAGACGTTACAGTCTGTTTACCTGCAGACGTTACAGTCTGTTTACCCGCTGCAGACGTTACAGTCTGTTTACCTGCTGACGTTACAGTCTGTTTACCTGCTGCAGACGTTACAGTCTGTTTACCTACTGCAGACGTTACAGTCTGTTTACCTTCTGCAGACGTTACAGTCTGTTTACCTACTTCAGACGTTACAGTCTGTTTACGTGCTGCAGACGTTACAGTCTGTTTACCTGCAGACTTTACAGTCTGTTTACCTGAAGACATTACATTCTGTTTAACTGCAGACGTTACAGTCTGTTTACCTGCTGCAGACGTTACAATCTGTTTACCTGCTGCAGATGTTACAGTCTGTTTACCCGCTGCAGACGTTACAGTCTTTTTACCTGCAGACGTTACAGTCTGTTTAACTGCAGACGTTACAGTCTGTTTACCTGCTGAAAAGTTACAGTCTGTTTACCCGCTGCAGACGTTACAGTCTGTTTACCTGCTGCAGACGTTACAGTCTGTTTACCTGCAGACGTTACAGTCTGTTTACCCGCTGCAGACGTTACAGTCTGTTTACCTGCAGACGTTACAGTCTGTTTACCTGCTGCAGACGTTACAGTCTGTTTACCTGCTGCAGACGTTACAGTCTGTTTACCTGCTGCAGACGTTACAGTCTGTTTACCTGCTGAAGACGTTACAGTCTGTTTACCTTCTGCAGACGTTACAGTCTGTTTACCTACTGCACACGTTACAGTCTGTTTACCTGCTGCAGACGTTACAGTCTGTTTACCTGCAGATGTTACAGTCTGTTTAACTGCAGACATTACAGTCTGTTTAACTGCAGACCTTACAGTCTGTTTACCTGCTGCAGACGTTACAGTCTGTTTACCTGCTGCAGACGTTACAGTCTGTTTACCTGCAGATGTTACAGTCTGTTTAACTGCAGACCTTACAGTCTGTTTACCTGCTGCAGACGTTACAGCCTGTTTACCTGCTGCAGACGTTACAGTGTGTTTACCTGCTGCAGACGTTACAGTCTGTTTACCTGCAGACGTTACAGTCTGTTTACCCGCTGCAGACGTTACAGTCTGTTTACCCGCTTCAGAAGTTACAGTCTGTTTACCTGCAGACGTTACAGTCTGTTTACCTGCTGCAGACGTTACTGTCTGTTTACCCGCTGCAGACTTTACAGTCTGTTTACCTGCTGCAGACGTTACAGTCTGTTTAACCGCTGCAGACGTTACAGTCTGTTTACCTCCAGACGTTACAGTCTGTTTACCTGCTGCAGACGTTACAGTCTGTTTACCTGCTGCAGACGTTACAGTCTGTTTACCCACTACAGACGTTACAGTCTGTTTACCTGCAGACGTTACAGTCTGTTTACCTGCTGCAGACGTTACTGTCTGTTTACCCGCTGCAGACGTTACAGTCTGTTTACCTGCTGCAGACGTTACAGTCTGTTTACCCGCTGCAGACGTTACAATCTGTTTACCTACTGAACAGTTACAGTCTGTTTACCTGTTGCAGACATTACAGTCTGTTTACCTGCAGACATTACAGTCTGTTTAACTGCAGACGTTACAGTCTGTTTATCTGCTGCAGACGTTACAGTCTGTTTACCTGCAGACGTTACAGTCTGTTTACCTGCTGCAGACGTTACAGTCTGTTTACCTGCAGACGTTACAGTCTGTTTAACTGCAGACCTTACAGTCTGTTTACCTGCTGCAGACGTTACAGCCTGTTTACCTGCTGCAGACGTTAGAGTGTGTTTACCTGCTGCAGACGTTACAGTCTGTTTACCTGCAGACGTTACAGTCTGTTTACCCGCTGCAGACGTTACAGTCTGTTTACCCGCTGCAGACGTTACTGTCTGTTCACCCGCTGCAGACGTTACAGTCTGTTTACCTGCTGCAGACGCTACAATCTGTTTACCTGCTGCATACGATACAGTCTGTTTACCCGCTGCAGACGTTACAGTCTTTTTACCTGCAGACGTTACAGTCTGTTTAACTGCAGACGTTACAGTCTGTTTACCTGCTGCAGACGTTACAGCCTGTTTACCTGCTGCAGACGTTACAGCCTGTTTACCTGCTGCAGACGTTACAGCCTGTTTACCTGCTGCAGACGTTACAGCCTGTTTACCTGCTGCAGACGTTACAGTCTGTTTACCTGCAGACGTTACAGTCTGTTTACCCGCTGCAGACGTTACAGTCTGTTTACCCGCTTCAGAAGTTACAGTCTGTTTACCTGCAGACGTTACAGTCTGTTTACCTGCTGCAGACGTTACTGTCTGTTTACCCGCTGCAGACTTTACAGTCTGTTTACCTGCTGCAGACGTTACAGTCTGTTTAACCGCTGCAGACGTTACAGTCTGTTTACCTGCAGACGTTACAGTCTGTTTACCTTCTGCAGACGTTACAGTCTGTTTACCTACTGCAGACGTTACAGTCTGTTTACCTGCAGATGTTACAGTCTGTTTACCTGCAGACATTACAGTCTGTTTAACTGCAGACCTTACAGTCTGTTTACCTGCTGCAGACGTTACAGCCTGTTTACCTGCTGCAGACGTTACAGTGTGTTTACCTGCTGCAGACGTTACAGTCTGTTTACCTGCAGACGTTACAGTCTGTTTACCCGCTGCAGACGTTACAGTCTGTTTACCCGCTTCAGAAGTTACAGTCTGTTTACCTGCAGACGTTACAGTCTGTTTACCTGCTGCAGACGTTACTGTCTGTTTACCCGCTGCAGACTTTACAGTCTGTTTACCTGCTGCAGACGTTACAGTCTGTTTAACCGCTGCAGACGTTACAGTCTGTTTACCTGCAGACGTTACAGTCTGTTTACATGCTGCAGACGTTACAGTCTGTTTACCTGCTGCAGACGTTACAGTCTGTTTACCTGCAGACGTTACAGTCTGTGTACCTGCAGACGTTACAGTCTGTTTACCCGCTGCAGACGTTACAGTCTGTTTACCCGCTGCAGACGTTACAGTCTGTTTACCCGCTGCAGACGTTACTGTCTGTTCACCCGCTGCAGACGTTACAGTCTGTTTACCTGCTGCAGACGCTACAGTCTGTTTACCTGCTGCAGACGTTACAGTCTGTTTACCTGCTGCAGACGTTACAGTATGTTTACCTGCAGACGTTACAGTCTGTTTACCTGCTGCAGACGTTACAGTCTGTTTACCTGCTGCAGACGTTACAGTCTGTTTACGTGCTGCAGACGTTACAGTCTGTTTACCTGCAGACTTTACAGTCTGTTTACCTGAAGACATTACATTCTGTTTAACTGCAGACGTTACAGTCTGTTTACCTGCTGCAGACGTTACAATCTGTTTACCTGCTGCAGATGTTACAGTCTGTTTACCCGCTGCAGACGTTACAGTCTTTTTACCTGCAGACGTTACAGTCTGTTTAACTGCAGACGTTACAGTCTGTTTACCTGCTGCAGACGTTACAGCCTGTTTACCTGCTGCAGACGTTACAGTCTGTTTACCTGCAGACGTTACAGTCTGTTTACCCGCTGCAGACGTTACAGTCTGTTTACCTGCTGAAAAGTTACAGTCTGTTTACCCGCTGCAGACGTTAAAGTCTGTTTACCTGCTGCAGACGTTACAGTCTGTTTACCTGCAGACGTTACAGTCTGTTTACCCGCTGCAGACGTTACAGTCTGTTTACCTGCTGACGTTACAGTCTGTTTACCTGCTGCAGACGTTACAGTCTGTTTACCTACTGCAGACGTTACAGTCTGTTTACCTTCTGCAGACGTTACAGTCTGTTTACCTACTTCAGACGTTACAGTCTGTTTACGTGCTGCAGACGTTACAGTCTGTTTACCTGCAGACTTTACAGTCTGTTTACCTGAAGACATTACATTCTGTTTAACTGCAGACGTTACAGTCTGTTTACCTGCTGCAGACGTTACAATCTGTTTACCTGCTGCAGATGTTACAGTCTGTTTACCCGCTGCAGACGTTACAGTCTTTTTACCTGCAGACGTTACAGTCTGTTTAACTGCAGACGTTACAGTCTGTTTACCTGCTGAAAAGTTACAGTCTGTTTACCCGCTGCAGACGTTACAGTCTGTTTACCTGCTGCAGACGTTACAGTCTGTTTACCTGCAGACGTTACAGTCTGTTTACCCGCTGCAGACGTTACAGTCTGTTTACCTGCAGACGTTACAGTCTGTTTACCTGCTGCAGACGTTACAGTCTGTTTACCTGCTGCAGACGTTACAGTCTGTTTACCTGCTGCAGACGTTACAGTCTGTTTACCTGCTGAAGACGTTACAGCCTGTTTACCTTCTGCAGACGTTACAGTCTGTTTACCTACTGCACACGTTACAGTCTGTTTACCTGCTGCAGACGTTACAGTCTGTTTACCTGCAGATGTTACAGTCTGTTTAACTGCAGACATTACAGTCTGTTTAACTGCAGACCTTACAGTCTGTTTACCTGCTGCAGACGTTACAGTCTGTTTACCTGCTGCAGACGTTACAGTCTGTTTACCTGCAGATGTTACAGTCTGTTTAACTGCAGACCTTACAGTCTGTTTACCTGCTGCAGACGTTACAGCCTGTTTACCTGCTGCAGACGTTACAGTGTGTTTACCTGCTGCAGACGTTACAGTCTGTTTACCTGCAGACGTTACAGTCTGTTTACCCGCTGCAGACGTTACAGTCTGTTTACCCGCTTCAGAAGTTACAGTCTGTTTACCTGCAGACGTTACAGTCTGTTTACCTGCTGCAGACGTTACTGTCTGTTTACCCGCTGCAGACTTTACAGTCTGTTTACCTGCTGCAGACGTTACAGTCTGTTTAACCGCTGCAGACGTTACAGTCTGTTTACCTCCAGACGTTACAGTCTGTTTACCTGCTGCAGACGTTACAGTCTGTTTACCTGCTGCAGACGTTACAGTCTGTTTACCCACTACAGACGTTACAGTCTGTTTACCTGCAGACGTTACAGTCTGTTTACCTGCTGCAGACGTTACTGTCTGTTTACCCGCTGCAGACGTTACAGTCTGTTTACCTGCTGCAGACGTTACAGTCTGTTTACCCGCTGCAGACGTTACAATCTGTTTACCTACTGAACAGTTACAGTCTGTTTACCTGTTGCAGACATTACAGTCTGTTTACCTGCAGACATTACAGTCTGTTTAACTGCAGACGTTACAGTCTGTTTATCTGCTGCAGACGTTACAGTCTGTTTACCTGCAGACGTTACAGTCTGTTTACCTGCTGCAGACGTTACAGTCTGTTTACCTGCAGACGTTACAGTCTGTTTAACTGCAGACCTTACAGTCTGTTTACCTGCTGCAGACGTTACAGCCTGTTTACCTGCTGCAGACGTTAGAGTGTGTTTACCTGCTGCAGACGTTACAGTCTGTTTACCTGCAGACGTTACAGTCTGTTTACCCGCTGCAGACGTTACAGTCTGTTTACCCGCTTCAGAAGTTACAGTCTGTTTACCTGCAGACGTTACAGTCTGTTTACCTGCTGCAGACGTTACTGTCTGTTTACCCGCTGCAGACTTTACAGTCTGTTTACCTGCTGCAGACGTTACAGTCTGTTTACCTGCTGCAGACGTTACAGTCTGTTTAACCGCTGCAGACGTTACAGTCTGTTTACCTGCAGACGTTACAGTCTGTTTACCTGCTGCAGACGTTACAGTCTGTTTACCCGCTGCAGACGTTACTGTCTGTTCACCCGCTGCAGACGTTACAGTCTGTTTACCTGCTGCAGACGCTACAATCTGTTTACCTGCTGCAGACGATACAGTCTGTTTACCCGCTGCAGACGTTACAGTCTTTTTACCTGCAGACGTTACAGTCTGTTTAACTGCAGACGTTACAGTCTGTTTACCTGCTGCAGACGTTACAGCCTGTTTACCTGCTGCAGACGTTACAGTCTGTTTACCTGCTGCAGACGTTACAGTCTGTTTACCTGCAGACGTTACAGTCTGTTTACCCGCTGCAGACGTTACAGTCTGTTTACCTGCTGAAAAGTTACAGTCTGTTTACCCGCTGCAGACGTTACAGTCTGTTTACCTGCTGCAGACGTTACAGTCTGTTTACCTGCAGACGTTACAGTCTGTTTACCCGCTGCAGACGTTACAGTCTGTTTACCTGCAGACGTTACAGTCTGTTTACCTGCTGCAGACGTTACAGTCTGTTTACCTGCTGCAGACGTTACAGTCTGTTTACCTGCTGCAGACGTTACAGTCTGTTTACCTGCTGAAGACGTTACAGTCTGTTTACCTTCTGCAGACGTTACAGTCTGTTTACCTACTGCACACGTTACAGTCTGTTTACCTGCTGCAGACGTTACAGTCTGTTTACCTGCAGACGTTACAGTCTGTTTACCCGCTGCAGACATTACAGTCTGTTTACCCGCTGCAGACGTTACAGTCTGTTCACCCGCTGCAGACGTTACAGTCTGTTTACCTGCTGCAGACGTTACAGTCTGTTTAACCGCTGCAGACGTTACAGTCTGTTTACCTCCAGACGTTACAGTCTGTTTACCTGCTGCAGACGTTACAGTCTGTTTACCTGCTGCAGACGTTACAGTCTGTTTACCCACTACAGACGTTACAGTCTGTTTACCTGCAGACGTTACAGTCTGTTTACCTGCTGCAGACGTTACTGTCTGTTTACCCGCTGCAGACGTTACAGTCTGTTTACCTGCTGCAGACGTTACAGTCTGTTTACCCGCTGCAGACGTTACAATCTGTTTACCTACTGAACAGTTACAGTCTGTTTACCTGTTGCAGACATTACAGTCTGTTTACCTGCAGACATTACAGTCTGTTTAACTGCAGACGTTACAGTCTGTTTATCTGCTGCAGACGTTACAGTCTGTTTACCTGCAGACGTTACAGTCTGTTTACCTGCTGCAGACGTTACAGTCTGTTTACCTGCAGACGTTACAGTCTGTTTAACTGCAGACCTTACAGTCTGTTTACCTGCTGCAGACGTTACAGCCTGTTTACCTGCTGCAGACGTTAGAGTGTGTTTACCTGCTGCAGACGTTACAGTCTGTTTACCTGCAGACGTTACAGTCTGTTTACCCGCTGCAGACGTTACAGTCTGTTTACCCGCTTCAGAAGTTACAGTCTGTTTACCTGCAGACGTTACAGTCTGTTTACCTGCTGCAGACGTTACTGTCTGTTTACCCGCTGCAGACTTTACAGTCTGTTTACCTGCTGCAGACGTTACAGTCTGTTTAACCGCTGCAGACGTTACAGTCTGTTTACCTGCAGACGTTACAGTCTGTTTACCTTCTGCAGACGTTACAGTCTATTTACCTACTGCAGACGTTACAGTCTGTTTACCTGCTGCAGACGTTACAGTCTGTTTACCTGCAGATGTTACAGTCTGTTTACCTGCAGACATTACAGTCTGTTTAACTGCAGACCTTACAGTCTGTTTACCTGCTGCAGACGTTACAGCCTGTTTACCTGCTGCAGACGTTACAGTGTGTTTACCTGCTGCAGACGTTACAGTCTGTTTACCTGCAGACGTTACAGTCTGTTTACCCGCTGCAGACGTTACAGTCTGTTTACCCGCTGCAGACGTTACAATCTGTTTACCTGCTGAACAGTTACAGTCTGTTTACCTGCTGCAGACGTTACAGTCTGTTTACCTGCTGCAGACGTTACAGTCTGTTAACCTGCAGACGTTACAGTCTGTTTACCTGCTGCAGACATTACTGTCTGTTTACCCGCTGCAGACGTTACAGTCTGTATACCTGCTGCAGACGCTACAGTCTGTTTACCTGCTGCAGACGTTACAGTCTGTTTAACCGCTGCAGACGTTACAGTCTGTTTACCTGCAGACGTTACAGTCTGTTTACCTGCTGCAGACGTTACAGTCTGTTTACCCGCTGCAGACGTTACTGTCTGTTCACCCGCTGCAGACGTTACAGTCTGTTTACCTGCTGCAGACGCTACAGTCTGTTTACCTGCTGCAGACGATACAGTCTGTTTACCCGCTGCAGACGTTACAGTCTTTTTACCTGCAGACGTTACAGTCTGTTTAACTGCAGACGTTACAGTCTGTTTACCTGCTGCAGACGTTACAGCCTGTTTACCTGCTGCAGACGTTACAGTCTGTTTACCTGCTGCAGACGTTACAGTCTGTTTACCTGCAGACGTTACAGTCTGTTTACCCGCTGCAGACGTTACAGTCTGTTTACCTGCTGAAAAGTTACAGTCTGTTTACCCGCTGCAGACGTTACAGTCTGTTTACCTGCTGCAGACGTTACAGTCTGTTTACCTGCTGAAAAGTTACAGTCTGTTTACCCGCTGCAGACGTTACAGTCTGTTTACCTGCAGACGTTACAGTCTGTTTACCTGCTGCAGACGTTACAGTCTGTTTACCTGCTGCAGACGTTACAGTCTGTTTACCTGCTGAAGACGTTACAGTCTGTTTACCTTCTGCAGACGTTACAGTCTGTTTACCTACTGCACACGTTACAGTCTGTTTACCTGCTGCAGACGTTACAGTCTGTTTACCTGCAGACATTACAGTCTGTTTACCTGCAGACATTACAGTCTGTTTAACTGCAGACCTTACAGTCTGTTTACCTGCTGCAGACGTTACAGCCTGTTTAACTGCTGCAGACGTTACAGTGTGTTTACCTGCTGCAGACGTTACAGTCTGTTTACCTGCAGACCTTACAGTCTGTTTACCCGCTGCAGACGTTACAGTCTGTTTACCCGCTTCAGAAGTTACAGTCTGTTTACCTGCAGACGTTACAGTCTGTTTACCTGCTGCAGACGTTACTGTCTGTTTACCCGCTGCAGACTTTACAGTCTGTTTACCTGCTGCAGACGTTACAGTCTGTTTAACCGCTGCAGACGTTACAGTCTGTTTACCTGCAGACGTTACAGTTTTTTTACCTTCTGCAGACGTTACAGTCTATTTACCTACTGCAGACGTTACAGTCTGTTTACCTGCTGCAGACGTTACAGTCTGTTTACCTGCAGATGTTACAGTCTGTTTACCTGCAGACATTACAGTCTGTTTAACTGCAGACCTTACAGTCTGTTTACCTGCTGCAGACGTTACAGCCTGTTTACCTGCTGCAGACGTTACAATGTGTTTACCTGCTGCAGACGTTACAGTCTGTTTACCTGCAGACGTTACAGTCTGTTTACCCGCTGCAGACGTTACAGTCTGTTTACCCGCTGCAGACGTTACAATCTGTTTACCTGCTGAACAGTTACAGTCTGTTTACCTGCTGCAGACTTTACAGTCTGTTTACCTGCTGCAGACGTTACAGTCTGTTAACCTGCAGACGTTACAGTCTGTTTACCTGCTGCAGACATTACTGTCTGTTTACCCGCTGCAGACGTTACAGTCTGTATACCTGCTGCAGACGTTACAGTCTGTTTACCTGCTGCAGACGTTACAGTCTGTTTAACCGCTGCAGACGTTACAGTCTGTTTACCTGCAGACGTTACAGTCTGTTTACCTGCTGCAGACGTTACAGTCTGTTTACCCGCTGCAGACGTTACTGTCTGTTCACCCGCTGCAGACGTTACAGTATGTTTACCTGCTGCAGACGCTACAGTCTGTTTACCTGCTGCAGACGATACAGTCTGTTTACCCGCTGCAGACGTTACAGTCTTTTTACCTGCAGACGTTACAGTCTGTTTAACTGCAGACGTTACAGTCTGTTTACCTGCTGCAGACGTTACAGCCTGTTTACCTGCTGCAGACGTTACAGTCTGTTTACCTGCTGCAGACGTTACAGTCTGTTTACCTGCAGACGTTACAGTCTGTTTACCCGCTGCAGACGTTACAGTCTGTTTACCTGCTGAAAAGTTACAGTCTGTTTACCCGCTGCAGACGTTACAGTCTGTTTACCTGCTGCAGACGTTATAGTCTGTTTACCTGCAGACGTTACAGTCTGTTTACCTGCTGCAGACGTTACAGTCTGTTTACCTGCTGCAGACGTTACAGTCTGTTTACCTGCTGAAGACGTTACAGTCTGTTTACCTTCTGCAGACGTTACAGTCTGTTTACCTACTGCACACGTTACAGTCTGTTTACCTGCTGCAGACGTTACAGTCTGTTTACCTGCAGATGTTACAGTCTGTTTAACTGCAGACATTACAGTCTGTTTAACTGCAGACCTTACAGTCTGTTTACCTGCTGCAGACGTTACAGCCTGTTTAACTGCTGCAGACGTTACAGTGTGTTTACCTGCTGCAGACGTTACAGTCTGTTTACCTGCAGACGTTACAGTCTGTTTACCCGCTGCAGACGTTACAGTCTGTTTACCCGCTTCAGAAGTTACAGTCTGTTTACCTGCAGACGTTACAGTCTGTTTACCTGCTGCAGACGTTACTGTCTGTTTACCCGCTGCAGACTTTACAGTCTGTTTACCTGCTGCAGACGTTACAGTCTGTTTAACCGCTGCAGACGTTACAGTCTGTTTACCTGCAGACGTTACAGTCTGTTTACCTTCTGCAGACGTTACAGTCTGTTTACCTACTGCAGACGTTACAGTCTGTTTACCTGCAGATGTTACAGTCTGTTTACCTGCAGACATTACAGTCTGTTTAACTGCAGACCTTACAGTCTGTTTACCTGCTGCAGACGTTACAGCCTGTTTACCTGCTGCAGACGTTACAGTTTGTTTACCTGCTGCAGACGTTACAGTCTGTTTACCTGCAGACGTTACAGTCTGTTTACCCGCTGCAGACGTTACAGTCTGTTTACCCGCTTCAGAAGTTACAGTCTGTTTACCTGCAGACGTTACAGTCTGTTTACCTGCTGCAGACGTTACTGTCTGTTTACCCGCTGCAGACTTTACAGTCTGTTTACCTGCTGCAGACGATACAGTCTGTTTACCTGCTGCAGACGTTACAGTCTGTTTAACCGCTGCAGACGTTACAGTCTGTTTACCTGCAGACGTTACAGTCTGTTTAACTGCTGCAGACATTACAGTCTGTTTACCCGCTGCAGACGTTACAGTCTGTTCACCCGCTGCAGACGTTACAGTCTGTTTTCCTGCTGCAGACGTTACAGTCTGTTTAACCGCTGCAGACGTTACAGTCTGTTTACCTCCAGACGTTACAGTCTGTTTACCTGCTGCAGACGTTACAGTCTGTTTACCTGCTGCAGACGTTACAGTCTGTTTACCCACTGCAGACGTTACAGTCTGTTTACCTGCAGACGTTACAGTCTGTTTACCTGCTGCAGACGTTACTGTCTGTTTACCCGCTGCAGACGTTACAGTCTGTTTACCTGCTGCAGACGTTACAGTCTGTTTACCCGCTGCAGACGTTACAATCTATTTACCTGCTGAACAGTTACAGTCTGTTTACCTGTTGCAGACATTACAGTCTGTTTACCTGCAGACATTACAGTCTGTTTAACTGCAAACGTTACAGTCTGTTTACCTGCTGCAGGCGTTACAGTCTGTTTACCTGCAGACGTTACAGTCTGTTTAACTGCAGACCTTACAGTCTGTTTACCTGCTGCAGACGTTACAGCCTGTTTACCTGCTGCAGACGTTACAGTGTGTTTACCTGCTGCAGACGTTACAGTCTGTTTACCTGCAGACGTTACAGTCTGTTTACCCGCTGCAGACGTTACAGTCTGTTTACCCACTTCAGAAGTTACAGTCTGTTTACCTGCAGACGTTACAGTCTGTTTACCTGCTGCAGACGTTACTGTCTATTTACCCGCTGCAGACTTTACAGTCTGTTTACCTGCTGCAGACGTTACAGTCTGTTTAACCGCTGCAGACGTTACAGTCTGTTTACCTGCAGACGTTACAGTCTGTTTACCTTCTGCAGACGTTACAGTCTGTTTACCTACTGCAGACGTTACAGTCTGTTTACCTGCTACAGACGTTACAGTCTGTTTACCTGCAGATGTTACAGTCTGTTTACCTGCAGACATTACAGTCTGTTTAACTGCAGACCTTACAGTCTGTTTACCTGCTGCAGACGTTACAGCCTGTTTACCTGCTGCAGACGTTACAGTGTGTTTAACCGCTGCAGACGTTACAGTCTGTTTACCTGCAGACGTTACAGTCTGTTTACCTGCTGCAGACGTTACAGTCTGTTTACCTGCAGACGTTACAGTCTGTTTACCTGCAGACGTTACAGTCTGTTTACCTGCTGCAGACGTTACTGTCTGTTTACCCGCTGCAGACTTTACAGTCTGTTTACCTGCTGCAGACGTTACAGTCTGTTTACCTGCTGCAGACGTTACAGTCTGTTTACCTGCTGAACAGTTACAGTCTGTTTACCTGCTGCAGACGTTACAGTCTGTTTACCTGCTGCAGACGTTACAGTCTGTTTAACCGCTGCAGACGTTACAGTCTGTTTACCTGCAGACGTTACAGTCTGTTTACCTGCTGCAGACGTTACAGTCTGTTTACCTGCAGACGTTACAGTCTGTTTACCTGCAGACGTTACAGTCTGTTTACCTGCTGCAGACGATACTGTCTGTTTACCCGCTGCAGACTTTACAGTCTGTTTACCTGCTGCAGACGTTACAGTCTGTTTACCTGCTGCAGACGTTACAGTCTGTTTACCTGCTGAACAGTTACAGTCTGTTTACCTGCTGCAGACGTTACAGTCTGTTTACCTGCTGCAGACGTTACAGTCTGTTAACCTGCAGACGTTACAGTCTGTTTACCTGCTGCAGACATTACTGTCTGTTTACCCGCTGCAGACGTTACAGTCTGTATACCTGCTGCAGACGTTACAGTCTGTTTACCTGCTGCAGACGTTACAGTCTGTTTACCCGCTGCAGACGTTACAGTCTGTTTACCTGCTGCAGACGTTACAGTCTGTTTAACCGCTGCAGACGTTACAGTCTGTTTACCTGCAGATGTTACAGTCTGTTTACCTGCTGCAGACGTTACTGTCTGTTTACCCGCTGCAGACGTTACAGTCTGTTTACCTGCTGCAGACGTTACAGTCTGTTTACCCGCTGCAGACGTTACAATCTGTTTACCTACTGAACAGTTACAGTCTGTTTACCTGTTGCAGACATTACAGTCTGTTTACCTGCAGACATTACAGTCTGTTTAACTGCAGACGTTACAGTCTGTTTATCTGCTGCAGACGTTACAGTCTGTTTACCTGCAGACGTTACAGTCTGTTTACCTGCTGCAGACGTTACAGTCTGTTTACCTGCAGACTTTACAGTCTGTTTAACTGCAGACCTTACAGTCTGTTTACCTGCTGCAGACGTTACAGCCTGTTTACCTGCTGCAGACGTTAGAGTGTGTTTACCTGCTGCAGACGTTACAGTCTGTTTACCTGCAGACGTTACAGTCTGTTTACCCGCTGCAGACGTTACAGTCTGTTTACCCGCTTCAGAAGTTACAGTCTGTTTACCTGCAGACGTTACAGTCTGTTTACCTGCTGCAGACGTTACTGTCTGTTTACCCGCTGCAGACGTTACAGTCTGTATACCTGCTGCAGACGTTACAGTCTGTTTACCTGCTGCAGACGTTACAGTCTGTTTAACCGCTGCAGACGTTACAGTCTGTTTACCTGCAGACGTTACAGTCTGTTTACCTGCTGCAGACGTTACAGTCTGTTTACCCGATGCAGACGTTACTGTCTGTTCACCCGCTGCAGACGTTACAGTCTGTTTACCTGCTGCAGACGCTACAGTCTGTTTACCTGCTGCAGACGATACAGTCTGTTTACCCGCTGCAGACGTTACAGTCTTTTTACCTGCAGACGTTACAGTCTGTTTAACTGCAGACGTTACAGTCTGTTTACCTGCTGCAGACGTTACTGTCTGTTTACCCGCTGCAGACTTTACAGTCTGTTTACCTGCTGCAGACGTTACAGTCTGTTTAACCGCTGCAGACGTTACAGTCTGTTTACCTGCAGACGTTACAGTCTGTTTACCTTCTGCAGACGTTACAGTCTATTTACCTACTGCAGACGTTACTGTCTGTTTACCCGCTGCAGACGTTACAGTCTGTTTACCTGCTGCAGACGTTACAGTCTGTTTACCCGCTGCAGACGTTACAGTCTGTTTACCCGCTGCAGACGTTACAGTCTGTTTACCTGCTGCAGACGTTACAGTCTGTTTAACTGCAGACCTTACAGTCTGTTTACCTGCTGCAGACGTTACAGCCTGTTTACCTGCTGCAGACGTTACAGTGTGTTTACCTGCTGCAGACGTTACAGTCTGTTTACCTGCAGACGTTACAGTCTGTTTACCCGCTGCAGACGTTACAGTCTGTTTACCCGCTGCAGACGTTACAATCTGTTTACCTGCTGAACAGTTACAGTCTGTTTACCTGCTGCAGACGTTACAGTCTGTTTAACCGCTGCAGACGTTACAGTCTGTTTACCTGCAGACGTTACAGTCTGTTTACCTGCTGCAGACGTTACAGTCTGTTTACCCGCTGCAGACGTTACTGTCTGTTCACCCGCTGCAGACGTTACAGTCTGTTTACCTGCTGCAGACGCTACAGTCTGTTTACCTGCTGCAGACGATACAGTCTGTTTACCTGCTGCAGACGTTACAGTCTTTTTGCCTGCAGACGTTACAGTCTGTTTAACTGCAGACGTTACAGTCTGTTTACCTGCTGCAGACGTTACAGCCTGTTTACCTGCTGCAGACGTTACAGTCTGTTTACCTGCTGCAGACGTTACAGTCTGTTTACCTGCAGACGTTACAGTCTGTTTACCCGCTGCAGACGTTACAGTCTGTTTACCTGCTGAAAAGTTACAGTCTGTTAACCTGCAGACGTTACAGTCTGTTTACCTGCTGCAGACATTACTGTCTGTATACCTGCTGCAGACGTTACAGTCTGTTTACCTGCTGCAGACGTTACAGTCTGTTTAACCGCTGCAGACGTTACAGTCTGTTTACCTGCAGACGTTACAGTCTGTTTACCTGCTGCAGACGTTACAGTCTGTTTACCTGCTGCAGACGATACAGTCTGTTTACCTGCTGCAGACGTTACAGTCTGTTTAACCGCTGCAGACGTTACAGTCTGTTTACCTGCAGACGTTACAGTCTGTTTACCTGCTGCAGACATTACAGTCTGTTTACCCGCTGCAGACGTTACAGTCTGTTCACCCGCTGCAGACGTTACAGTCTGTTTACCTGCTGCAGACGTTACAGTCTGTTTAACCGCTGCAGACGTTACAGTCTGTTTACCTCCAGACGTTACAGTCTGTTTACCTGCTGCAGACATTACTGTCTGTTTACCCGCTGCAGACGTTACAGTCTGTATACCTGCTGCAGACGTTACAGTCTGTTTACCTGCTGCAGACGTTACAGTCTGTTTAACCGCTGCAGACGTTACAGTCTGTTTACCTGCAGACGTTACAGTCTGTTTACCTGCTGCAGACGTTACAGTCTGTTTACCCGCTGCAGACGTTACTGTCTGTTCACCCGCTGCAGACGTTACAGTCTGTTTACCTGCTGCAGACGCTACAGTCTGTTTACCTGCTGCAGACGATACAGTCTGTTTACCCGCTGCAGACGTTACAGTCTTTTTAGCTGCAGACGTTACAGTCTGTTTACCTGCAGACGTTACAGTCTGTTTACCCGCTGCAGACGTTACAGTCTGTTTACCTGCTGAAAAGTTACAGTCTGTTAACCTGCAGACGTTACAGTCTGTTTACCTGCTGCAGACATTACTGTCTGTTTACCCGCTGCAGACGTTACAGTCTGTATACCTGCTGCAGACGTTACAGTCTGTTTACCTGCTGCAGACGTTACAGTCTGTTTAACCGCTGCAGACGTTACAGTCTGTTTACCTGCAGACGTTACAGTCTGTTTACCTGCTGCAGACGTTACAGTCTGTTTACCTGCTGCAGACGATACAGTCTTTTTACCTGCAGACGTTACAGTCTGTTTAACTGCAGACGTTACAGTCTGTTTACCTGCTGCAGACGTTACAGCCTGTTTACCTGCTGCAGACGTTACAGTCTGTTTACCTGCTGCAGACGTTACAGTCTGTTTACCTGCAGACGTTACAGTCTGTTTACCCGCTGCAGACGTTACAGTCTGTTTACCTGCTGAAAAGTTACAGTCTGTTAACCTGCAGACGTTACAGTCTGTTTACCTGCTGCAGACATTACTGTCTGTTTACCCGCTGCAGACGTTACAGTCTGTATACCTGCTGCAGACGTTACAGTCTGTTTACCTGCTGCAGACGTTACAGTCTGTTTAACCGCTGCAGACGTTACAGTCTGTTTACCTGCAGACGTTACAGTCTGTTTACCTGCTGCAGACGTTACAGTCTGTTTACCTGCTGCAGACGATACAGTCTGTTTACCTGCTGCAGACGTTACAGTCTGTTTAACCGCTGCAGACGTTACAGTCTGTTTACCTGCAGACGTTACAGTCTGTTTACCTGCTGCAGACATTACAGTCTGTTTACCCGCTGCAGACGTTACAGTCTGTTCACCCGCTGCAGACGTTACAGTCTGTTTACCTGCTGCAGACGTTACAGTCTGTTTAACCGCTGCAGACGTTACAGTCTGTTTACCTCCAGACGTTACAGTCTGTTTACCTGCTGCAGACGTTACAGTCTGTTTACCTGCTGCAGACGTTACAGTCTGTTTACCCACTACAGACGTTACAGTCTGTATACCTGCAGACGTTACAGTCTGTTTACCTGCTGCAGACGTTACTGTCTGTTTACCCGCTGCAGACGTTACAGTCTGTTTACCTGCTGCAGACGTTACAGTCTGTTTACCCGCTGCAGACGTTACAATCTGTTTACCTACTGAACAGTTACAGTCTGTTTACCTGTTGCAGACATTACAGTCTGTTTACCTGCAGACATTACAGTCTGTTTAACTGCAGACGTTACAGTCTGTTTATCTGCTGCAGACGTTACAGTCTGTTTACCTGCAGACGTTACAGTCTGTTTACCTGCTGCAGACGTTACAGTCTGTTTACCTGCAGACGTTACAGTCTGTTTAACTGCAGACCTTACAGTCTGTTTACCTGCTGCAGACGTTACAGCCTGTTTACCTGCTGCAGACGTTAGAGTGTGTTTACCTGCTGCAGACGTTACAGTCTGTTTACCTGCAGACGTTACAGTCTGTTTACCCGCTGCAGACGTTACAGTCTGTTTACCCGCTTCAGAAGTTACAGTCTGTTTACCTGCAGACGTTACAGTCTGTTTACCTGCTGCAGACGTTACTGTCTGTTTACCCGCTGCAGACTTTGCAGTCTGTTTACCTGCTGCAGACGTTACAGTCTGTTTAACCGCTGCAGACGTTACAGTCTGTTTACCTGCAGACGTTACAGTCTGTTTACCTTCTGCAGACGTTACAGTCTATTTACCTACTGCAGACGTTACAGTCTGTTTACCTGCTGCAGACGTTACAGTCTGTTTACCTGCAGATGTTACAGTCTGTTTACCTGCAGACATTACAGTCTGTTTAACTGCAGACCTTACAGTCTGTTTACCTGCTGCAGACGTTACAGCCTGTTTACCTGCTGCAGACGTTACAGTGTGTTTACCTGCTGCAGACGTTACAGTCTGTTTACCTGCAGACGTTACAGTCTGTTTACCCGCTGCAGACGTTACAGTCTGTTTACCCGCTGCAGACGTTACAATCTGTTTACCTGCTGAACAGTTACAGTCTGTTTACCTGCTGCAGACGTTACAGTCTGTTTACCTGCTGCAGACGTTACAGTCTGTTAACCTGCAGACGTTACAGTCTGTTTACCTGCTGCAGACATTACTGTCTGTTTACCCGCTGCAGACGTTACAGTCTGTATACCTGCTGCAGACGTTACAGTCTGTTTACCTGCTGCAGACGTTACAGTCTGTTTAACCGCTGCAGACGTTACAGTCTGTTTACCTGCAGACGTTACAGTCTGTTTACCTGCTGCAGACGTTACAGTCTGTTTACCCGCTGCAGACGTTACTGTCTGTTCACCCGCTGCAGACGTTACAGTCTGTTTACCTGCTGCAGACGCTACAGTCTGTTTACCTGCTGCAGACGATACAGTCTGTTTACCCGCTGCAGACGTTACAGTCTTTTTACCTGCAGACGTTACAGTCTGTTTAACTGCAGACGTTACAGTCTGTTTACCTGCTGCAGACGTTACAGCCTGTTTACCTGCTGCAGACGTTACAGTCTGTTTACCTGCTGCAGACGTTACAGTCTGTTTACCTGCAGACGTTACAGTCTGTTTACCCGCTGCAGACGTTACAGTCTGTTTACCTCCAGACGTTACAGTCTGTTTACCTGCTGCAGACGTTACAGTCTGTTTACCTGCTGCAGACGTTACAGTCTGTTTACCCACTGCAGACGTTACAGTCTGTTTACCTCCAGACGTTACAGTCTGTTTACCTGCTGCAGACGTTACAGTCTGTTTACCTGCTGCAGACGTTACAGTCTGTTTACCCACTGCAGACGTTACAGTCTGTTTACCTGCAGACGTTACAGTCTGTTTACCCGCTGCAGACGTTACAATCTATTTACCTGCTGAACAGTTACAGTCTGTTTACCTGTTGCAGACATTACAGTCTGTTTACCTGCAGACATTACAGTCTGTTTAACTGCAAACGTTACAGTCTGTTTACCTGCTGCAGGCGTTACAGTCTGTTTACCTGCAGACGTTACAGTCTGTTTAACTGCAGACCTTACAGTCTGTTTACCTGCTGCAGACGTTACAGCCTGTTTACCTGCTGCAGACGTTACAGTGTGTTTACCTGCTGCAGACGTTACAGTCTGTTTACCCGCTTCAGAAGTTACAGTCTGTTTACCTGCAGACGTTACAGTCTGTTTACCTGCTGCAGACGTTACTGTCTATTTACCCGCTGCAGACTTTACAGTCTGTTTACCTGCTGCAGACGTTACAGTCTGTTTAACCGCTGCAGACGTTACAGTCTGTTTACCTGCAGACGTTACAGTCTGTTTACCTTCTGCAGACGTTACAGTCTGTTTACCTACTGCAGACGTTACAGTCTGTTTACCTGCTGCAGACGTTACAGTCTGTTTACCTGCAGATGTTACAGTCTGTTTACCTGCAGACATTACAGTCTGTTTAACTGCAGACCTTACAGTCTGTTTACCTGCTGCAGACGTTACAGCCTGTTTACCTGCTGCAGACGTTACAGTGTGTTTAACCGCTGCAGACGTTACAGTCTGTTTACCTGCAGACGTTACAGTCTGTTTACCTGCTGCAGACGTTACAGTCTGTTTACCTGCAGACGTTACAGTCTGTTTACCTGCAGACGTTACAGTCTGTTTACCTGCTGCAGACGTTACTGTCTGTTTACCCGCTGCAGACTTTACAGTCTGTTTACCTGCTGCAGACGTTACAGTCTGTTTACCTGCTGCAGACGTTACAGTCTGTTTACCTGCTGAACAGTTACAGTCTGTTTACCTGCTGCAGACGTTACAGTCTGTTTACCTGCTGCAGACGTTACAGTCTGTTTAACCGCTGCAGACGTTACAGTCTGTTTACCTGCAGACGTTACAGTCTGTTTACCTGCTGCAGACGTTACAGTCTGTTTACCTGCAGACGTTACAGTCTGTTTACCTGCAGACGTTACAGTCTGTTTACCTGCTGCAGACGATACTGTCTGTTTACACGCTGCAGACTTTACAGTCTGTTTACCTGCTGCAGACGTTACAGTCTGTTTACCTGCTGCAGACGTTACAGTCTGTTTACCTGCTGAACAGTTACAGTCTGTTTACCTGCTGCAGACGTTACAGTCTGTTTACCTGCTGCAGACATTACAGTCTGTTAACCTGCAGACGTTACAGTCTGTTTACCTGCTGCAGACATTACTGTCTGTTTACCCGCTGCAGACGTTACAGTCTGTATACCTGCTGCAGACGTTACAGTCTGTTTACCTGCTGCAGACGTTACAGTCTGTTTACCCGCTGCAGACGTTACAGTCTGTTTACCTGCTGCAGACGTTACAGTCTGTTTAACCGCTGCAGACGTTACAGTCTGTTTACCTGCAGACGTTACAGTCTGTTTACCTGCTGCAGACGTTACTGTCTGTTTACCCGCTGCAGACGTTACAGTCTGTTTACCTGCTGCAGACGTTACAGTCTGTTTACCCGCTGCAGACGTTACAATCTGTTTACCTACTGAACAGTTACAGTCTGTTTACCTGTTGCAGACATTACAGTCTGTTTACCTGCAGACATTACAGTCTGTTTAACTGCAGACGTTACAGTCTGTTTATCTGCTGCAGACGTTACAGTCTGTTTACCTGCAGACGTTACAGTCTGTTTACCTGCTGCAGACGTTACAGTCTGTTTACCTGCAGACTTTACAGTCTGTTTAACTGCAGACCTTACAGTCTGTTTACCTGCTGCAGACGTTACAGCCTGTTTACCTGCTGCAGACGTTAGAGTGTGTTTACCTGCTGCAGACGTTACAGTCTGTTTACCTGCAGACGTTACAGTCTGTTTACCCGCTGCAGACGTTACAGTCTGTTTACCCGCTTCAGAAGTTACAGTCTGTTTACCTGCAGACGTTACAGTCTGTTTACCTGCTGCAGACGTTACTGTCTGTTTACCCGCTGCAGACTTTACAGTCTGTTTACCTGCTGCAGACGTTACAGTCTGTTTAACCGCTGCAGACGTTACAGTCTGTTTACCTGCAGACGTTACAGTCTGTTTACCTTCTGCAGACGTTACAGTCTATTTACCTACTGCAGACGTTACTGTCTGTTTACCCGCTGCAGACGTTACAGTCTGTTTACCTGCTGCAGACGTTACAGTCTGTTTACCCGCTGCAGACGTTACAGTCTGTTTACCCGCTGCAGACGTTACAGTCTGTTTACCTGCTGCAGACGTTACAGTCTGTTTAACTGCAGACCTTACAGTCTGTTTACCTGCTGCAGACGTTACAGTGTGTTTACCTGCTGCAGACGTTACAGTCTGTTTACCTGCAGACGTTACAGTCTGTTTACCCGCTGCAGACGTTACAGTCTGTTTACCCGCTGCAGACGTTACAATCTGTTTACCTGCTGAACAGTTACAGTCTGTTTACCTGCTGCAGACGTTACAGTCTGTTTACCTGCTGCAGACGTTACAGTCTGTTAACCTGCAGACGTTACAGTCTGTTTACCTGCTGCAGACATTACTGTCTGTTTACCCGCTGCAGACGTTACAGTCTGTATACCTGCTGCAGACGTTACAGTCTGTTTACCTGCTGCAGACGTTACAGTCTGTTTAACCGCTGCAGACGTTACAGTCTGTTTACCTGCAGACGTTACAGTCTGTTTACCTGCTGCAGACGTTACAGTCTGTTTACCCGCTGCAGACGTTACTGTCTGTTCACCCGCTGCAGACGTTACAGTCTGTTTACCTGCTGCAGACGCTACAGTCTGTTTACCTGCTGCAGACGATACAGTCTGTTTACCCGCTGCAGACGTTACAGTCTTTTTACCTGCAGACGTTACAGTCTGTTTAACTGCAGACGTTACAGTCTGTTTACCTGCTGCAGACGTTACAGTCTGTTTACCTGCTGAAAAGTTACAGTCTGTTAACCTGCAGACGTTACAGTCTGTTTACCTGCTGCAGACATTACTGTCTGTTTACCCGCTGCAGACGTTACAGTCTGTATACCTGCTGCAGACGTTACAGTCTGTTTACCTGCTGCAGACGTTACAGTCTGTTTAACCGCTGCAGACGTTACAGTCTGTTTACCTGCAGACGTTACAGTCTGTTTACCTGCTGCAGACGTTACAGTCTGTTTACCTGCTGCAGACGATACAGTCTGTTTACCTGCTGCAGACGTTACAGTCTGTTTAACCGCTGCAGACGTTACAGTCTGTTTACCTGCAGACGTTACAGTCTGTTTACCTGCTGCAGACATTACAGTCTGTTTACCCGCTGCAGACGTTACAGTCTGTTCACCCGCTGCAGACGTTACAGTCTGTTTACCTGCTGCAGACGTTACAGTCTGTTTAACCGCTGCAGACGTTACAGTCTGTTTACCTCCAGACGTTACAGTCTGTTTACCTGCTGCAGACGTTACAGTCTGTTTACCTGCTGCAGACGTTACAGTCTGTTTACCCACTACAGACGTTACAGTCTGTATACCTGCAGACGTTACAGTCTGTTTACCTGCTGCAGACGTTACTTTCTGTTTACCCGCTGCAGACGTTACAGTCTGTTTACCTGCTGCAGACGTTACAGTCTGTTTACCCGCTGCAGACGTTACAATCTGTTTACCTACTGAACAGTTACAGTCTGTTTACCTGTTGCAGACATTACAGTCTGTTTACCTGCAGACATTACAGTCTGTTTAACTGCAGACGTTACAGTCTGTTTATCTGCTGCAGACGTTACAGTCTGTTTACCTGCAGACGTTACAGTCTGTTTACCTGCTGCAGACGTTACAGTCTGTTTAACTGCAGACGTTACAGTCTGTTTAACTGCAGACCTTACAGTCTGTTTACCTGCTGCAGACGTTACAGCCTGTTTACCTGCTGCAGACGTTAGAGTGTGTTTACCTGCTGCAGACGTTACAGTCTGTTTACCTGCAGACGTTACAGTCTGTTTACCCGCTGCAGACGTTACAGTCTGTTTACCCGCTTCAGAAGTTACAGTCTGTTTACCTGCAGACGTTACAGTCTGTTTACCTGCTGCAGACGTTACTGTCTGTTTACCCGCTGCAGACTTTACAGTCTGTTTACCTGCTGCAGACGTTACAGTCTGTTTAACCGCTGCAGACGTTACAGTCTGTTTACCTGCAGACGTTACAGTCTGTTTACCTTCTGCAGACGTTACAGTCTATTTACCTACTGCAGACGTTACAGTCTGTTTACCTGCTGCAGACGTTACAGTCTGTTTACCTGCAGATGTTACAGTCTGTTTACCTGCAGACATTACAGTCTGTTTAACTGCAGACCTTACAGTCTGTTTACCTGCTGCAGACGTTACAGCCTGTTTACCTGCTGCAGACGTTACAGTGTGTTTACCTGCTGCAGACGTTACAGTCTGTTTACCTGCAGACGTTACAGTCTGTTTACCCGCTGCAGACGTTACAGTCTGTTTACCCGCTGCAGACGTTACAATCTGTTTACCTGCTGAACAGTTACAGTCTGTTTACCTGCTGCAGACGTTACAGTCTGTTTACCTGCTGCAGACGTTACAGTCTGTTAACCTGCAGACGTTACAGTCTGTTTACCTGCTGCAGACATTACTGTCTGTTTACCCGCTGCAGACGTTACAGTCTGTATACCTGCTGCAGACGTTACAGTCTGTTTACCTGCTGCAGACGTTACAGTCTGTTTAACCGCTGCAGACGTTACAGTCTGTTTACCTGCAGACGTTACAGTCTGTTTACCTGCTGCAGACGTTACAGTCTGTTTACCCGCTGCAGACGTTACTGTCTGTTCACCCGCTGCAGACGTTACAGTCTGTTTACCTGCTGCAGACGCTACAGTCTGTTTACCTGCTGCAGACGATACAGTCTGTTTACCCGCTGCAGACGTTACAGTCTTTTTACCTGCAGACGTTACAGTCTGTTTAACTGCAGACGTTACAGTCTGTTTACCTACTGCAGACGTTACAGCCTGTTTACCTGCTGCAGACGTTACAGTCTGTTTACCTGCTGCAGACGTTACAGTCTGTTTACCTGCAGACGTTACAGTCTGTTTACCCGCTGCAGACGTTACAGTCTGTTTACCTGCTGAAAAGTTACAGTCTGTTTACCCGCTGCAGACGTTACAGTCTGTTTACCTGCTGCAGACGTTACAGTCTGTTTACCTGCAGACGTTACAGTCTGTTTACCCGCTGCAGACGTTACAGTCTGTTTACCTGCAGACGTTACAGTCTGTTTACCTGCTGCAGACGTTACAGTCTGTTTACCTGCTGCAGACGTTACAGTCTGTTTACCTTCTGCAGACGTTACAGTCTGTTTACCTACTGCACACGTTACAGTCTGTTTACCTGCTGCAGACGTTACAGTCTGTTTACCTGCAGATGTTACAGTCTGTTTAACTGCAGACATTACAGTCTGTTTAACTGCAGACCTTACAGTCTGTTTACCTGCTGCAGACGTTACAGCCTGTTTACCTGCTGCAGACGTTACAGTCTGTTTACCTACTGCAGACGTTACAGTCTGTTTACCTGCAGATGTTACAGTCTGTTTACCTGCAGACATTACAGTCTGTTTAACTGCAGACCTTACAGTCTGTTTACCTGCTGCAGACGTTACAGCCTGTTTACCTGCTGCAGACGTTACAGTGTGTTTACCTGCTGCAGACGTTACAGTCTGTTTACCTGCAGACGTTACAGTCTGTTTACCCGCTGCAGACGTTACAGTCTGTTTACCCGCTTCAGAAGTTACAGTCTGTTTACCTGCAGACGTTACAGTCTGTTTACCTGCTGCAGACGTTACTGTCTGTTTACCCGCTGCAGACTTTACAGTCTGTTTACCTGCTGCAGACGTTACAGTCTGTTTAACCGCTGCAGACGTTACAGTCTGTTTACCTGCAGACGTTACAGTCTGTTTACATGCTGCAGACGTTACAGTCTGTTTACCTGCTGCAGACGTTACAGTCTGTTTACCTGCAGACGTTACAGTCTGTGTACCTGCAGACGTTACAGTCTGTTTACCCGCTGCAGACGTTACAGTCTGTTTACCCGCTGCAGACGTTACAGTCTATTTACCCGCTGCAGACGTTACTGTCTGTTCACCCGCTGCAGACGTTACAGTCTGTTTACCTGCTGCAGACGCTACAGTCTGTTTACCTGCTGCAGACGTTACAGTCTGTTTACCTGCTGCAGACGTTACAGTCTGTTTACCTGCAGACGTTACAGTCTGTTTACCCGCTGCAGACGTTACAGTCTGTTTACCTGCTGAAAAGTTACAGTCTGTTTACCCGCTGCAGACGTTACAGTCTGTTTACCTGCTGCAGACGTTACAGTCTGTTTACCTGCAGACGTTACAGTCTGTTTACCCGCTGCAGACGTTACAGTCTGTTTACCTGCAGACGTTACAGTCTGTTTACCTGCTGCAGACGTTACAGTCTGTTTACCTGCTGCAGACGTTACAGTCTGTTTACCTGCTGCAGACGTTACAGTCTGTTTACCTGCTGAAGACGTTACAGTCTGTTTACCTTCTGCAGACGTTACAGTCTGTTTACCTACTGCACACGTTACAGTCTGTTTACCTGCTGCAGACGTTACAGTCTGTTTACCTGCAGATGTTACAGTCTGTTTAACTGCAGACATTACAGTCTGTTTAACTGCAGACCTTACAGTCTGTTTACCTGCTGCAGACGTTACAGCCTGTTTACCTGCTGCAGACGTTACAGTGTGTTTACCTGCTGCAGACGTTACAGTCTGTTTACCTGCAGACGTTACAGTCTGTTTACCCGCTGCAGACGTTACAGTCTGTTTACCCGCTTCAGAAGTTACAGTCTGTTTACCTGCAGACGTTACAGTCTGTTTACCTGCTGCAGACGTTACTGTCTGTTTACCCGCTGCAGACTTTACAGTCTGTTTACCTGCTGCAGACGTTACAGTCTGTTTAACCGCTGCAGACGTTACAGTCTGTTTACCTGCAGACGTTACAGTCTGTTTACCTTCTGCAGACGTTACAGTCTGTTTACCTACTGCAGACGTTACAGTCTGTTTACCTGCAGATGTTACAGTCTGTTTACCTGCAGACATTACAGTCTGTTTAACTGCAGACCTTACAGTCTGTTTACCTGCTGCAGACGTTACAGCCTGTTTACCTGCTGCAGACGTTACAGTGTGTTTACCTGCTGCAGACGTTACAGTCTGTTTACCTGCAGACGTTACAGTCTGTTTACCCGCTGCAGACGTTACAGTCTGTTTACCCGCTTCAGAAGTTACAGTCTGTTTACCTGCAGACGTTACAGTCTGTTTACCTGCTGCAGACGTTACTGTCTGTTTACCCGCTGCAGACGTTACAGTCTGTTTACCTGCTGCAGACGTTACAGTCTGTTTACCTGCAGACGTTACAGTCTGTGTACCTGCAGACGTTACAGTCTGTTTACCCGCTGCAGACGTTACAGTCTGTTTACCCGCTGCAGACGTTACAGTCTGTTTACCCGCTGCAGACGTTACTGTCTGTTCACCCGCTGCAGACGTTACAGTCTGTTTACCTGCTGCAGACGCTACAGTCTGTTTACCTGCTGCAGACGTTACAGTCTGTTTACCTGCTGCAGACGTTACAGTATGTTTACCTGCAGACGTTACAGTCTGTTTACCTGCTGCAGACGTTACAGTCTGTTTACCTGCTGCAGACGTTACAGTCTGTTTACGTGCTGCAGACGTTACAGTCTGTTTACCTGCAGACTTTACAGTCTGTTTACCTGAAGACATTACATTCTGTTTAACTGCAGACGTTACAGTCTGTTTACCTGCTGCAGACGTTACAATCTGTTTACCTGCTGCAGATGTTACAGTCTGTTTACCCGCTGCAGACGTTACAGTCTTTTTACCTGCAGACGTTACAGTCTGTTTAACTGCAAACGTTACAGTCTGTTTACCTGCTGCAGACGTTACAGCCTGTTTACCTGCTGCAGACGTTACAGTCTGTTTACCTGCAGACGTTACAGTCTGTTTACCCGCTGCAGACGTTACAGTCTGTTTACCTGCTGAAAAGTTACAGTCTGTTTACCCGCTGCAGACGTTAAAGTCTGTTTACCTGCTGCAGACGTTACAGTCTGTTTACCTGCAGACGTTACAGTCTGTTTACCCGCTGCAGACGTTACAGTCTGTTTACCTGCTGACGTTACAGTCTGTTTACCTGCTGCAGACGTTACAGTCTGTTTACCTACTGCAGACGTTACAGTCTGTTTACCTTCTGCAGACGTTACAGTCTGTTTACCTACTTCAGACGTTACAGTCTGTTTACGTGCTGCAGACGTTACAGTCTGTTTACCTGCAGACTTTACAGTCTGTTTACCTGAAGACATTACATTCTGTTTAACTGCAGACGTTACAGTCTGTTTACCTGCTGCAGACGTTACAATCTGTTTACCTGCTGCAGATGTTACAGTCTGTTTACCCGCTGCAGACGTTACAGTCTTTTTACCTGCAGACGTTACAGTCTGTTTAACTGCAGACGTTACAGTCTGTTTACCTGCTGAAAAGTTACAGTCTGTTTACCCGCTGCAGACGTTACAGTCTGTTTACCTGCTGCAGACGTTACAGTCTGTTTACCTGCAGACGTTACAGTCTGTTTACCCGCTGCAGACGTTACAGTCTGTTTACCTGCAGACGTTACAGTCTGTTTACCTGCTGCAGACGTTACAGTCTGTTTACCTGCTGCAGACGTTACAGTCTGTTTACCTGCTGCAGACGTTACAGTCTGTTTACCTGCTGAAGACGTTACAGTCTGTTTACCTTCTGCAGACGTTACAGTCTGTTTACCTACTGCACACGTTACAGTCTGTTTACCTGCTGCAGACGTTACAGTCGGTTTACCTGCAGATGTTACAGTCTGTTTAACTGCAGACATTACAGTCTGTTTAACTGCAGACCTTACAGTCTGTTTACCTGCTGCAGACGTTACAGTCTGTTTACCTGCTGCAGACGTTACAGTCTGTTTACCTGCAGATGTTACAGTCTGTTTAACTGCAGACCTTACAGTCTGTTTACCTGCTGCAGACGTTACAGCCTGTTTACCTGCTGCAGACGTTACAGTGTGTTTACCTGCTGCAGACGTTACAGTCTGTTTACCTGCAGACGTTACAGTCTGTTTACCCGCTGCAGACGTTACAGTCTGTTTACCCGCTTCAGAAGTTACAGTCTGTTTACCTGCAGACGTTACAGTCTGTTTACCTGCTGCAGACGTTACTGTCTGTTTACCCGCTGCAGACTTTACAGTCTGTTTACCTGCTGCAGACGTTACAGTCTGTTTACCTGCAGACGTTACAGTCTGTTTACCCGCTGCAGACGTTACAGTCTGTTTACCTGCAAACGTTACAGTCTGTTTACCTGCTGCAGACGTTACAGTCTGTTTACCTACTGCAGACGTTACAGTCTGTTTACCTTCTGCAGACGTTACAGTCTGTTTACCTACTTCAGACGTTACAGTCTGTTTACGTGCTGCAGACGTTACAGTCTGTTTACCTGCAGACTTTACAGTCTGTTTACCTGAAGACATTACATTCTGTTTAACTGCAGACGTTACAGTCTGTTTACCTGCTGCAGACGTTACAATCTGTTTACCTGCTGCAGATGTTACAGTCTGTTTACCCGCTGCAGACGTTACAGTCTTTTTACCTGCAGACGTTACAGTCTGTTTAACTGCAGACGTTACAGTCTGTTTACCTGCTGCAGACGTTACAGCCTGTTTACCTGCTGCAGACGTTACAGTCTGTTTACCTGCTGCAGACGTTACAGTCTGTTTACCTGCAGACGTTACAGTCTGTTTACCCGCTGCAGACGTTACAGTCTGTTTACCTGCTGAAAAGTTACAGTCTGTTTACCCGCTGCAGACGTTAAAGTCTGTTTACCTGCTGCAGACGTTACAGTCTGTTTACCTGCAGACGTTACAGTCTGTTTACCCGCTGCAGACGTTACAGTCTGTTTACCTGCAGACGTTACAGTCTGTTTACCTGCTGCAGACATTACAGTCTGTTTACCTGCTGCAGACGTTACAGTCTGTTTACCTTCTGCAGACGTTACAGTCTGTTTACCTACTGCAGACGTTACAGTCTGTTTACCTGCTGCAGACGTTACAGTCTGTTTACCTGCAGATGTTACAGTCTGTTTACCTGCAGACATTACAGTCTGTTTAACTGCAGACCTTACAGTCTGTTTACCTGCTGCAGACGTTACAGCCTGTTTACCTGCTGCAGACGTTACAGTCTGTTTACCTGCTGAAGACGTTACAGTCTGTTTACCTGCAGACGTTACAGTCTGTTTACCTGCTGCAGACGTTACAGTCTGTTTACCTGCTGCAGACGTTACAGTCTGTTTACCCGCTGCAGACGTTACAGTCTGTTTACCCGCTGCAGAAGTTACAGTCTGTTTACCCGCTGCAGACGTTACAGTCTGTTTACCCGCTGCAGACGTTACAGTCTGTTTACCTGCTGCAGACGTTACAGTCTGTTTACCCGCTGCAGACGTTACAGTCTGTTTACCCGCTGCAGAAGTTACAGTCTGTTTACCCGCTGCAGACGTTACAGTCTGTTTACCTTCTGCTGACGTTACTGTCTGTTTACCCGCTGCAGACGTTACAGTCTGTTTACCTGCTGCAGACGTTACAGTCTGTTTACCTGCTGCAGACGTTACAGTCTGTTTAACCGCTGCAGACGTTACAGTCTGTTTACCTGCAGACGTTACAGTCTGTTTACCTGCTGCAGACGTTACAGTCTGTTTACCCACTGCAGACGTTACTGTCTGTTCGACCGCTGCAGACTTTACAGTCTGTTTACCTGCAGACGTTACAGTCTGTTTACCTGTAGTTCTCATGTGATCTTGTAGTTCTCATGTGATCTTGTAGTTCTCTTGTGATCTTCTTGTGATCTTGTAGTTCTCTTGTGATCTTGTAGTTCTCATGTGATCTTGTAGTTCTCCTGTGATCTTGTAGTTCTCTTATGATCTTGTAGTTCTCTTGTGATCTTGTAGTTCTCTTGTGATCTTGTAGTTCTCATGTGATCTTGTAGTTCTCCTGTGATCTTGTAGTTCTCTTGTTATCTTGTAGTTCTCCTTATTGTAGTTCTCTTGTGATCTTGTAGTTCTCTTGTGATCTTGTAGTTCTCGTTAATCTTGTAGTTCTCCTTATTGTAGTTCTCTTGTGATCTTGTAGTTTTCCTGTTATCTTGTAGTTCTCCTGTGATCTTGTAGTTCTCATGTGATCTTGTAGTTCTCTTGTGATCTTGTAGTTCTCTTGTGATCTTGTAGTTCTCCTGTTATCCTGTAGTTCTCCTGTGATCTTGTAGTTCTCATGTGATCTTGTAGTTCTCTTGTGATCTTGTAGTTCTCCTGTGATCTTGTAGTTCTCATGTGATCTTGTAGTTCTCCTTATTGTAGTTCTCTTGTGATCTTGTAGTTCTCTTGTGATCTTGTAGTGCTCTGTGATCTTGTAGTTCTCCTTATTGTAGTTCTCTTGTGATCTTGTAGTTCTCCTTATTGTAGTACTCTTGTGATCTTGTAGTTCTCCTGTGATCTTGTAGTTCTCCTGTTATCTCGTAGTTCTCCTGTGATATTGTAGTTCTCCTGTGATCTTGTAGTTCTCTGTGATCTTGTAGTTCTCATGTGATCTTGTAGTTCTCATGTGATCTTGAAGTTCTCTTGTGATCTTGTAGTTCTCCTGTGATCTTGTAGTTCTCCTGTGATCTTGTAGTTCTCTGTGATCTTGTAGTTCTCCTTATTGTAGTTCTCTTGTGATCTTGTAGTTCTCCTTATTGTAGTTCTCTTGTGATCTTGTAGTTCTCTTGTGATCTTGTAATTCTCTTGTGATCTTGTAGTTCTCCTGTGATCTTGTAGTTCTCATGTGGTCTTGTAGTTCTCATGTGATCTTTTAGTTCTCATGTGATCTTGTAGTTCTCTTGTGATCTTCTTGTGATCTTGTAGTTCTCTTGTGATCTTGTAGTTCTCATGTGATCTTGTAGTTCTCTTGTGATCTTGTAGTTCTCTTGTGATCTTGTAGTTCTCATGTGATCTTGTAGTTCTCATGTGATCTTGTAGTTCTCCTGTGATCTTGTAGTTCTCTTGTGATCTTGTAGTTCTCTTGTGATCTTGTAGTTCTCTGTGATCTTGTAGTTCTCCTTATTGTAGTTCTCTTGTGATCTTGTAGTTCTCCTTATTGTAGTTCTCTTGTGATCTTGTAGTTCTCCTGTTATCTTGTAGTTCTCCTTTGATCTTGTAGTTCTCCTTTGATCTTGTAGTTCTCTTGTGATCTTGTAGTTCTCCTGTGATCTTGTAGTTCTCTGTGATCTTGTAGTTCTCATGTGATCTTGTAGTTCTCTTGTGATCTTCTTGTGATCTTGTAGTTCTCTTGTGATCTTGTAGTTCTCATGTGATCTTGTAGTTCACTTGTGATCTTCTTGTGATCTTGTAGTTCTCTTGTGATCTTGTAGTTCTCTTGTGATCTTGTAGTTCTCCTGTGATGTTGTAGTTCTCCTTATTGTAGTTCTCTTGTGATCTTGTGGTTCTCCTTATTGTAGTTCTCTTGTGATCTTGTAGTTCTCCTGTGATCTTGTAGTTCTCTTGTGATCTTGTAGTTCTCCTGTGATCTTGTAGTTCTCTGTGATCTTGTAGTTCTCATGTGATCTTGTAGTTCTCATTTGATCTTGTAGTTCTCATGTGATCTTGTAGTTCTCTTGTGATCTTCTTGTGATCTTGTAGTTCTCTTGTGATCTTGTAGTTCTCATGTGATCTTGTAGTTCTCTTGTGATCTTCTTGTGATCTTGTAGTTCTCTTGTGATCTTGTAGTTCTCATGTGATCTTGTAGTTCTCTTGTGATCTTGTAGTTCTCATGTGATCTTGTAGTTCTCCTGTGATCTTGTAGTTCTCTTGTGATCTTGTAGTTCTCCTTATTGTAGTTCTCTTGTGATCTTGTAGTTCTCTTGTGATCTTGTAATTCTCTGTGATCTTGTAGTTCTCCTTATTGTAGTTCTCTTGTGATCTTGTAGTTCTCCTTATTGTAGTTCTCTTGTGATCTTGTAGTTCTCCTGTGATCTTGTAGTTCTCCTGTGATCTTGTAGTTCTCTGTGATGTTGTAATTCTCCTTATTGTAGTTCTCTTGTGATCTTGTGGTTCTCCTTATTGTAGTTCTCTTGTGATCTTGTAGTTCTCCTGTGATCTTGTAGTTCTCTTGTGATCTTGTAGTTCTCCTGTGATCTTGTAGTTCTCTGTGATCTTGTAGTTCTCATGTGATCTTGTAGTTCTCATGTGATCTTGTAGTTCTCATGTGATCTTGTAGTTCTCTTGTGATCTTCTTGTGATCTTGTAGTTCTCTTGTGATCTTGTAGTTCTCATGTGATCTTGTAGTTCTCTTGTGATCTTCTTGTGATCTTGTAGTTCTCTTGTGATCTTGTAGTTCTCATGTGATCTTCTAGTTCTCTTGTGATCTTGTAGTTCTCATGTGATCTTGTAGTTCTCCTGTGATCTTGTAGTTCTCTTGTGATCTTGTAGTTCTCCTTATTGTAGTTCTCTTGTGATCTTGTAGTTCTCTTGTGATCTTGTAATTCTCTGTGATCTTGTAGTTCTCCTTATTGTAGTTCTCTTGTGATCTTGTAGTTCTCCTTATTGTAGTTCTCTTGTGATCTTGTAGTTCTCCTGTGATCTTGTAGTTCTCATGTTATCTTGTAGTTCTCCTGTGATATTGTAGTTCTCCTGTGATCTTGTAGTTCTCTGTGATCTTGTAGTTCTCATGTGATCTTGTAGTTCTCATGTGATCTTGAAGTTCTCTTGTGATCTTCTTGTGATCTTGTAGTTCTCTTGTGATCTTGTAGTTCTCCTGTGATCTTGTAGTTCTCTGTGATCTTGTAGTTCTCTTGTGATCTTGTAGTTCTCTTGTGATCTTGTAGTTCTCCTGTGATCTTGTAGTTCTCCTGTGATCTTGTAGTTCTCTGTGATCTTGTAGTTCTCCTTATTGTAGTTCTCTTGTGATCTTGTAGTTCTCCTTATTGTAGTTCTCTTGTGATCTTGTAGTTCTCTTGTGATCTTCTTGTGATCTTGTAGTTCTCTTGTGATCTTGTAGTTCTCATGTGATCTTGTAGTTCTCCTGTTATCTTGTAGTTCTCATGTGATCTTGTAGTTCTCCTGTGATCCTGTAGTTCTCTTGTTATCTTGTAGTTCTCCTTATTGTAGTTCTCTTGTGATCTTGTAGTTCTCTTGTGATCTTGTAGTTCTCGTAAATCTTGTAGTTCTCCTTATTGTAGTTCTCTTGTGATCTTGTAGTTTTCCTGTTATCTTGTAGTTCTCCTGTGATCTTGTAGTTCTCATGTGATCTTGTAGTTCTCTTGTGATCTTGTAGTTCTCTTGTGATCTTGTAGTTCTCCTGTTATCCTGTAGTTCTCCTGTGATCTTGTAGTTCTCATGTGATCTTGTAGTTCTCTTGTGATCTTGTAGTTCTCCTGTGATCTTGTAGTTCTCATGTGATCTTGTAGTTCTCCTTATTGTAGTTCTCTTGTGATCTTGTAGTTCTCTTGTGATCTTGTATTGCTCTGTGATCTTGTAGTTCTCCTTATTGTAGTTCTCTTGTGATCTTGTAGTTCTCCTTATTGTAGTACTCTTGTGATCTTGTAGTTCTCCTGTGATCTTGTAGTTCTCCTGTTATCTTGTAGTTCTCCTGTGATATTGTAGTTCTCCTGTGATCTTGTAGTTCTCTGTGATCTTGTAGTTCTCATGTGATCTTGTAGTTCTCATGTGATCTTGAAGTTCTCTTGTGATCTTGTAGTTCTCCTGTGATCTTGTAGTTCTCCTGTGATCTTGTAGTTCTCTGTGATCTTGTAGTTCTCCTTATTGTAGTTCTCTTGTGATCTTGTAGTTCTCCTTATTGTAGTTCTCTTGTGATCTTGTAGTTCTCTTGTGATCTTGTAATTCTCTTGTGATCTTGTAGTTCTCCTGTGATCTTGTAGTTCTCATGTGGTCTTGTAGTTCTCATGTGATCTTTTAGTTCTCATGTGATCTTGTAGTTCTCTTGTGATCTTCTTGTGATCTTGTAGTTCTCTTGTGATCTTGTAGTTCTCATGTGATCTTGTAGTTCTCTTGTGATCTTCTTGTGATCTTGTAGTTCTCTTGTGATCTTGTAGTTCTCATGTGATCTTGTAGTTCTCATGTGATCTTGTAGTTCTCCTGTGATCTTGTAGTTCTCTTGTGATCTTGTAGTTCTCTTGTGATCTTGTAGTTCTCTGTGATCTTGTAGTTCTCCTTATTGTAGTTCTCTTGTGATCTTGTAGTTCTCCTTATTGTAGTTCTCTTGTGATCTTGTAGTTCTCCTGTTATCTTGTAGTTCTCCTTTGATCTTGTAGTTCTCCTTTGATCTTGTAGTTCTCTTGTGATCTTGTAGTTCTCCTGTGATCTTGTAGTTCTCTGTGATCTTGTAGTTCTCATGTGATCTTGTAGTTCTCTTGTGATCTTCTTGTGATCTTGTAGTTCTCTTGTGATCTTGTAGTTCTCATGTGATCTTGTAGTTCACTTGTGATCTTGTGATCTTGTAGTTCTCTTGTGATCTTGTAGTTCTCTTGTGATCTTGTAGTTCTCCTGTGATGTTGTAGTTCTCCTTATTGTAGTTCTCTTGTGATCTTGTGGTTCTCCTTATTGTAGTTCTCTTGTGATCTTGTAGTTCTCCTGTGATCTTGTAGTTCTCTTGTGATCTTGTAGTTCTCCTGTGATCTTGTAGTTCTCTGTGATCTTGTAGTTCTCATGTGATCTTGTAGTTCTCATGTGATCTTGTAGTTCTCATGTGATCTTGTAGTTCTATTGTGATCTTCTTGTGATCTTGTAGTTCTCTTGTGATCTTGTAGTTCTCATGTGATCTTGTAGTTCTCTTGTGATCTTCTTGTGATCTTGTAGTTCTCTTGTGATCTTGTAGTTCTCATGTGATCTTCTAGTTCTCTTGTGATCTTGTAGTTCTCATGTGATCTTGTAGTTCTCCTGTGATCTTGTAGTTCTCTTGTGATCTTGTAGTTCTCCTTATTGTAGTTCTCTTGTGATCTTGTAGTTCTCTTGTGATCTTGTAATTCTCTGTGATCTTGTAGTTCTCCTTATTGTAGTTCTCTTGTGATCTTGTAGTTCTCCTTATTGTAGTTCTCTTGTGATCTTGTAGTTCTCCTGTGATCTTGTAGTTCTCCTGTGATCTTGTAGTTCTCTGTGATGTTGTAGTTCTCCTTATTGTAGTTCTCTTGTGATCTTGTGGTTCTCCTTATTATAGTTCTCTTGTGATCTTGTAGTTCTCCTGTGATCTTGTAGTTCTCTTGTGATCTTGTAGTTCTCCTGTGATCTTGTAGTTCTCTGTGATCTTGTAGTTCTCATGTGATCTTGTAGTTCTCATGTGATCTTGTAGTTCTCATGTGATCTTGTAGTTCTCTTGTGATCTTCTTGTGATCTTGTAGTTCTCTTGTGATCTTGTAGTTCTCATGTGATCTTGTAGTTCTCTTGTGATCTTCTTGTGATCTTGTAGTTCTCTTGTGATCTTGTAGTTCTCATGTGATCTTCTAGTTCTCCTGTGATCTTGTAGTTCTCTTGTGATCTTGTAGTTCTCCTTATTGTAGTTCTCTTGTGATCTTGTAGTTCTCTTGTGATCTTGTAATTCTCTGTGATCTTGTAGTTCTCCTTCTTGTAGTTCTCTTGTGATCTTGTAGTTCTCCTTATTGTAGTTCTCTTGTGATCTTGTAGTTCTCCTGTGATCTTGTAGTTCTCATGTTATCTTGTAGTTCTCCTGTGATATTGTAGTTCTCCTGTGATCTTGTAGTTCTCTGTGATCTTGTAGTTCTCATGTGATCTTGTAGTTCTCATGTGATCTTGAAGTTCTCTTGTGATCTTCTTGTGATCTTGTAGTTCTCTTGTGATCTTGTAGTTCTCCTGTGATCTTGTAGTTCTCTGTGATCTTGTAGTTCTCATGTTATCTTGTAGTTCTCATGTGATCTTGTAGTTCTCTTGTGATCTTGTAGTTCTCCTGTGATCTTGTAGTTCTCCTGTGATCTTGTAGTTCTCTGTGATCTTGTAGTTCTCCTTATTGTAGTTCTCTTGTGATCTTGTAGTTCTCCTTATTGTAGTTCTCTTGTGATCTTGTAGTTCTCCTGTGATCTTGTAATTCTCTTGTGATCTTGTAGTTCTCCTGTGATCTTGTAGTTCTCATGTGATCTTCTTGTGATCTTGTAGTTCTCTTGTGATCTTGTAGTTCTCATGTGATCTTGTAGTTCTCTTGTGATCTTCTTGTGATCTTGTAGTTCTCTTGTGATCTTGTAGTTCTCATGTGATCTTGTAGTTCTCTTGTGATCTTCTTGTGATCTTGTAGTTCTCTTGTGATCTTTTAGTTCTCCTGTGATCTTGTAGTTCTCTTGTGATCTTGTAGTTCTCCTTATTGTAGTTCTCTTGTGATCTTGTAGTTCTCTTGTGATCTTGTAGTTCTCTGTGATCTTGTAGTTCTCCTTATTGTAGTTCTCTTGTGATCTTGTAGTTCTCCTTATTGTAGTTCTCTTGTGATCTTGTAGTTCTCCTGTGATCTTGTAGTTCTTCTGTTATCTTGTAGTTCTCCTGTGATCTTGTAGTTCTCCTGTTATCTTGTAGTTCTCCTGTGATCTTGTAGTTCTGATGTGATCTTGTAGTTCTCTTGTGATCTTGTAGTTCTCCTGTGATCTTGTAGTTCTCATGTGATCTTGTAGTTCTCCTTATTGTAGTTCTCTTGTGATCTTGTAGTTCTCTTGTGATCTTGTAGTTCTCTGTGATCTTGTAGTTCTCCTTATTGTAGTTCTCTTGTGATCTTGTAGTTCTCCTTATTGTAGTTCTCTTGTGATCTTGTAGTTCTCCTGTTATCTTGTAGTTCTCCTTTGATCTTGTAGTTCTCCTTTGATCTTGTAGTTCTCTTGTGATCTTGTAGTTCTCCTGTGATCTTGTAGTTCTCTGTGATCTTGTAGTTCTCATGTGATCTTGTAGTTCTCTTGTGATCTTCTTGTGATCTTGTATTTCTCATGTGATCTTGTAGTTCTCTTGTGATCTTCTTGTGATCTTGTAGTTCTCTTGTGATCTTGTAGTTCTCTTGTGATCTTGTAGTTCTCCTGTGATCTTGTAGTTCTCCTGTGATCTTGTAGTTCTCTGTGATCTTGTAGTTCTCCTTATTGTAGTTCTCTTGTGATCTTGTAGTTCTCCTTATTGTAGTTCTCTTGTGATCTTGTAGTTCTCCTGTGATCTTGTAGTTCTCTTGTGATCTTGTAGTTCTCCTGTGATCTTGTAGTTCTCTGTGATCTTGTAGTTCTATTGTGATCTTGTAGTTCTCATGTGATCTTGTAGTTCTCTTGTGATCTTCTTGTGATCTTGTAGTTCTCTTGTGATCTTGTAGTTCTCATGTGATCTTGTAGTTCTCTTGTGATCTTCTTGTGATCTTGTAGTTCTCTTGTGATCTTGTAGTTCTCATGTGATCTTCTAGTTCTCTTGTGATCTTGTAGTTCTCATGTGATCTTGTAGTTCTCCTGTGATCCTGTAGTTCTCTTGTGATCTTGTAGTTCTCTTGCGATCTTGTAGTTCTCTTGTGATCTTGTAGTTCTCTTGCGATCTTGTAGTTCTCTGTGATCTTGTAGTTCTCCTTATTGTAGTTCTCTTGTGATCTTGTAGTTCTCCTTATTGTAGTTCTCTTGTGATCTTGTAGTTCTCCTGTGATCTTGTAGTTCTCCTGTTATCTTGTAGTTCTCCTGTGATCTTGTAGTTCTACTGTTATCTTGTAGTTCTCCTGTGATCTTGTAGTTCTCATGTGATCTTGTAGTTCTCTTGTGATCTTGTAGTTCTCCTGTGATCTTGTAGTTCTCATGTGATCTTGTAGTTCTCCTTATTGTAGTTCTCTTGTGATCTTGTAGTTCTCTTGTGATCTTGTAGTTCTCTGTGATCTTGTAGTTCTCCTTATTCTAGTTCTCTTGTGATCTTGTAGTTCTCCTTATTGTAGTTCTCTTGTGATCTTGTAGTTCTCCTGTTATCTTGTAGTTCTCCTTTGATCTTGTAGTTCTCCTTTCATCTTGTAGTTCTCTTGTGATCTTGTAGTTCTCATGTTATCTTGTAGTTCTCTGTGATCTTGTAGTTCTCATGTGATCTTGTAGTTCTCATGTGATCTTGTAGTTCTCATGTGATCTTGTAGTTCTCTTGTGATTTTGTAGTTCTCATGTGATCTTGTAGTTCTCATGTGATCTTGTAGTTCTCCTGTGATCATGTAGTTCTCTGTGATCTTGTAGTTCTCATGTGATCTTGTAGTTCTCTGTGATCTTGTAGTTCTCATGTGATCTTGTAGTTCTCATGTGATCTTGAAGTTCTCTTGTGATTTTCTTGTGATCTTGTAGTTCTCTTGTGATCTTGTAGTTCTCCTGTGATCTTGTAGTTCTCTGTGATCTTGTAGTTCTCATGTGATCTTGTAGTTCTCATGTGATCTTGTAGTTCTCTTGTGATCTTGTAGTTCTCCTGTGATCTTGTAGTTCTCCTGTGATCTTGTAGTTCTCTGTGATCTTGTAGTTCTCCTTATTGTAGTTCTCTTGTGATCTTGTAGTTCTCCTTATTGTAGTTCTCTTGTGATCTTGTAGTTCTCCTGTGATCTTGTAATTCTCTTGTGATCTTGTAGTTCTCCTGTGATCTTGTAGTTCTCATGTGATCTTCTTGTGATCTTGTAGTTCTCTTGTGATCTTGTAGTTCTCATGTGATCTTGTAGTTCTCTTGTGATCTTCTTGTGATCTTGTAGTTCTCTTGTGATCTTGTAGTTCTCATGTGATCTTCTAGTTCTCATGTGATCTTGTAGTTCTCCTGTGATCTTGTAGTTCTCTTGTGATCTTGTAGTTCTCCTTATTGTAGTTCTCTTGTGATCTTGTTGTTCTCTTGTGATCTTGGAGTTCTCTGTGATCTTGTAGTTCTCCTTATTGTAGTTCTCTTGTGATCTTGTAGTTCTCCTTATTGTAGTTCTCTTGTGATCTTGTAGTTCTCCTGTGATCTTGTAGTTCTCCTGTTATCTTGTAGTTCTCCTGTGATCTTGTAGTTCTCCTGTTATCTTGTAGTTCTCCTGTGATCTTGTAGTTCTCATGTGATCTTGTAGTTCTCTTGTGATCTTGTAGTTCTCCTGTGATCTTGTAGTTCTCATGTGATCTTGTAGTTCTCCTTATTGTAGTTCTCTTGTGATCTTGTAGTTCTCTTGTGATCTTGTAGTTCTCTGTGATCTTGTAGTTCTCCTTATTGTAGTTCTCTTGTGATCTTGTAGTTCTCCTTATTGTAGTTCTCTTGTGATCTTGTAGTTCTCCTGTTATCTTGTAGTTCTCCTTTGATCTTGTAGTTCTCCTTTGATCTTGTAGTTCTCTTGTGATCTTGTAGTTCTCCTGTGATCTTGTAGTTCTCTGTGATCTTGTAGTTCTCATGTGATCTTGTAGTTCTCTTGTGATCTTCTTGTGATCTTGTAGTTCTCTTGTGATCTTGTAGTTCTCATGTGATCTTGTAGTTCTCTTGTGATCTTCTTGTGATCTTGTAGTTCTCTTGTGATCTTGTAGTTCTCCTGTGATCTTGTAGTTCTCCTGTGATCTTGTAGTTCTCTGTGATCTTGTAGTCCTCCTTATTGTAGTTCTCTTGTGATCTTGTAGTTCTCCTTATTGTAGTTCTCTTGTGATCTTGTAGTTCTCCTGTGATCTTGTAGTTCTCTTGTGATCTTGTAGTTCTCCTGTGATCTTGTAGTTCTCTGTGATCTTGTAGTTCTCATGTGATCTTGTAGTTCTCATGTGATCTTGTAGTTCTCTTGTGATCTTCTTGTGATCTTGTAGTTCTCTTGTGATCTTGTAGTTCTCATGTGATCTTGTAGTTCTCTTGTGATCTTCTTGTGATCTTGTAGTTCTCTTGTGATCTTGTAGTTCTCATGTGATCTTCTAGTTCTCATGTGATCTTGTAGTTCTCCTGTGATCTTGTAGTTCTCTTGTGATCTTGTAGTTCTCCTTATTGTAGTTCTCTTGTGATCTTGTTGTTCTCTTGTGATCTTGGAGTTCTCTGTGATCTTGTAGTTCTCCTTATTGTAGTTCTCTTGTGATCTTGTAGTTCTCCTTATTGTAGTTCTCTTGTGATCTTGTAGTTCTCCTGTGATCTTGTAGTTCTCCTGTTATCTTGTAGTTCTCCTGTGATCTTGTAGTTCTCCTGTTATCTTGTAGTTCTCCTGTGATCTTGTAGTTCTCATGTGATCTTGTAGTTCTCTTGTGATCTTGTAGTTCTCCTGTGATCTTGTAGTTCTCATGTGATCTTGTAGTTCTCCTTACTGTAGTTCTCTTGTGATCTTGTAGTTCTCTTGTGATCTTGTAGTTCTCTGTGATCTTGTAGTTCTCCTTATTGTAGTTCTCTTGTGATCTTGTAGTTCTCCTTATTGTAGTTCTCTTGTGATCTTGTAGTTCTCCTGTTATCTTGTAGTTCTCCTTTGATCTTGTAGTTCTCCTTTGATCTTGTAGTTCTCTTGTGATCTTATAGTTCTCCTGTGATCTTGTAGTTCTCTGTGATCTTGTAGTTCTCATGTGATCTTGTAGTTCTCTTGTGATCTTCTTGTGATCTTGTAGTTCTCTTGTGATCTTGTAGTTCTCATGTGATCTTGTAGTTCTCTTGTGATCTTCTTGTGATCTTGTAGTTCTCTTGTGATCTTGTAGTTCTCCTGTGATCTTGTAGTTCTCCTGTGATCTTGTAGTTCTCTGTGATCTTTTAGTCCTCCTTATTGTAGTTCTCTTGTGATCTTGTAGTTCTCCTTATTGTAGTTCTCTTGTGATCTTGTAGTTCTCCTGTGATCTTGTAGTTCTCTTGTGATCTTGTAGTTCTCCTGTGATCTTGTAGTTCTCTGTGATCTTGTAGTTCTCATGTGATCTTGTAGTTCTCATGTGATCTTGTAGTTCTCTTGTGATCTTCTTGTGATCTTGTAGTTCTCTTGTGATCTTGTAGTTCTCATGTGATCTTGTAGTTCTCTTGTGATCTTCTTGTGATCTTGTAGTTCTCTTGTGATCTTGTAGTTCTCATGTGATCTTCTAGTTCTCTTGTGATCTTGTAGTTCTCATGTGATCTTGTAGTTCTCCTGTGATCTTGTAGTTCTCTTGTGATCTTGTAGTTCTCCTTATTGTCGTTCTCTTGTGATCTTGTAGTTCTCTTGTGATCTTGTAGTTCTCTGTGATCTTGTAGTTCTCCTTATTGTAGTTCTCTTGTGATCTTGTAGTTCTCCTTATTGTAGTTCTCTTGTGATCTTGTAGTTCTCCTGTGATCTTGTAGTTCTCCTGTGATCTTGTAGTTCTCCTGTTATCTTGTAGTTCTCCTGTGATCTTGTAGTTCTCATGTGATCTTGTAGTTCTCTTGTGATCTTGTAGTTCTCCTGTGATCTTGTAGTTCTCATGTGATCTTGTAGTTCTCCTTATTGTAGTTCTCTTGTGATCTTGTAGTTCTCTTGTGATCTTGTAGTTCTCTGTGATCTTGTAGTTCTCCTTATTGTAGTTCTCTTGTGATCTTGTAGTTCTCCTTATTGTAGTTCTCTTGTGATCTTGTAGTTCTCCTGTTATCTTGTAGTTCTCCTTTGATCTTGTAGTTCTCCTTTCATCTTGTAGTTCTCTTGTGATCTTGTAGTTCTCATGTGATCTTGTAGTTCTCTGTGATCTTGTAGTTCTCATGTGATCTTGTAGTTCTCATGTGATCTTGTAGTTCTCATGTGATCTTGTAGTTCTCTTGTGATCTTGTAGTTCTCATGTGATCTTGTGGTTCTCATGTGATCTTGTAGTTCTCCTGTGATCATGTAGTTCTCTGTGATCTTGTAGTTCTCATGTGATCTTGTAGTTCTCATGTGATCTTGTAGTTCTCTTGTGATCTCTTGTGATCTTGTACTTCTCTTGTGATCTTGTAGTTCTCATGTGATCTTGTAGTTCTCTTGTGATCTCTTGTGATCTTGTAGTTCTCTTGTGATCTTGTAGTTCTCATGTGATCTTGTAGTTCTCTTGTGATCTTCTTGTGATCTTGTAGTTCTCTTGTGATCTTGTAGTTCTCTTGTGATCTTGTAGTTCTCATGTGATCTTGTAGTTCTCATGTGATCTTGCAGTTCTCTTGTGATCTTGTAGTTCTCCTGTGATCTTGTAGTTCTCCTGTGATCTTGTAGTTCTCTGTGATCTTGTAGTTCTCCTTATTGTAGTTCTCTTGTGATCTTGTAGTTCTCCTTATTGTAGTTCTCTTGTGATCTTGTAGTTCTCCTGTGATCTTGTAGTTCTCTTGTGATCTTGTAGTTCTCCTGTGATCTTGTAGTTTTCTGTGATCTTGTAGTTCTCATGTGATCTTGTAGTTCTCATGTGATCTTGTAGTTCTCTTGTGATCTTCTTGTGATCTTGTAGTTCTCTTGTGATCTTGTAGTTCTCATGTGATCTTGTAGTTCTCTTGTGATCTTCTTGTGATCTTGTAGTTCTCTTGTGATCTTGTAGTTCTCATGTGATCTTGTAGTTCTCCTGTGATCTTGTAGTTTTCTTGTGATCTTGTAGTTCTCCTTATTGTAGTTCTCTTGTGATCTTGTAGTTCTCTTGTGATCTTGTAGTTCTCTGTGATCTTGTAGTTCTCCTTATTGTAGTTCTCTTGTGATCTTGTAGTTCTCCTTATTGTAGTTCTCTTGTGATCTTGTAGTTCTCCTGTTATCTTGTAGTTCTCCTTTGATCTTGTAGTTCTCCTTTGATCTTGTAGTTCTCTTGTGATCTTGTAGTTCTCCTGTGATCTTGTAGTTCTCTGTGATCTTGTAGTTCTCATGTGATCTTGTAGTTCTCTTGTGATCTTCTTGTGATCTTGTAGTTCTCATGTGATCTTGTAGTTCTCTTGTGATCTTCTTGTGATCTTGTAGTTCTCTTGTGATCTTGTAGTTCTCTTGTGATCTTGTAGTTCTCCTGTGATCTTGTAGTTCTCTTGTGATCTTGTAGTGCTCTGTGATCTTGTAGTTCTCCTTATTGTAGTTCTCTTGTGATCTTGTAGTTCTCCTTATTGTAGTTCTCTTGTGATCTTGTAGTTCTCCTGTGATCTTGTAGTTCTCCTGTTATCTTGTAGTTCTCCTGTGATATTGTAGTTCTCCTGTGATCTTGTAGTTCTCTGTGATCTTGTAGTTCTCTTGTGATCTTGTAGTTCTCCTGTGATCTTGTAGTTCTCTGTGATCTTCTTGTGATCTTGTAGTTCTCTTGTGATCTTGTAGTTCTCCTGTGATCTTGTAGTTCTCTGTGATCTTGTAGTTCTCATGTGATCTTGTAGTTCTCATGTGATCTTGTAGTTCTCTTGTGATCTTGTAGTTCTCCTGTGATCTTGTAGTTCTCCTGTGATCTTGTAGTTCTCTGTGATCTTGTAGTTCTCCTTATTGTAGTTCTCTTGTGATCTTGTAGTTCTCCTTATTGTAGTTCTCTTGTGATCTTGTAGTTCTCCTGTGATCTTGTAATTCTCTTGTGATCTTGTAGTTCTCCTGTGATCTAGTAGTTCTCATGTGATCTTGTAGTTCTCATGTGATCTTGTAGTTCTCATGTGATCTTGCAGTTCTCTTGTGATCTTCTTGTGATCTTGTAGTTCTCTTGTGATCTTGTAGTTCTCATGTGATCTTGTAGTTCTCTTGTGATCTTCTGGTGATCTTGTAGTTCTCTTGTGATCTTGTAGTTCTCATGTGATCTTCTAGTTCTCATGTGATCTTGTAGTTTTCTTGTAATCTTGTAGTTCTCATGTAATCTTGTAGTTCTCCTGTGATCTTGTAGTTCTCTTGTGATCTTGTAGTTCTCCTTATTGTAGTTCTCTTGTGATCTTGTAGTTCTCTTGTGATCTTGTAGTTCTCCTGTGATCTTGTAGTTCTCCTGTTATCTTGTAGTTCTCCTGTGATCTTGTAGTTCTACTGTTATCTTGTAGTTCTCCTGTGATCTTGTAGTTCTCATGTGATCTTGTAGTTCTCTTGTGATCTTGTAGTTCTCCTGTGATCTTGTAGTTCTCATGTGATCTTGTAGTTCTCCTTATTGTAGTTCTCTTGTGATCTTGTAGTTCTCTTGTGATCTTGTAGTTCTCTGTGATCTTGTAGTTCTCCTTATTCTAGTTCTCTTGTGATCTTGTAGTTCTCCTTATTGTAGTTCTCTTGTGATCTTGTAGTTCTCCTGTTATCTTGTAGTTCTCCTTTGATCTTGTAGTTCTCCTTTCATCTTGTAGTTCTCTTGTGATCTTGTAGTTCTCATGTGATCTTGTAGTTCTCTGTGATCTTGTAGTTCTCATGTGATCTTGTAGTTCTCATGTGATCTTGTAGTTCTCATGTGATCTTGTAGTTCTCTTGTGATCTTGTAGTTCTCATGTGATCTTGTAGTTCTCATGTGATCTTGTAGTTCTCCTGTGATCATGTAGTTCTCTGTGATCTTGTAGTTCTCATGTGATCTTGTAGTTCTCTGTGATCTTTTAGTTCTCATGTGATCTTGTAGTTCTCATGTGATCTTGAAGTTCTCTTGTGATTTTCTTGTGATCTTGTAGTTCTCTTGTGATCTTGTAGTTCTCCTGTGATCTTGTAGTTCTCTGTGATCTTGTAGTTCTCATGTGATCTTGTAGTTCTCATGTGATCTTGTAGTTCTCTTGTGATCTTGTAGTTCTCCTGTGATCTTGTAGTTCTCCTGTGATCTTGTAGTTCTCTGTGATCTTGTAGTTCTCCTTATTGTAGTTCTCTTGTGATCTTGTAGTTCTCCTTATTGTAGTTCTCTTGTGATCTTGTAGTTCTCCTGTGATCTTGTAATTCTCTTGTGATCTTGTAGTTCTCCTGTGATCTTGTAGTTCTCATGTGATCTTCTTGTGATCTTGTAGTTCTCTTGTGATCTTGTAGTTCTCATGTGATCTTGTAGTTCTCTTGTGATCTTCTTGTGATCTTGTAGTTCTCTTGTGATCTTGTAGTTCTCATGTGATCTTCTAGTTCTCATGTGATCTTGTAGTTCTCCTGTGATCTTGTAGTTCTCTTGTGATCTTGTAGTTCTCCTTATTGTAGTTCTCTTGTGATCTTGTTGTTCTCTTGTGATCTTGGAGTTCTCTGTGATCTTGTAGTTCTCCTTATTGTAGTTCTCTTGTGATCTTGTAGTTCTCCTTATTGTAGTTCTCTTGTGATCTTGTAGTTCTCCTGTGATCTTGTAGTTCTCCTGTTATCTTGTAGTTCTCCTGTGATCTTGTAGTTCTCCTGTTATCTTGTAGTTCTCCTGTGATCTTGTAGTTCTCATGTGATCTTGTAGTTCTCTTGTGATCTTGTAGTCCTCCTTATTGTAGTTCTCTTGTGATCTTGTAGTTCTCCTTATTGTAGTTCTCTTGTGATCTTGTAGTTCTCCTGTGATCTTGTAGTTCTCTTGTGATCTTGTAGTTCTCCTGTGATCTTGTAGTTCTCTGTGATCTTGTAGTTCTCATGTGATCTTGTAGTTCTCATGTGATCTTGTAGTTCTCTTGTGATCTTCTTGTGATCTTGTAGTTCTCTTGTGATCTTGTAGTTCTCATGTGATCTTGTAGTTCTCTTGTGATCTTCTTGTGATCTTGTAGTTCTCTTGTGATCTTGTAGTTCTCATGTGATCTTGTAGTTCTCTTGTGATCTTGTAGTTCTCCTTATTGTAGTTCTCTTGTGATCTTGTAGTTCTCTTGTGATCTTGTAGTTCTCTGTGATCTTGTAGTTCTCCTTATTGTAGTTCTCTTGTGATCTTGTAGTTCTCCTTATTGTAGTTCTCTTGTGATCTTGTAGTTCTCCTGTGATCTTGTAGTTCTACTGTGATCTTGTAGTTCTCCTGTTATCTTGTAGTTCTCCTGTGATCTTGTAGTTCTCATGTGATCTTGTAGTTCTCTTGTGATCTTGTAGTTCTCCTGTGATCTTGTAGTTCTCATGTGATCTTGTAGTTCTCCTTATTGTAGTTCTCTTGTGATCTTGTAGTTCTCTTGTGATCTTGTAGTTCTCTGTGATCTTGTAGTTCTCCTTATTGTAGTTCTCTTGTGATCTTGTAGTTCTCCTTATTGTAGTTCTCTTGTGATCTTGTAGTTCTCCTGTTATCTTGTAGTTCTCCTTTGATCTTGTAGTTCTCCTTTCATCTTGTAGTTCTCTTGTGATCTTGTAGTTCTCATGTGATCTTGTAGTTCTCTGTGATCTTGTAGTTCTCATGTGATCTTGTAGTTCTCATGTGATCTTGTAGTTCTCATGTGATCTTGTAGTTCTCCTGTGATCATGTAGTTCTCTGTGATCTTGTAGTTCTCATGTGATCTTGTAGTTCTCCTGTGATCATGTAGTTCTCTGTGATCTTGTAGTTCTCATGTGATCTTGTAGTTCTCATGTGATCTTGTAGTTCTCTTGTGATCTCTTGTGATCTTGTAGTTCTCTTGTGATCTTGTAGTTCTCATGTGATCTTGTAGTTCTCTTGTGATCTCTTGTGATCTTGTAGTTCTCTTGTGATCTTGTAGTTCTCATGTGATCTTGTAGTTCTCTTGTGATCTTCTTGTGATCTTGTAGTTCTCTTGTGATCTTGTAGTTCTCTTCTGATCTTGTAGTTCTCATGTGATCTTGTAGTTCTCATGTGATCTTGCAGTTCTCTTGTGATCTTGTAGTTCTCATGTGATCTTGTAGTTCTCCTTATTGTAGTTCTCTTGTGATCTTGTAGTTCTCCTGTGATCTTGTAGTTCTCTTGTGATCTTGTAGTTCTCCTGTGATCTTGTAGTTTTCTGTGATCTTGTAGTTCTCATGTGATCTTGTAGTTCTCATGTGATCTTGTAGTTCTCTTGTGATCTTCTTGTGATCTTGTAGTTCTCTTGTGATCTTGTAGTTCTCATGTGATCTTGTAGTTCTCTTGTGATCTTCTTGTGATCTTGTAGTTCTCTTGTGATCTTGTAGTTCTCATGTGATCTTGTAGTTCTCCTGTGATCTTGTAGTTTTCTTGTGATCTTGTAGTTCTCCTTATTGTAGTTCTCTTGTGATCTTGTAGTTCTCTTGTGATCTTGTAGTTCTCTGTGATCTTGTAGTTCTCCTTATTGTAGTTCTCTTGTGATCTTGTAGTTCTCCTTATTGTAGTTCTCTTGTGATCTTGTAGTTCTCCTGTGATCTTGTAGTTCTCCTGTTATCTTGTAGTTCTCCTTTGATCTTGTAGTTCTCCTTTGATCTTGTAGTTCTCTTGTGATCTTGTAGTTCTCCTGTGATCTTGTAGTTCTCTGTGATCTTGTAGTTCTCATGTGATCTTGTAGTTCTCTTGTGATCTTCTTGTGATCTTGTAGTTCTCATGTGATCTTGTAGTTCTCTTGTGATCTTCTTGTGATCTTGTAGTTCTCTTGTGATCTTGTAGTTCTCTTGTGATCTTGTAGTTCTCCTGTGATCTTATAGTTCTCTTGTGATCTTGTAGTGCTCTGTGATCTTGTAGTTCTCCTTATTGTAGTTCTCTTGTGATCTTGTAGTTCTCCTTATTGTAGTTCTCCTGTGATCTTGTAGTTATCTGTGATCTTGTAGTTCTCTTGTGATCTTGTAGTTCTCCTGTGATCTTGTAGTTCTCTGTGATCTTCTTGTGATCTTGTAGTTCTCTTGTGATCTTGTAGTTCTCCTGTGATCTTGTAGTTCTCTGTGATCTTGTAGTTCTCATGTGATCTTGTAGTTCTCATGTGATCTTGTAGTTCTCTTGTGATCTTGTAGTTCTCCTGTGATCTTGTAGTTCTCCTGTGATCTTGTAGTTCTCTGTGATCTTGTAGTTCTCCTTATTGTAGTTCTCTTGTGATCTTGTAGTTCTCCTTATTGTAGTTCTCTTGTGATCTTGTAGTTCTCCTGTGATCTTGTAATTCTCTTGTGATCTTGTAGTTCTCCTGTGATCTAGTAGTTCTCATGTGATCTTGTAGTTCTCATGTGATCTTGTAGTTCTCATGTGATCTTGCAGTTCTCTTGTGATCTTCTTGTGATCTTGTAGTTCTCTTGTGATCTTGTAGTTCTCATGTGATCTTGTAGTTCTCTTGTGATCTTCTGGTGATCTTGTAGTTCTCTTGTGATCTTGTAGTTCTCATGTGATCTTCTAGTTCTCATGTGATCTTGTAGTTTTCTTGTAATCTTGTAGTTCTCATGTGATCTTGTAGTTCTCCTGTGATCTTGTAGTTCTCTTGTGATCTTGTAGTTCTCCTTATTGTAGTTCTCTTGTGATCTTGTAGTTCTCTTGTGATCTTGTAGTTCTCTGTGATCTTGTAGTTCTCCTTATTGTAGTTCTCTTGTGATCTTGTAGTTCTCCTTATTGTAGTTCTCTTGTGATCTTATAGTTCTCCTGTGATCTTGTAGTTCTCCTGTTATCTTGTAGTTCTCCTGTGATCTTGTAGTTCTCCTGTTATCTTGTAGTTCTCCTGTGATCTTGTAGTTCTCATGTGATCTTGTAGTGCTCTTGTGATCTTGTAGTTCTCCTGTGATCTTGTACTTCTCATGTGATCTTGTAGTTCTCCTTATTGTAGTTCTCTTGTGATCTTGTAGTTCTCTGTGATCTTGTAGTTCTCCTTATTGTAGTTCTCTTGTGATCTTGTAGTTCTCCTTATTGTAGTTCTCTTGTGATCTTGTAGTTCTCCTGTTATCTTGTAGTTCTCCTTTCATCTTGTAGTTCTCCTTTCATCTTGTAGTTCTCTTGTGATCTTGTAGTTCTCCTGTGATCTTGTAGTTCTCTGTGATCTTGTAGTTCTCATGTGATCTTGTAGTTCTCATGTGATCTTGTAGTTCTCATGTGATCTTGTAGTTCTCTTGTGATCTTGTAGTTCTCATGTGATCTTGTAGTTCTCATGTGATCTTGTAGTTCTCATGTGATCTTGTAGTTCTCTTGTGATCTTCTTGTGATCTTGTAGTTCTCTTGTGATCTTGTAGTTCTCATGTGATCTTGTAGTTCTCTTGTGATCTTCTTGTGATCTTGTAGTTCTCTTGTGATCTTGTAGTTCTCTTGTGATCTTGTAGTTCTCATGTGATCTTGTAGTTCTCATGTGATCTTGTAGTTCTCTTGTGATCTTGTAGTTCTCCTGTGATCTTGTAGTTCTCCTGTGATCTTGTAGTTCTCTGTGATCTTGTAGTTCTCCTTATTGTAGTTCTCTTGTGATCTTGTAGTTCTCCTTATTGTAGTTCTCTTGTGATCTTGTAGTTCTCCTGTGATCTTGTAATTCTCTTGTGATCTTGTAGTTCTCCTGTGATCTTGTAGTTCTCATGTGATCTTGTAGTTCTCATGTGATCTTGCAGTTCTCTTGTGATCTTCTTGTGATCTTGTAGTTCTCTTGTGATCTTGTAGTTCTCATGTGATCTTGTAGTTCTCTTGTGATCTTCTGGTGATCTTGTAGTTCTCTTGTGATCTTGTAGTTCTCATGTGATCTTCTAGTTCTCATGTGATCTTGTAGTTTTCTTGTGATCTTGTAGTTCTCATGTGATCTTGTAGTTCTCCTGTGATCTTGTAGTTCTCTTGTGATCTTGTAGTTCTCCTTATTGTAGTTCTCTTGTGATCTTGTAGTTCTCCTGTGATCTTGTAGTTCTCTTGTGATCTTGTAGTTCTCCTGTGATCTTGTAGTTCTCTGTGATCTTGTAGTTCTCATGTGATCTTGTAGTTCTCATGTGATCTTGTAGTTCTCATGTGATCTTGTAGTTCTCTTGTGATCTTCTTGAGATCTTGTAGTTCTCTTGTGATCTTGTAGTTCTCATGTGATCTTGTAGTTCTCTTGTGATCTTCTTGTGATCTTGTAGTTCTCTTGTGATCTTGTAGTTCTCATGTGATCTTCTAGTTCTCTTGTGATCTTGTAGTTCTCATGTGATCTTGTAGTTCTCATGTGATCTTGTAGTTCTCTTGTGATCTCTTGTGATCTTGTAGTTCTCTTGTGATCTTGTAGTTCTCATGTGATCTTGTAGTTCTCTTGTGATCTTCTTGTGATCTTGTAGTTCTCTTGTGATCTTGTAGTTCTCTTGTGATCTTGTAGTTCTCATGTGATCTTGTAGTTCTCATGTGATCTTGCAGTTCTCTTGTGATCTTGTAGTTCTCCTGTGATCTTGTAGTTCTCCTTATTGTAGTTCTCTTGTGATCTTGTAGTTCTCTTGTGATCTTGTAGTTCTCATGTGATCTTGTAGTTCTCCTGTGATCTTGTAGTTTTCTTGTGATCTTGTAGTTCTCCTTATTGTAGTTCTCTTGTGATCTTGTAGTTCTCTTGTGATCTTGTAGTTCTCTGTGATCTTGTAGTTCTCCTTATTGTAGTTCTCTTGTGATCTTGTAGTTCTCCTTATTGTAGTTCTCTTGTGATCTTGTAGTTCTCCTGTGATCTTGTAGTTCTCCTGTTATCTTGTAGTTCTCCTTTGATCTTGTAGTTCTCCTTTGATCTTGTAGTTCTCTTGTGATCTTGTAGTTCTCCTGTGATCTTGTAGTTCTCTGTGATCTTGTAGTTCTCATGTGATCTTGTAGTTCTCTTGTGATCTTCTTGTGATCTTGTAGTTCTCATGTGATCTTGTAGTTCTCTTGTGATCTTCTTGTGATCTTGTAGTTCTCTTGTGATCTTGTAGTTCTCTTGTGATCTTGTAGTTCTCCTGTGATCTTATAGTTCTCTTGTGATCTTGTAGTGCTCTGTGATCTTGTAGTTCTCCTTATTGTAGTTCTCTTGTGATCTTGTAGTTCTCCTTATTGTAGTTCTCTTGTGATCTTGTAGTTCTCCTGTGATCTTGTAGTTCTCCTGTTATCTTGTAGTTCTCCTGTGATATTGTAGTTCTCCTGTGATCTTGTAGTTATCTGTGATCTTGTAGTTCTCTTGTGATCTTGTAGTTCTCCTGTGATCTTGTAGTTCTCTGTGATCTTCTTGTGATCTTGTAGTTCTCTTGTGATCTTGTAGTTCTCCTGTGATCTTGTAGTTCTCTGTGATCTTGTAGTTCTCATGTGATCTTGTAGTTCTCATGTGATCTTGTAGTTCTCTTGTGATCTTGTAGTTCTCCTGTGATCTTGTAGTTCTCCTGTGATCTTGTAGTTCTCTGTGATCTTGTAGTTCTCCTTATTGTAGTTCTCTTGTGATCTTGTAGTTCTCCTTATTGTAGTTCTCTTGTGATCTTGTAGTTCTCCTGTGATCTTGTAATTCTCTTGTGATCTTGTAGTTCTCCTGTGATCTAGTAGTTCTCATGTGATCTTGTAGTTCTCATGTGATCTTGTAGTTCTCATGTGATCTTGCAGTTCTCTTGTGATCTTCTTGTGATCTTGTAGTTCTCTTGTGATCTTGTAGTTCTCATGTGATCTTGTAGTTCTCTTGTGATCTTCTGGTGATCTTGTAGTTCTCTTGTGATCTTGTAGTTCTCATGTGATCTTCTAGTTCTCATGTGATCTTGTATTTTTCTTGTAATCTTGTAGTTCTCATGTGATCTTGTAGTTCTCCTGTGATCTTGTAGTTCTCTTGTGATCTTGTAGTTCTCCTTATTGTAGTTCTCTTGTGATCTTGTAGTTCTCTTGTGATCTTGTAGTTCTCTGTGATCTTGTAGTTCTCCTTATTGTAGTTCTCTTGTGATCTTGTAGTTCTCCTTATTGTAGTTCTCTTGTGATCTTGTAGTTCTCCTGTGATCTTGTAGTTCTCCTGTTATCTTGTAGTTCTCCTGTGATCTTGTAGTTCTCCTGTTATCTTGTAGTTCTCCTGTGATCTTGTAGTTCTCATGTGATCTTGTAGTGCTCTTGTGATCTTGTAGTTCTCCTGTGATCTTGTACTTCTCATGTGATCTTGTAGTTCTCCTTATTGTAGTTCTCTTGTGATCTTGTAGTTCTCTGTGATCTTGTAGTTCTCCTTATTGTAGTTCTCTTGTGATCTTGTAGTTCTCCTTATTGTAGTTCTCTTGTGATCTTGTAGTTCTCCTGTTATCTTGTAGTTCTCCTTTCATCTTGTAGTTCTCCTTTCATCTTGTAGTTCTCTTGTGATCTTGTAGTTCTCCTGTGATCTTGTAGTTCTCTGTGATCTTGTAGTTCTCATGTGATCTTGTAGTTCTCATGTGATCTTGTAGTTCTCATGTGATCTTGTAGTTCTCTTGTGATCTTGTAGTTCTCATGTGATCTTGTAGTTCTCATGTGATCTTGTAGTTCTCATGTGATCTTGTAGTTCTCTTGTGATCTTCTTGTGATCTTGTAGTTCTCTTGTGATCTTGTAGTTCTCATGTGATCTTGTAGTTCTCTTGTGATCTTCTTGTGATCTTGTAGTTCTCTTGTGATCTTGTAGTTCTCTTGTGATCTTGTAGTTCTCATGTGATCTTGTAGTTCTCATGTGATCTTGTAGTTCTCTTGTGATCTTGTAGTTCTCCTGTGATCTTGTAGTTCTCCTGTGATCTTGTAGTTCTCTGTGATCTTGTAGTTCTCCTTATTGTAGTTCTCTTGTGATCTTGTAGTTCTCCTTATTGTAGTTCTCTTGTGATCTTGTAGTTCTCCTGTGATCTTGTAATTCTCTTGTGATCTTGTAGTTCTCCTGTGATCTTGTAGTTCTCATGTGATCTTGTAGTTCTCATGTGATCTTGTAGTTCTCATGTGATCTTGCAGTTCTCTTGTGATCTTCTTGTGATCTTGTAGTTCTCTTGTGATCTTGTAGTTCTCTTGTGATCTTCTGGTGATCTTGTAGTTCTCTTGTGATCTTGTAGTTCTCATGTGATCTTCTAGTTCTCATGTGATCTTGTAGTTTTCTTGTGATCTTGTAGTTCTCATGTGATCTTGTAGTTCTCCTGTGATCTTGTAGTTCTCTTGTGATCTTGTAGTTCTCCTTATTGTAGTTCTCTTGTGATCTTGTAGTTCTCTTGTGATCTTGTAGTTCTCTGTGATCTTGTAGTTCTCCTTATTGTAGTTCTCTTGTGATCTTGTAGTTCTCCTTATTGTAGTTCTCTTGTGATCTTGTAGTTCTCCTGTGATCTTGTAGTTCTCCTGTTATCTTGTAGTTCTCCTGTGATCTTGTAGTTCTCCTGTTATCTTGTAGTTCTCCTGTGATCTTGTAGTTCTCATGTGATCTTGTAGTGCTCTTGTGATCTTGTAGTTCTCCTGTGATCTTGTACTTCTCATGTGATCTTGTAGTTCTCCTTATTGTAGTTCTCTTGTGATCTTGTAGTTCTCTTGTGATCTTGTAGTTCTCTGTGATCTTGTAGTTCTCCTTATTGTAGTTCTCTTGTGATCTTGTAGTTCTCCTTATTGTAGTTCTCTTGTGATCTTGTAGTTCTCCTGTTATCTTGTAGTTCTCCTTTCATCTTGTAGTTCTCCTTTCATCTTGTAGTTCTCTTGTGATCTTGTAGTTCTCCTGTGATCTTGTAGTTCTCTGTGATCTTGTAGTTCTCATGTGATCTTGTAGTTCTCATGTGATCTTGTAGTTCTCATGTGATCTTGTAGTTCTCTTGTGATCTTCTAGTTCTCATGTGATCTTGTAGTTCTCATGTGATCTTGTAGTTCTCCTGTGATCATGTAGTTCTCTGTGATCTTATAGTTCTCATGTGATCTTGTAGTTCTCATGTGATCTTGTAGTTCTCTTGTGATCTTCTTGTGATCTTGTAGTTCTCTTGTGATCTTGTAGTTCTCATGTGATCTTGTAGTTCTCTTGTGATCTTCTTGTGATCTTGTAGTTCTCTTGTGATCTTGTAGTTCTCATGTGATCTTGTAGTTCTCTTGTGATCTTCTTGTGATCTTGTAGTTCTCTTGTGATCTTGTAGTTCTCTTGTGATCTTGTAGTTCTCATGTGATCTTGTAGTTCTCTTGTGATCTTGTAGTTCTCCTGTGATCTTGTAGTTCTCCTGTGATCTTGTAGTTCTCTGTGATCTTGTAGTTCTCCTTATTGTAGTTCTCTTGTGATCTTGTAGTTCTCCTGTGATCTTGTAGTTCTCTTGTGATCTTGTAGTTCTCCTGTGATCTTGTAGTTCTCTTGTGATCTTGTAGTTCTCCTGTGATCTTGTAGTTTTATGTGATCTTGTAGTTCTCATGTGATCTTGTAGTTCTCTTGTGATCTTCTTGTGATCTTGTAGTTCTCTTGTGATCTTGTAGTTCTCATGTGATCTTGTAGTTCTCTTGTGATCTTCTTGTTATCTTGTAGTTCTCTTGTGATCTTGTAGTTCTCATGTGATCTTGTAGTTCTCCTGTGATCTTGTAGTTCTCTTGTGATCTTGTAGTTCTCCTTATTGTAGTTCTCTTGTGATCTTGTAGTTCTCTTTTGATCTTGTAGTTCTCTGTGATCTTGTAGTTCTCCTTATTGTAGTTCTCTTGTGATCTTGTAGTTCTCCTGTGATCTTGTAGTTCTCTTGTGATCTTGTAGTTCTCCTGTGATCTTGTAGTTTTCCTGTTATCTTGTAGTTCTCCTTTGATCTTGTAGTTCTCCTTTGATCTTGTAGTTCTCTTGTGATCTTGTAGTTCTCCTGTGATCTTCTAGTTCTCTGTGATCTTGTAGTTCTCATGTGATGTTGTAGTTCTCTTGTGATCTTCTTGTGATCTTGTAGTTCTCTTGTGATCTTGTAGTTCTCATGTGATCTTGTAGTTCTCTTGTGATCTTCTTGTGATCTTGTAGTTCTCTTGTGATCTTGTAGTTCTCTTGTGATCTTGTAGTTCTCCTGTGATCTTGTAGTTCTCCTGTGATCTTGTAGTTCTCTGTGATCTTGTAGTTCTCCTTATTGTAGTTTTCTTGTGATCTTGTAGTTCTCCTTATTGTAGTTCTCTTGTGATCTTGTAGTTCTCATGTGATCTTGTAGTTCTCTTGTGATCTTCTTGTGATCTTGTAGTTCTCTTGTGATCTTGTAGTTCTCATGTGATCTTGTAGTTCTCTTGTGATCTTCTTGTGATCTTGTAGTTCTCTTGTGATCTTGTAGTTCTCTTGTGATCTTGTAGTTCTCCTGTGATCTTGTAGTTCTCCTGTGATCTTGTAGTTCTCTGTGATCTTGTAGTTCTCCTTATTGTAGTTCTCTTGTGATCTTGTAGTTCTCCTTATTGTAGTTCTCTTGTGATCTTGTAGTTCTCCTGTGATCTTGTAGTTCTCTTGTGATCTTGTAGTTCTCCTGTGATCTTGTAGTTCTCTGTGATCTTGTAGTTCTCATGTGATCTTGTAGTTCTCATGTGATCTTGTAGTTCTCATGTGATCTTGTAGTTCTCTTGTGATCTTCTTGAGATCTTGTAGTTCTCTTGTGATCTTGTAGTTCTCATGTGATCTTGTAGTTCTCTTGTGATCTTCTTGTGATCTTGTAGTTCTCTTGTGATCTTGTAGTTCTCATGTGATCTTCTAGTTCTCTTGTGATCTTGTAGTTCTCATGTGATCTTGTAGTTCTCTTGTGATCTTGTAGTTCTCCTTATTGTAGTTCTCTTGTGATCTTGTAGTTCTCTTGCGATCTTGTAGTTCTCTGTGATCTTGTAGTTCTCCTTATTGTAGTTCTCTTGTGATCTTGTAGTTCTCCTTATTGTAGTTCTCTTGTGATCTTGTAGTTCTCCTGTGATCTTGTAGTTCTCCTGTTATCTTGTAGTTCTCCTGTGATCTTGTAGTTCTCCTGTTATCTTGTAGTTCTCCTGTGATCTTGTAGTTCTCATGTGATCTTGTAGTTCTCTTGTGATCTTGTAGTTCTCCTGTGATCTTGTAGTTCTCATGTGATCTTGTAGTTCTCCTTATTGTAGTTCTCTTGTGATCTTGTAGTTCTCTTGTGATCTTGTAGTTCTCTGTGATCTTGTAGTTCTCCTTATTGTAGTTCTCTTGTGATCTTGTAGTTCTCCTTATTGTAGTTCTCTTGTGATCTTGTAGTTCTCCTGTTATCTTGTAGTTCTCCTTTGATCTTGTAGTTCTCCTTTCATCTTGTAGTTCTCTTGTGATCTTGTAGTTCTCATGTGATCTTGTAGTTCTCTGTGATCTTGTAGTTCTCATGTGATCTTGTAGTTCTCATGTGATCTTGTAGTTCTCATGTGATCTTGTAGTTCTCTTGTGATCTTGTAGTTCTCATGTGATCTTGTAGTTCTCATGTGATCTTGTAGTTCTCCTGTGATCATGTAGTTCTCTGTGATCTTGTAGTTCTCATGTGATCTTGTAGTTCTCATGTGATCTTGTAGTTCTCTGTGATCTTGTAGTTCTCATGTGATCTTGTAGTTCTCCTGTGATCTTGTAGTTCTCCTGTGATCTTGTAGTTCTCTGTGATATTGTAGTTCTCCTTATTGTAGTTCTCTTGTGATCTTGTAGTTCTCCTTATTGTAGTTCTCTTGTGATCTTGTAGTTCTCCTGTGATCTTGTAGTTCTCTTGTGATCTTGTAGTTCTCCTGTGATCTTGTAGTTTTATGTGATCTTGTAGTTCTCATGTGATCTTGTAGTTCTCTTGTGATCTTCTTGTGATCTTGTAGTTCTCTTGTGATCTTGTAGTTCTCATGTGATCTTGTAGTTCTCTTGTGATCTTCTTGTTATCTTGTAGTTCTCTTGTGATCTTGTAGTTCTCATGTGATCTTGTAGTTCTCCTGTGATCTTGTAGTTCTCTTGTGATCTTGTAGTTCTCCTTATTGTAGTTCTCTTGTGATCTTGTAGTTCTCTTTTGATCTTGTAGTTCTCTGTGATCTTGTAGTTCTCCTTATTGTAGTTCTCTTGTGATCTTGTAGTTCTCCTTATTGTAGTTCTCTTGTGATCTTGTAGTTCTCCTGTGATCTTGTAGTTCTCCTGTTATCTTGTAGTTCTCCTTTGATCTTGTAGTTCTCCTTTGATCTTGTAGTTCTCTTGTGATCTTGTAGTTCTCCTGTGATCTTGTAGTTCTCTTGTGATCTTGTAGTTCTCATGTGATCTTGTAGTTCTCTTGTGATCTTCTTGTGATCTTGTAGTTCTCTTGTGATCTTGTAGTTCTCATGTGATCTTGTAGTTCTCTTGTGATCTTCTTGTGATCTTGTAGTTCTCTTGTGATCTTGTAGTTCTCTTGTGATCTTGTATTTCTCCTGTGATCTTGTAGTTCTCCTGTGATCTTGTAGTTCTCTGTGATCTTGTAGTTCTCCTTATTGTAGTTTTCTTGTGATCTTGTAGTTCTCCTTATTGTAGTTCTCTTGTGATCTTGTAGTTCTCATGTGATCTTGTAGTTCTCTTGTGATCTTCTTGTGATCTTGTAGTTCTCTTGTGATCTTGTAGTTCTCATGTGATCTTGTAGTTCTCTTGTGATCTTCTTGTGATCTTGTAGTTCTCTTGTGATCTTGTAGTTCTCCTGTGATCTTGTAGTTCTCCTGTGATCTTGTAGTTCTCTGTGATCTTGTAGTTCTCCTTATTGTAGTTCTCTTGTGATCTTGTAGTTCTCCTTATTGTAGTTCTCTTGTGATCTTGTAGTTCTCCTGTGATCTTGTAGTTCTCTTGTGATCTTGTAGTTCTCCTGTGATCTTGTAGTTCTCTGTGATCTTGTAGTTCTCATGTGATCTTGTAGTTCTCATGTGATCTTGTAGTTCTCATGTGATCTTGTAGTTCTCTTGTGATCTTCTTGAGATCTTGTAGTTCTCTTGTGATCTTGTAGTTCTCATGTGATCTTGTAGTTCTCTTGTGATCTTCTTGTGATCTTGTAGTTCTCTTGTGATCTTGTAGTTCTCATGTGATCTTCTAGTTCTCTTGTGATCTTGTAGTTCTCATGTGATCTTGTAGTTCTCCTGTGATCTTGTAGTTCTCTTGTGATCTTGTAGTTCTCCTTATTGTAGTTCTCTTGTGATCTTGTAGTTCTCTTGCGATCTTGTAGTTCTCTGTGATCTTGTAGTTCTCCTTATTGTAGTTCTCTTGTGATCTTGTAGTTCTCCTTATTGTAGTTCTCTTGTGATCTTGTAGTTCTCCTGTGATCTTGTAGTTCTCCTGTGATCTTGTAGTTCTCCTTATTGTAGTTCTCTTGTGATCTTGTAGTTCTCCTGTGATCTTGTAGTTCTCCTGTTATCTTGTAGTTCTCCTGTGATCTTGTAGTTCTCCTGTTATCTTGTAGTTCTCCTGTGATCTTGTAGTTCTCATGTGATCTTGTAGTTCTCTTGTGATCTTGTAGTTCTCCTGTGATCTTGTAGTTCTCATGTGATCTTGTAGTTCTCCTTATTGTAGTTCTCTTGTGATCTTGTAGTTCTCTTGTGATCTTGTAGTTCTCTGTGATCTTGTAGTTCTCCTTATTGTAGTTCTCTTGTGATCTTGTAGTTCTCCTTATTGTAGTTCTCTTGTGATCTTGTAGTTCTCCTGTTATCTTGTAGTTCTCCTTTGATCTTGTAGTTCTCCTTTCATCTTGTAGTTCTCTTTTGATCTTGTAGTTCTCATGTGATCTTGTAGTTCTCTGTGATCTTGTAGTTCTCATGTGATCTTGTAGTTCTCATGTGATCTTGTAGTTCTCTTGTGATCTTGTAGTTCTCATGTGATCTTGTAGTTCTCATGTGATCTTGTAGTTCTCCTGTGATCATGTAGTTCTCTGTGATCTTGTAGTTCTCATGTGATCTTGTAGTTCTCATGTGATCTTGTAGTTCTCATGTGATCTTGTAGTTCTCATGTGATCTTGAAGTTCTCTTGTGATTTTCTTGTGATCTTGTAGTTCTCTTGTGATCTTGTAGTTCTCCTGTGATCTTGTAGTTCTCTGTGATCTTGTAGTTCTCATGTGATCTTGTAGTTCTCATGTGATCTTGTAGTTCTCTTGTGATCTTGTAGTTCTCATGTGATCTTGTTGTTCTCTTGTGATCTTCTTGTGATCTTGTAGTTCTCTTGTGATCTTGTAGTTCTCATGTGATCTTGTAGTTCTCCTGTGATCTTATAGTTTTCTTGTGATCTTGTAGTTCTCCTTATTGTAGTTCTCTTGTGATCTTGTAGTTCTCTTGTGATCTTGTAGTTCTCTGTGATCTTGTAGTTCTCCTTATTGTAGTTCTCTTGTGATCTTGTAGTTCTCCTTATTGTAGTTCTCTTGTGATCTTGTAGTTCTCCTGTGATCTTGTAGTTCTCCTGTTATCTTGTAGTTCTCCTTTGATCTTGTAGTTCTCCTTTGATCTTGTAGTTCTCTTGTGATCTTGTAGTTCTCCTGTGATCTTGTAGTTCTCTGTGATCTTGTAGTTCTCATGTGATCTTGTAGTTCTCTTGTGATCTTCTTGTGATCTTGTAGTTCTCCTGTGATCTTGTAGTTCTCATGTGATCTTGTAGTTCTCTTGTGATCTTGTAGTTCTCCTGTGATCTTGTAGTTCTCATGTGATCTTGTAGTTCTCCTTATTGTAGTTCTCTTGTGATCTTGTAGTTCTCTTGTGATCTTGTAGTTCTCTGTGATCTTGTAGTTCTCCTTATTGTAGTTCTCTTGTGATCTTGTAGTTCTCCTTATTGTAGTTCTCTTGTGATCTTGTAGTTCTCCTGTTATCTTGTAGTTCTCCTTTGATCTTGTAGTTCTCCTTTCATCTTGTAGTTCTCTTGTGATCTTGTAGTTCTCATGTGATCTTGTAGTTCTCTGTGATCTTGTAGTTCTCATGTGATCTTGTAGTTCTCATGTGATCTTGTAGTTCTCTTGTGATCTTGTAGTTCTCATGTGATCTTGTAGTTCTCATGTGATCTTGTAGTTCTCCTGTGATCATGTAGTTCTCTGTGATCTTGTAGTTCTCATGTGATCTTGTAGTTCTCATGTGATCTTGTAGTTCTCATGTGATCTTGTAGTTCTCATGTGATCTTGAAGTTCTCTTGTGATTTTCTTGTGATCTTGTAGTTCTCTTGTGATCTTGTAGTTCTCCTGTGATCTTGTAGTTCTCTGTGATCTTGTAGTTCTCATGTGATCTTGTAGTTCTCATGTGATCTTGTAGTTCTCTTGTGATCTTGTAGTTCTCATGTGATCTTGTTGTTCTCTTGTGATCTTCTTGTGATCTTGTAGTTCTCTTGTGATCTTGTAGTTCTCATGTGATCTTGTAGTTCTCCTGTGATCTTATAGTTTTCTTGTGATCTTGTAGTTCTCCTTATTGTAGTTCTCTTGTGATCTTGTAGTTCTCTTGTGATCTTGTAGTTCTCTGTGATCTTGTAGTTCTCCTTATTGTAGTTCTCTTGTGATCTTGTAGTTCTCCTTATTGTAGTTCTCTTGTGATCTTGTAGTTCTCCTGTGATCTTGTAGTTCTCCTGTTATCTTGTAGTTCTCCTTTGATCTTGTAGTTCTCCTTTGATCTTGTAGTTCTCTTGTGATCTTGTAGTTCTCCTGTGATCTTGTAGTTCTCTGTGATCTTGTAGTTCTCATGTGATCTTGTAGTTCTCTTGTGATCTTCTTGTGATCTTGTAGTTCTCTTGTGATCTTGTAGTTCTCATGTGATCTTGTAGTTCTCTTGTGATCTTCTTGTGATCTTGTAGTTCTCTTGTGATCTTGTAGTTCTCTTGTGATCTTGTAGTTCTCCTGTGATCTTGTAGTTCTCTTGTGATCTTGTAGTGCTCTGTGATCTTGTAGTTCTCCTTATTGTAGTTCTCTTGTGATCTTGTAGTTCTCCTTATTGTAGTTCTCTTGTGATCTTGTAGTTCTCCTGTGATCTTGTAATTCTCTTGTGATCTTGTAGTTCTCCTGTGATCTAGTAGTTCTCATGTGATCTTGTAGTTCTCATGTGATCTTGTAGTTCTCATGTGATCTTGCAGTTCTCTTGTGATCTTCTTGTGATCTTGTAGTTCTCTTGTGATCTTGTAGTTCTCATGTGATCTTGTAGTTCTCTTGTGATCTTCTGGTGATCTTGTAGTTCTCTTGTGATCTTGTAGTTCTCATGTGATCTTCTAGTTCTCATGTGATCTTGTATTTTTCTTGTAATCTTGTAGTTCTCATGTGATCTTGTAGTTCTCCTGTGATCTTGTAGTTCTCTTGTGATCTTGTAGTTCTCCTTATTGTAGTTCTCTTGTGATCTTGTAGTTCTCTTGTGATCTTGTAGTTCTCTGTGATCTTGTAGTTCTCCTTATTGTAGTTCTCTTGTGATCTTGTAGTTCTCCTTATTGTAGTTCTCTTGTGATCTTGTAGTTCTCCTGTGATCTTGTAGTTCTCCTGTTATCTTGTAGTTCTCCTGTGATCTTGTAGTTCTCCTGTTATCTTGTAGTTCTCCTGTGATCTTGTAGTTCTCATGTGATCTTGTAGTGCTCTTGTGATCTTGTAGTTCTCCTGTGATCTTGTACTTCTCATGTGATCTTGTAGTTCTCCTTATTGTAGTTCTCTTGTGATCTTGTAGTTCTCTGTGATCTTGTAGTTCTCCTTATTGTAGTTCTCTTGTGATCTTGTAGTTCTCCTTATTGTAGTTCTCTTGTGATCTTGTAGTTCTCCTGTTATCTTGTAGTTCTCCTTTCATCTTGTAGTTCTCCTTTCATCTTGTAGTTCTCTTGTGATCTTGTAGTTCTCCTGTGATCTTGTAGTTCTCTGTGATCTTGTAGTTCTCATGTGATCTTGTAGTTCTCATGTGATCTTGTAGTTCTCATGTGATCTTGTAGTTCTCTTGTGATCTTGTAGTTCTCATGTGATCTTGTAGTTCTCATGTGATCTTGTAGTTCTCATGTGATCTTGTAGTTCTCTTGTGATCTTCTTGTGATCTTGTAGTTCTCTTGTGATCTTGTAGTTCTCATGTGATCTTGTAGTTCTCTTGTGATCTTCTTGTGATCTTGTAGTTCTCTTGTGATCTTGTAGTTCTCTTGTGATCTTGTAGTTCTCATGTGATCTTGTAGTTCTCATGTGATCTTGTAGTTCTCTTGTGATCTTGTAGTTCTCCTGTGATCTTGTAGTTCTCCTGTGATCTTGTAGTTCTCTGTGATCTTGTAGTTCTCCTTATTGTAGTTCTCTTGTGATCTTGTAGTTCTCCTTATTGTAGTTCTCTTGTGATCTTGTAGTTCTCCTGTGATCTTGTAATTCTCTTGTGATCTTGTAGTTCTCCTGTGATCTTGTAGTTCTCATGTGATCTTGTAGTTCTCATGTGATCTTGTAGTTCTCATGTGATCTTGCAGTTCTCTTGTGATCTTCTTGTGATCTTGTAGTTCTCTTGTGATCTTGTAGTTCTCATGTGATCTTGTAGTTCTCTTGTGATCTTCTGGTGATCTTGTAGTTCTCTTGTGATCTTGTAGTTCTCATGTGATCTTCTAGTTCTCATGTGATCTTGTAGTTTTCTTGTGATCTTGTAGTTCTCATGTGATCTTGTAGTTCTCCTGTGATCTTGTAGTTCTCTTGTGATCTTGTAGTTCTCCTTATTGTAGTTCTCTTGTGATCTTGTAGTTCTCTTGTGATCTTGTAGTTCTCTGTGATCTTGTAGTTCTCCTTATTGTAGTTCTCTTGTGATCTTGTAGTTCTCCTTATTGTAGTTCTCTTGTGATCTTGTAGTTCTCCTGTGATCTTGTAGTTCTCCTGTTATCTTGTAGTTCTCCTGTGATCTTGTAGTTCTCCTGTTATCTTGTAGTTCTCCTGTGATCTTGTAGTTCTCATGTGATCTTGTAGTGCTCTTGTGATCTTGTAGTTCTCCTGTGATCTTGTACTTCTCATGTGATCTTGTAGTTCTCCTTATTGTAGTTCTCTTGTGATCTTGTAGTTCTCTTGTGATCTTGTAGTTCTCTGTGATCTTGTAGTTCTCCTTATTGTAGTTCTCTTGTGATCTTGTAGTTCTCCTTATTGTAGTTCTCTTGTGATCTTGTAGTTCTCCTGTTATCTTGTAGTTCTCCTTTCATCTTGTAGTTCTCCTTTCATCTTGTAGTTCTCTTGTGATCTTGTAGTTCTCCTGTGATCTTGTAGTTCTCTGTGATCTTGTAGTTCTCATGTGATCTTGTAGTTCTCATGTGATCTTGTAGTTCTCATGTGATCTTGTAGTTCTCTTGTGATCTTCTAGTTCTCATGTGATCTTGTAGTTCTCATGTGATCTTGTAGTTCTCCTGTGATCATGTAGTTCTCTGTGATCTTATAGTTCTCATGTGATCTTGTAGTTCTCATGTGATCTTGTAGTTCTCTTGTGATCTTCTTGTGATCTTGTAGTTCTCTTGTGATCTTGTAGTTCTCATGTGATCTTGTAGTTCTCTTGTGATCTTCTTGTGATCTTGTAGTTCTCTTGTGATCTTGTAGTTCTCATGTGATCTTGTAGTTCTCTTGTGATCTTCTTGTGATCTTGTAGTTCTCTTGTGATCTTGTAGTTCTCTTGTGATCTTGTAGTTCTCATGTGATCTTGTAGTTCTCTTGTGATCTTGTAGTTCTCCTGTGATCTTGTAGTTCTCCTGTGATCTTGTAGTTCTCTGTGATCTTGTAGTTCTCCTTATTGTAGTTCTCTTGTGATCTTGTAGTTCTCCTGTGATCTTGTAGTTCTCTTGTGATCTTGTAGTTCTCCTGTGATCTTGTAGTTCTCTTGTGATCTTGTAGTTCTCCTGTGATCTTGTAGTTTTATGTGATCTTGTAGTTCTCATGTGATCTTGTAGTTCTCTTGTGATCTTCTTGTGATCTTGTAGTTCTCTTGTGATCTTGTAGTTCTCATGTGATCTTGTAGTTCTCTTGTGATCTTCTTGTTATCTTGTAGTTCTCTTGTGATCTTGTAGTTCTCATGTGATCTTGTAGTTCTCCTGTGATCTTGTAGTTCTCTTGTGATCTTGTAGTTCTCCTTATTGTAGTTCTCTTGTGATCTTGTAGTTCTCTTTTGATCTTGTAGTTCTCTGTGATCTTGTAGTTCTCCTTATTGTAGTTCTCTTGTGATCTTGTAGTTCTCCTGTGATCTTGTAGTTCTCTTGTGATCTTGTAGTTCTCCTGTGATCTTGTAGTTTTCCTGTTATCTTGTAGTTCTCCTTTGATCTTGTAGTTCTCCTTTGATCTTGTAGTTCTCTTGTGATCTTGTAGTTCTCCTGTGATCTTCTAGTTCTCTGTGATCTTGTAGTTCTCATGTGATGTTGTAGTTCTCTTGTGATCTTCTTGTGATCTTGTAGTTCTCTTGTGATCTTGTAGTTCTCATGTGATCTTGTAGTTCTCTTGTGATCTTCTTGTGATCTTGTAGTTCTCTTGTGATCTTGTAGTTCTCTTGTGATCTTGTAGTTCTCCTGTGATCTTGTAGTTCTCCTGTGATCTTGTAGTTCTCTGTGATCTTGTAGTTCTCCTTATTGTAGTTTTCTTGTGATCTTGTAGTTCTCCTTATTGTAGTTCTCTTGTGATCTTGTAGTTCTCATGTGATCTTGTAGTTCTCTTGTGATCTTCTTGTGATCTTGTAGTTCTCTTGTGATCTTGTAGTTCTCATGTGATCTTGTAGTTCTCTTGTGATCTTCTTGTGATCTTGTAGTTCTCTTGTGATCTTGTAGTTCTCTTGTGATCTTGTAGTTCTCCTGTGATCTTGTAGTTCTCCTGTGATCTTGTAGTTCTCTGTGATCTTGTAGTTCTCCTTATTGTAGTTCTCTTGTGATCTTGTAGTTCTCCTTATTGTAGTTCTCTTGTGATCTTGTAGTTCTCCTGTGATCTTGTAGTTCTCTTGTGATCTTGTAGTTCTCCTGTGATCTTGTAGTTCTCTGTGATCTTGTAGTTCTCATGTGATCTTGTAGTTCTCATGTGATCTTGTAGTTCTCATGTGATCTTGTAGTTCTCTTGTGATCTTCTTGAGATCTTGTAGTTCTCTTGTGATCTTGTAGTTCTCATGTGATCTTGTAGTTCTCTTGTGATCTTCTTGTGATCTTGTAGTTCTCTTGTGATCTTGTAGTTCTCATGTGATCTTCTAGTTCTCTTGTGATCTTGTAGTTCTCATGTGATCTTGTAGTTCTCTTGTGATCTTGTAGTTCTCCTTATTGTAGTTCTCTTGTGATCTTGTAGTTCTCTTGCGATCTTGTAGTTCTCTGTGATCTTGTAGTTCTCCTTATTGTAGTTCTCTTGTGATCTTGTAGTTCTCCTTATTGTAGTTCTCTTGTGATCTTGTAGTTCTCCTGTGATCTTGTAGTTCTCCTGTTATCTTGTAGTTCTCCTGTGATCTTGTAGTTCTCCTGTTATCTTGTAGTTCTCCTGTGATCTTGTAGTTCTCATGTGATCTTGTAGTTCTCTTGTGATCTTGTAGTTCTCCTGTGATCTTGTAGTTCTCATGTGATCTTGTAGTTCTCCTTATTGTAGTTCTCTTGTGATCTTGTAGTTCTCTTGTGATCTTGTAGTTCTCTGTGATCTTGTAGTTCTCCTTATTGTAGTTCTCTTGTGATCTTGTAGTTCTCCTTATTGTAGTTCTCTTGTGATCTTGTAGTTCTCCTGTTATCTTGTAGTTCTCCTTTGATCTTGTAGTTCTCCTTTCATCTTGTAGTTCTCTTGTGATCTTGTAGTTCTCATGTGATCTTGTAGTTCTCTGTGATCTTGTAGTTCTCATGTGATCTTGTAGTTCTCATGTGATCTTGTAGTTCTCATGTGATCTTGTAGTTCTCTTGTGATCTTGTAGTTCTCATGTGATCTTGTAGTTCTCATGTGATCTTGTAGTTCTCCTGTGATCATGTAGTTCTCTGTGATCTTGTAGTTCTCATGTGATCTTGTAGTTCTCATGTGATCTTGTAGTTCTCTGTGATCTTGTAGTTCTCATGTGATCTTGTAGTTCTCCTGTGATCTTGTAGTTCTCCTGTGATCTTGTAGTTCTCTGTGATATTGTAGTTCTCCTTATTGTAGTTCTCTTGTGATCTTGTAGTTCTCCTTATTGTAGTTCTCTTGTGATCTTGTAGTTCTCCTGTGATCTTGTAGTTCTCTTGTGATCTTGTAGTTCTCCTGTGATCTTGTAGTTTTATGTGATCTTGTAGTTCTCATGTGATCTTGTAGTTCTCTTGTGATCTTCTTGTGATCTTGTAGTTCTCTTGTGATCTTGTAGTTCTCATGTGATCTTGTAGTTCTCTTGTGATCTTCTTGTTATCTTGTAGTTCTCTTGTGATCTTGTAGTTCTCATGTGATCTTGTAGTTCTCCTGTGATCTTGTAGTTCTCTTGTGATCTTGTAGTTCTCCTTATTGTAGTTCTCTTGTGATCTTGTAGTTCTCTTTTGATCTTGTAGTTCTCTGTGATCTTGTAGTTCTCCTTATTGTAGTTCTCTTGTGATCTTGTAGTTCTCCTTATTGTAGTTCTCTTGTGATCTTGTAGTTCTCCTGTGATCTTGTAGTTCTCCTGTTATCTTGTAGTTCTCCTTTGATCTTGTAGTTCTCCTTTGATCTTGTAGTTCTCTTGTGATCTTGTAGTTCTCCTGTGATCTTGTAGTTCTCTTGTGATCTTGTAGTTCTCATGTGATCTTGTAGTTCTCTTGTGATCTTCTTGTGATCTTGTAGTTCTCTTGTGATCTTGTAGTTCTCATGTGATCTTGTAGTTCTCTTGTGATCTTCTTGTGATCTTGTAGTTCTCTTGTGATCTTGTAGTTCTCTTGTGATCTTGTATTTCTCCTGTGATCTTGTAGTTCTCCTGTGATCTTGTAGTTCTCTGTGATCTTGTAGTTCTCCTTATTGTAGTTTTCTTGTGATCTTGTAGTTCTCCTTATTGTAGTTCTCTTGTGATCTTGTAGTTCTCATGTGATCTTGTAGTTCTCTTGTGATCTTCTTGTGATCTTGTAGTTCTCTTGTGATCTTGTAGTTCTCATGTGATCTTGTAGTTCTCTTGTGATCTTCTTGTGATCTTGTAGTTCTCTTGTGATCTTGTAGTTCTCCTGTGATCTTGTAGTTCTCCTGTGATCTTGTAGTTCTCTGTGATCTTGTAGTTCTCCTTATTGTAGTTCTCTTGTGATCTTGTAGTTCTCCTTATTGTAGTTCTCTTGTGATCTTGTAGTTCTCCTGTGATCTTGTAGTTCTCTTGTGATCTTGTAGTTCTCCTGTGATCTTGTAGTTCTCTGTGATCTTGTAGTTCTCATGTGATCTTGTAGTTCTCATGTGATCTTGTAGTTCTCATGTGATCTTGTAGTTCTCTTGTGATCTTCTTGAGATCTTGTAGTTCTCTTGTGATCTTGTAGTTCTCATGTGATCTTGTAGTTCTCTTGTGATCTTCTTGTGATCTTGTAGTTCTCTTGTGATCTTGTAGTTCTCATGTGATCTTCTAGTTCTCTTGTGATCTTGTAGTTCTCATGTGATCTTGTAGTTCTCCTGTGATCTTGTAGTTCTCTTGTGATCTTGTAGTTCTCCTTATTGTAGTTCTCTTGTGATCTTGTAGTTCTCTTGCGATCTTGTAGTTCTCTGTGATCTTGTAGTTCTCCTTATTGTAGTTCTCTTGTGATCTTGTAGTTCTCCTTATTGTAGTTCTCTTGTGATCTTGTAGTTCTCCTGTGATCTTGTAGTTCTCCTGTGATCTTGTAGTTCTCCTTATTGTAGTTCTCTTGTGATCTTGTAGTTCTCCTGTGATCTTGTAGTTCTCCTGTTATCTTGTAGTTCTCCTGTGATCTTGTAGTTCTCCTGTTATCTTGTAGTTCTCCTGTGATCTTGTAGTTCTCATGTGATCTTGTAGTTCTCTTGTGATCTTGTAGTTCTCCTGTGATCTTGTAGTTCTCATGTGATCTTGTAGTTCTCCTTATTGTAGTTCTCTTGTGATCTTGTAGTTCTCTTGTGATCTTGTAGTTCTCTGTGATCTTGTAGTTCTCCTTATTGTAGTTCTCTTGTGATCTTGTAGTTCTCCTTATTGTAGTTCTCTTGTGATCTTGTAGTTCTCCTGTTATCTTGTAGTTCTCCTTTGATCTTGTAGTTCTCCTTTCATCTTGTAGTTCTCTTGTGATCTTGTAGTTCTCATGTGATCTTGTAGTTCTCTGTGATCTTGTAGTTCTCATGTGATCTTGTAGTTCTCATGTGATCTTGTAGTTCTCTTGTGATCTTGTAGTTCTCATGTGATCTTGTAGTTCTCATGTGATCTTGTAGTTCTCCTGTGATCATGTAGTTCTCTGTGATCTTGTAGTTCTCATGTGATCTTGTAGTTCTCATGTGATCTTGTAGTTCTCATGTGATCTTGTAGTTCTCATGTGATCTTGAAGTTCTCTTGTGATTTTCTTGTGATCTTGTAGTTCTCTTGTGATCTTGTAGTTCTCCTGTGATCTTGTAGTTCTCTGTGATCTTGTAGTTCTCATGTGATCTTGTAGTTCTCATGTGATCTTGTAGTTCTCTTGTGATCTTGTAGTTCTCATGTGATCTTGTTGTTCTCTTGTGATCTTCTTGTGATCTTGTAGTTCTCTTGTGATCTTGTAGTTCTCATGTGATCTTGTAGTTCTCCTGTGATCTTATAGTTTTCTTGTGATCTTGTAGTTCTCCTTATTGTAGTTCTCTTGTGATCTTGTAGTTCTCTTGTGATCTTGTAGTTCTCTGTGATCTTGTAGTTCTCCTTATTGTAGTTCTCTTGTGATCTTGTAGTTCTCCTTATTGTAGTTCTCTTGTGATCTTGTAGTTCTCCTGTGATCTTGTAGTTCTCCTGTTATCTTGTAGTTCTCCTTTGATCTTGTAGTTCTCCTTTGATCTTGTAGTTCTCTTGTGATCTTGTAGTTCTCCTGTGATCTTGTAGTTCTCTGTGATCTTGTAGTTCTCATGTGATCTTGTAGTTCTCTTGTGATCTTCTTGTGATCTTGTAGTTCTCTTGTGATCTTGTAGTTCTCATGTGATCTTGTAGTTCTCTTGTGATCTTCTTGTGATCTTGTAGTTCTCTTGTGATCTTGTAGTTCTCTTGTGATCTTGTAGTTCTCCTGTGATCTTGTAGTTCTCTTGTGATCTTGTAGTGCTCTGTGATCTTGTAGTTCTCCTTATTGTAGTTCTCTTGTGATCTTGTAGTTCTCCTTATTGTAGTTCTCTTGTGATCTTGTAGTTCTCCTGTGATCTTGTAGTTCTCCTGTTATCTTGTAGTTCTCCTGTGATCTTGTAGTTCTCTTGTTATCTTGTAGTTCTCCTGTGATCTTGTAGTTCTCATGTGATCTTGTAGTTCTCTTGTGATCTTGTAGTTCTCCTGTGATCTTGAAGTTCTCATGTGATCTTGTAGTTCTCCTTATTGTAGTTCTCTTGTGATCTTGTAGTTCTCTTGTGATCTTGTAGTTCTCTGTGATCTTGTAGTTCTCCTTATTGTAGTTCTCTTGTGATCTTGTAGTTCTCCTTATTGTAGTTCTCTTGTGATCTTGTAGTTCTCCTTTGATCTTGTAGTTCTCCTTTCATCTTGTAGTTCTCTTGTGATCTTGTAGTTCTCATGTGATCTTGTAGTTCTCTGTGATCTTGTAGTTCTCTTGTAATCTTGTAGTTCTCATGTGATCTTGTAGTTCTCATGTGATCTTGTAGTTCTCTTGTGATCTTGTAGTTCTCATGTGATCTTGTAGTTCTCATGTGATCTTGTAGTTCTCCTGTGATCATGTAGTTCTCTGTGATCTTGTAGTTCTCATGTGATCTTGTAGTTCTCATGTGATCTTGAAGTTCTCTTGTGATTTTCTTGTGATCTTGTAGTTCTCTTGTGATCTTGTAGTTCTCCTGTGATCTTGTAGTTCTCTGTGATCTTGTAGTTCTCATGTGATCTTGTAGTTCTCTTGTGATCTTGTAGTTCTCATGTGATCTTGTAGTTCTCTTGTGATCTTCTTGTGATCTTGTAGTTCTCTTGTGATCTTGTAGTTCTCATGTGATCTTGTAGTTCTCCTGTGATCTTGTAGTTTTCTTGTGATCTTGTAGTTCTCCTTATTGTAGTTCTCTTGTGATCTTGTAGTTCTCTTGTGATCTTGTAGTTCTCAGTGATCTTGTAGTTCTCCTTATTGTAGTTCTCTTGTGATCTTGTAGTTCTCCTTATTGTAGTTCTCTTGTGATCTTGTAGTTCTCCTGTGATCTTGTAGTTCTCCTGTTATCTTGTAGTTCTCCTTTGATCTTGTAGTTCTCCTTTCATCTTGTAGTTCTCTTGTGATCTTGTAGTTCTCATGTGATCTTGTAGTTCTCTGTGATCTTGTAGTTCTCTTGTGATCTTGTAGTTCTCTTGTGATCTTGTAGTTCTCCTGTGATCTTGTAGTTCTCTGTGATCTTGTAGTTCTCATGTGATCTTGTAGTTCTCTTGTGATCTTCTTGTGATCTTGTAGTTCTCTTGTGATCTTGTAGTTCTCATGTGATCTTGTAGTTCTCTTGTGATCTTCTTGTGATCTTGTAGTGCTCTGTGATCTTGTAGTTCTCCTTATTGTAGTTCTCTTGTGATCTTGTAGTTCTCCTTATTGTAGTTCTCTTGTGATCTTGTAGTTCTCCTTTCATCTTGTAGTGCTCCTTTCATCTTGTAGTTCTCTTGTGATCTTGTAGTTCTCCAGTGATCTTGTAGTTCTCTGTGATCTTGTAGTTCTCATGTGATCTTGTAGTTCTCATGTGATCTTGTAGTTCTCATGTGATCTTGTAGTTCTCTTGTGATCTTGTAGTTCTCATGTGATCTTGTAGTTCTCATGTGATCTTGTAGTTCTCCTGTGATCATGTAGTTCTCTGTGATCTTGTAGTTCTCATGTGATCTTGTAGTTCTCATGTGATCTTGTAGTTCTCTTGTGATCTTCTTGTGATCTTGTAGTTCTCTTGTGATCTTGTAGTTCTCATGTGATCTTGTAGTTCTCTTGTGATCTTCTTGTGATCTTGTAGTTCTCTTGTGATCTTGTAGTTCTCTTGTGATCTTGTAGTTCTCATGTGATCTTGTAGTTCTCATGTGATCTTGTAGTTCTCTTGTGATCTTGTAGTTCTCCTGTGATCTTGTAGTTCTCTGTGATCTTGTAGTTCTCCTTATTGTAGTTCTCTTGTGATCTTGTAGTTCTCCTTATTGTAGTTCTCTTGTGATCTTGTAGTTCTCCTGTGATCTTGTAGTTCTCTTGTGATCTTGTAGTTCTCCTGTGATCTTGTAGTTTTCTGTGATCTTGTAGTTCTCATGTGATCTTGTAGTTCTCTTGTGATCTTCTTGTGATCTTGTAGTTCTCTTGTGATATTGTAGTTCTCATGTGATCTTGTAGTTCTCTTGTGATCTTCTTGTTATCTTGTAGTTCTCTTGTGATCTTGTAGTTCTCATGTGATCTTGTAGTTCTCCTGTGATCTTGTAGTTCTCTTGTGATCTTGTAGTTCTCCTTATTGTAGTTCTCTTGTGATCTTGTAGTTCTCTTGTGATCTTGTAGTTCTCTTGTGATCTTGTAGTTCTCTTTATTGTAGTTCTCTTGTGATCTTGTAGTTCTCCTTATTGTAGTTCTCTTGTGATCTTGTAGTTCTCCTGTGATCTTGTAGTTCTCCTGTTATCTTGTAGTTCTCCTTTGATTTTGTAGTTCTCCTTTGATCTTGTAGTTCTCTTGTGATCTTGTAGTTCTCCTGTGATCTTGTAGTTCTCTGTGATCTTTTAGTTCTCATGTGATCTTGTAGTTCTCTTGTGATCTTCTTGTGATCTTGTAGTTCTCTTGTGATCTTGTAGTTCTCATGTGATCTTGTAGTTCTCTTGTGATCTTCTTGTGATCTTGTAGTTCTCTTGTGATCTTGTAGTTCTCTTGTGATCTTGTAGTTCTCCTGTGATCTTGTAGTTCTCCTGTGATCTTGTAGTTCTCTGTGATCTTGTAGTTCTCCTTATTGTAGTTCTCTTGTGATCTTGTAGTTCTCCTTATTGTAGTTCTCTTGTGATCTTGTAGTTCTCATGTGATCTTGTAGTTCTCTTGTGATCTTCTTGTGATCTTGTAGTTCTCTTGTGATCTTGTAGTTCTCTTGTGATCTTGTAGTTCTCCTGTGATCTTGTAGTTCTCCTGTGATCTTGTAGTTCTCTGTGATCTTGTAGTTCTCCTTATTGTAGTTCTCTTGTGATCTTGTAGTTCTCCTTATTGTAGTTCTCTTGTGATCTTGTAGTTCTCCTGTGATCTTGTAGTTCTCTTGTGATCTTGTAGTTCTCCTGTGATCTTGTAGTTCTCTGTGATCTTGTAGTTCTCATGTGATCTTGTAGTTCTCATGTGATCTTGTAGTTCTCATGTGATCTTGTAGTTCTCTTGTGATCTTCTTGTGATCTTGTAGTTCTCTTGTGATCTTGTAGTTCTCATGTGATCTTGTAGTTCTCTTGTGATCTTCTTGTGATCTTGTAGTTCTCTTGTGATCTTGTAGTTCTCATGTGATCTTCTAGTTCTCTTGTGATCTTGTAGTTCTCATGTGATCTTGTAGTTCTCCTGTGATCTTGTAGTTCTCTTGTGATCTTGTAGTTCTCCTTATTGTAGTTCTCTTGTGATCTTGTAGTTCTCTTGTGATCTTGTAGTTCTCTGTGATCTTGTAGTTCTCCTTATTGTAGTTCTCTTGTGATCTTGTAGTTCTCCTTATTGTAGTTCTCTTGTGATCTTGTAGTTCTCCTGTGATCTTGTAGTTCTCCTGTTATCTTGTAGTTCTCCTGTGATCTTGTAGTTCTCCTGTTATCTTGTAGTTCTCCTGTGATCTTGTAGCTCTCATGTGATCTTGTAGTTCTCTTGTGATCTTGTAGTTCTCCTGTGATCTTGTAGTTCTCATGTGATCTTGTAGTTCTCCTTATTGTAGTTCTCTTGTGATCTTGTAGTTCTCTTGTGATCTTGTAGTTCTCTGTGATCTTGTAGTTCTCCTTATTGTAGTTCTCTTGTGATCTTGTAGTTCTCCTTATTGTTGTTCTCTTGTGATCTTGTAGTTCTCCTGTTATCTTGTAGTTCTCCTTTGATCTTGTAGTTCTCCTTTCATCTTGTAGTTCTCTTGTGATCTTGTAGTTCTCATGTGATCTTGTAGTTCTCTGTGATCTTGTAGTTCTCATGTGATCTTGTAGTTCTCATGTGATCTTGTAGTTCTCATGTGATCTTGTAGTTCTCTTGTGATCTTGTAGTTCTCATGTGATCTTGTAGTTCTCATGTGATCTTGTAGTTCTCCTGTGATCATGTAGTTCTCTGTGATCTTGTAGTTCTCATGTGATCTTGTAGTTCTCATGTGATCTTGTAGTTCTCTGTGATCTTGTAGTTCTCATGTGATCTTGTAGTTCTCATGTGATCTTGAAGTTCTCTTGTGATTTTCTTGTGATCTTGTAGTTCTCTTGTGATCTTGTAGTTCTCCTGTGATCTTGTAGTTCTCTGTGATCTTGTAGTTCTCATGTGATCTTGTAGTTCTCATGTGATCTTGTAGTTCTCTTGTGATCTTGTAGTTCTCATGTGATCTTGTAGTTCTCTTGTGATCTTCTTGTGATCTTGTAGTTCTCTTGTGATCTTGTAGTTCTCATGTGATCTTGTAGTTCTCCTGTGATCTTGTAGTTTTCTTGTGATCTTGTAGTTCTCCTTATTGTAGTTCTCTTGTGATCTTGTAGTTCTCTTGTGATCTTGTAGTTCTCTGTGATCTTGTAGTTCTCCTTATTGTAGTTCTCTTGTGATCTTGTAGTTCTCCTTATTGTAGTTCTCTTGTGATCTTGTAGTTCTCCTGTGATCTTGTAGTTCTCCTGTTATCTTGTAGTTCTCCTGTGATCTTGTAGGTCTCCTGTTATCTTGTAGTTCTCCTGTGATCTTGTAGTTCTCATGTGATCTTGTAGTGCTCTTGTGATCTTGTAGTTCTCCTGTGATCTTGTAGTTCTCATGTGATCTTGTAGTTCTCCATATTGTAGTTCTCTTGTGATCTTGTAGTTCTCTTGTGATCTTGTAGTTCTCTGTGATCTTGTAGTTCTCCTTATTGTAGTTCTCTTGTGATCTTGTAGTTCTCCTTATTGTAGTTCTCTTGTGATCTTGTAGTTCTCCTGTTATCTTGTAGTTCTCCTTTCATCTTGTAGTTCTCCTTTCATCTTGTAGTTCTCTTGTGATCTTGTAGTTCTCCTGTGATCTTGTAGTTCTCTGTGATCTTGTAGTTCTCATGTGATCTTGTAGTTCTCATGTGATCTTGTAGTTCTCATGTGATCTTGTAGTTCTCTTGTGATCTTGTAGTTCTCATGTGATCTTGTAGTTCTCATGTGATCTTGTAGTTCTCCTGTGATCATGTAGTTCTCTGTGATCTTGTAGTTCTCATGTGATCTTGTAGTTCTCATGTGATCTTGTAGTTCTCTTGTGATCTTGTAGTTCTCATGTGATCTTGTAGTTCTCTTGTGATCTTCTTGTGATCTTGTAGTTCTCTTGTGATCTTGTAGTTCTCTTGTGATCTTGTAGTTCTCATGTGATCTTGTAGTTCTCATGTGATCTTGTAGTTCTCTTGTGATCTTGTAGTTCTCCTGTGATCTTGTAGTTCTCCTGTGATCTTGTAGTTCTCTGTGATCTTGTAGTTCTCCTTATTGTAGTTCTCTTGTGATCTTGTAGTTCTCCTTATTGTAGTTCTCTTGTGATCTTGTAGTTCTCCTGTGATCTTGTAGTTCTCTTGTGATCTTGTAGTTCTCCTGTGATCTTGTAGTTTTCTGTCATCTTGTAGTTCTCATGTGATCTTGTAGTTCTCTTGTGATCTTCTTGTGATCTTGTAGTTCTCTTGTGATCTTGTAGTTCTCATGTGATCTTGTAGTTCTCTTGTGATCTTCTTGTTATCTTGTAGTTCTCTTGTGATCTTGTAGTTCTCATGTGATCTTGTAGTTCTCCTGTGATCTTCTAGTTCTCTTGTGATCTTGTAGTTCTCCTTATTGTAGTTCTCTTGTGATCTTGTAGTTCTCTTGTGATCTTGTAGTTCTCTGTGATCTTGTAGTTCTCCTTATTGTAGTTCTCTTGTGATCTTGTAGTTCTCCTTATTGTAGTTCTCTTGTGATCTTGTAGTTCTCCTGTGATCTTGTAGTTCTCCTGTTATCTTGTAGTTCTCCTTTGATCTTGTAGTTCTCCTTTGATCTTGTAGTTCTCTTGTGATCTTGTAGTTCTCCTGTGATCTTGTAGTTCTCTGTGATCTTGTAGTTCTCATGTGATCTTGTAGTTCTCTTGTGATCTTCTTGTGATCTTGTAGTTCTCTTGTGATCTTGTAGTTCTCATGTGATCTTGTAGTTCTCTTGTGATCTTCTTGTGATCTTGTAGTTCTCTTGTGATCTTGTAGTTCTCCTGTGATCTTGTAGTTCTCTGTGATCTTGTAGTTCTCCTTATTGTAGTTCTCTTGTGATCTTGTAGTTCTCCTTATTGTAGTTCTCTTGTGATCTTGTAGTTCTCATGTGATCTTGTAGTTCTCTTGTGATCTTCTTGTGATCTTGTAGTTCTCTTGTGATCTTGTAGTTCTCTTGTGATCTTGTAGTTCTCCTGTGATCTTGTAGTTCTCCTGTGATCTTGTAGTTCTCTTTATTGTAGTTCTCTTGTGATCTTGTAGTTCTCCTATGATCTTGTAGTTCTCTTGTGATCTTGTAGTTCTCCTGTGATCTTGTAGTTCTCTGTGATCTTGTAGTTCTCATGTGATCTTGTAGTTCTCATGTGATCTTGTAGTTCTCATATGATCTTGTAGTTCTCTTGTGATCTTCTTGTGATCTTGTAGTTCTCTTGTGATCTTGTAGTTCTCATGTGATCTTCTAGTTCTTTTGTGATCTTGTAGTTCTCATGTGATCTTGTAGTTCTCCTGTGATCTTGTAGTTCTCTTGTGATCTTGTAGTTCTCCTTATTGTAGTTCTCTTGTGATCTTGTAGTTCTCTTGCGATCTTGTAGTTCTCTGTGATCTTGTAGTTCTCCTTATTGTAGTTCTCTTGTGATCTTGTAGTTCTCCTTATTGTAGTTCTCTTGTGATCTTGTAGTTCTCCTGTGATCTTGTAGTTCTCCTGTTATCTTGTAGTTCTCCTGTGATCTTGTAGTTCTCCTGTTATCTTGTAGTTCTCCTGTGATCTTGTAGTTCTCATGTGATCTTGTAGTTCTCCTTATTGTAGTTCTCTTGTGATCTTGTAGTTCTCTTGTGATCTTGTAGTTCTCTGTGATCTTGTAGTTCTCCTTATTGTAGTTCTCTTGTGATCTTGTAGTTCTCCTTATTGTAGTTCTCTTGTGATCTTGTAGTTCTCCTGTTATCTTGTAGTTCTCCTTTGATCTTGTAGTTCTCCTTTCATCTTGTAGTTCTCTTGTGATCTTGTAGTTCTCATGTGATCTTGTAGTTCTCTGTGATCTTGTAGTTCTCATGTGATCTTGTAGTTCTCATGTGATCTTGTAGTTCTCATGTGATCTTGTAGTTCTCTTGTAATCATGTAGTTCTCTGTGATCTTGTAGTTCTCATGTGATCTTGTAGTTCTCATGTGATCTTGTAGTTCTCTGTGATCTTGTAGTTCTCATGTGATCTTGAAGTTCTCTTGTGATTTTCTTGTGATCTTGTAGTTCTCTTGTGATCTTGTAGTTCTCCTGTGATCTTGTAGTTCTCTGTGATCTTGTAGTTCTCATGTGATCTTGTAGTTCTCATGTGATCTTGTAGTTCTCTTGTGATCTTGTAGTTCTCATGTGATCTTGTAGTTCTCTTGTGATCTTCTTGTGATCTTGTAGTTCTCTTGTGATCTTGTAGTTCTCATGTGATCTTGTAGTTCTCCTGTGATCTTGTAGTTTTCTTGTGATCTTGTAGTTCTCCTTATTGTAGTTCTCTTGTGATCTTGTAGTTCTCTTGTGATCTTGTAGTTCTCTGTGATCTTGTAGTTCTCCTTATTGTAGTTCTCTTGTGATCTTGTGGTTCTCCTTATTGTAGTTCTCTTGTGATCTTGTAGTTCTCCTGTGATCTTGTAGTTCTCCTGTTATCTTGTAGTTCTCCTTTGATCTTGTAGTTCTCCTTTGATCTTGTAGTTCTCTTGTGATCTTGTAGTTCTCCTGTGATCTTGTAGTTCTCTGTGATCTTGTAGTTCTCATGTGATCTTGTAGTTCTCATGTGATCTTGTGGTTCTCCTTATTGTAGTTCTCTTGTGATCTTGTAGTTCTCTTGTGATCTTGTAGTTCTCTGTGATCTTGTAGTTCTCCTTATTGTAGTTCTCTTGTGATCTTGTAGTTCTCCTTATTGTAGTTCTCTTGTGATCTTGTAGTTCTCCTGTTATCTTGTAGTTCTCCTTTCATCTTGTAGTTCTCCTTTCATCTTGTAGTTCTCTTGTGATCTTGTAGTTCTCCTGTGATCTTGTAGTTCTCTGTGATCTTGTAGTTCTCATGTGATCTTGTAGTTCTCATGTGATCTTGTAGTTCTCATGTGATCTTGTAGTTCTCTTGTGATCTTGTAGTTCTCATGTGATCTTGTAGTTCTCCTGTGATCATGTAGTTCTCTGTGATCTTGTAGTTCTCATGTGATCTTGTAGTTCTCATGTGATCTTGCAGTTCTCTTGTGATCTTCTTGTGATCTTGTAGTTCTCTTGTGATCTTGTAGTTCTCATGTGATCTTGTAGTTCTCTTGTGATCTTCTTGTGATCTTGTAGTTCTCTTGTGATCTTGTAGTTCTCTTGTGATCTTGTAGTTCTCATGTGATCTTGTAGTTCTCATGTGATCTTGTAGTTCTCTTGTGATCTTGTAGTTCTCCTGTGATCTTGTAGTTCTCCTGTGATCTTGTAGTTCTCTGTGATCTTGTAGTTCTCCTTATTGTAGTTCTCTTGTGATCTTGTAGTTCTCCTTATTGTAGTTCTCTTGTGATCTTGTAGTTCTCCTGTGATCTTGTAGTTCTCTTGTGATCTTGTAGTTCTCCTGTGATCTTGTAGTTTTCTGTGATCTTGTAGTTCTCATGTGATCTTGTAGTTCTCTTGTGATCTTCTTGTGGTCTTGTAGTTCTCTTGTGATCTTGTAGTTCTCATGTGATCTTGTAGTTCTCTTGTGATCTTCTTGTTATCTTGTAGTTCTCTTGTGATCTTGTAGTTCTCATGTGATCTTGTAGTTCTCCTGTGATCTTGTAGTTCTCTTGTGATCTTGTAGTTCTCCTTATTGTAGTTCTCTTGTGATCTTGTAGTTCTCTTGTGATCTTGTAGTTCTCTGTGATCTTGTAGTTCTCCTTATTGTAGTTCTCTTGTGATCTTGTAGTTCTCCTGTTATCTTGTAGTTCTCCTTTGATCTTGTAGTTCTACTTTGATCTTGTAGTTCTCTTGTGATCTTGTAGTTCTCCTGTGATCTTATAGTTCTCTGTGATCTTGTAGTTCTCATGTGATCTTGTAGTTCTCTTGTGATCTTCTTGTGATCTTGTAGTTCTCTTGTGATCTTGTCGTTCTCATGTGATCTTGTAGTTCTCTTGTGATCTTCTTGTGATCTTGTAGTTCTCTTGTTATCTTGTAGTTCTCTTGTGATCTTGTAGTTCTCCTGTGATCTTATAGTTCTCCTGTGATCTTGTAGTTCTCTGTGATCTTGTAGTTCTCCTTATTGTAGTTCTCTTGTGATCTTGTAGTTCTCCTTATTGTAGTTCTCTTGTGATCTTGTAGTTCTCATGTGATCTTGTAGTTCTCTTGTGATCTTCTTGTGATCTTGTAGTTCTCTTGTGATCTTGTAGTTCTCTTGTGATCTTGTAGTTCTCCTGTGATCTTGTAGTTCTCCTGTGATCTTGTAGTTCTCTGTGATCTTGTAGTTCTCCTTATTGTAGTTCTCTTGTGATCTTGTAGTTCTCCTTATTGTAGTTCTCTTGTGATCTTGTAGTTCTCTTGTGATCTTGTAGTTCTCCTGTGATCTTGTAGTTCTCTGTGATCTTGTAGTTCTCATGTGATCTTGTAGTTCTCATGTGATCTTGTAGTTCTCTTGTGATCTTCTTGTGATCTTGTAGTTCTCTTGTGATCTTGTAGTTCTCATGTGATCTTGTAGTTCTCTTGTGATCTTCTTGTGATCTTGTAGTTCTCTTGTGATCTTGTAGTTCTCATGTGATCTTCTAGTTCTCTTGTGATCTTGTAGTTCTCATGTGATCTTGCAGTTCTCCTGTGATCTTGTAGTTCTCTTGTGATCTTGTAGTTCTCCTTATTGTAGTTCTCTTGTGATCTTGTAGTTCTCTTGCGATCTTGTAGTTCTCTGTGATCTTGTAGTTCTCCTTATTGTAGTTCTCTTGTGATCTTGTAGTTCTCCTTATTGTAGTTCTCTTGTGATCTTGTAGTTCTCCTGTGATCTTGTAGTTCTCCTGTTATCTTGTAGTTCTCCTGTGATCTTGTAGTTCTCCTGTTATCTTGTAGTTCTCCTGTGATCTTGTAGTTCTCATGTGATCTTGTAGTTCTCTTGTGATCTTGTAGTTCTCCTGTGATCTTGTAGTTCTCATGTGATCTTGTAGTTCTCCTTATTGTAGTTCTCTTGTGATCTTGTAGTTCTCTTGTGATCTTGTAGTTCTCTGTGATCTTGTAGTTCTCCTTATTGTAGTTCTCTTGTGATCTTGTAGTTCTCCTTGTTGTAGTTCTCTTGTGATCTTGTAGTTCTCCTGTTATCTTGTAGTTCTCCTTTCATCTTGTAGTTCTCCTTTCATCTTGTAGTTCTCTTGTGATCTTGTAGTTCTCATGTGATCTTGTAGTTCTCTGTGATCTTGTAGTTCTCATGTGATCTTGTAGTTCTCATATGATCTTGTAGTTCTCATGTGATCTTGTAGTTCTCTTGTGATCTTGTAGTTCTCTTGTGATCTTGTAGTTCTCCTGTGATCTTATAGTTCTCTGTGATCTTGTAGTTCTCATGTGATCTTGTAGTTCTCTTGTGATCTTCTTGTGATCTTGTAGTTCTCTTGTGATCTTGTCGTTCTCATGTGATCTTGTAGTTCTCTTGTGATCTTCTTGTGATCTTGTAGTTCTCTTGTTATCTTGTAGTTCTCTTGTGATCTTGTAGTTCTCCTGTGATCTTGTAGTTCTCCTGTGATCTTGTAGTTCTCTGTGATCTTGTAGTTCTCCTTATTGTAGTTCTCTTGTGATCTTGTAGTTCTCCTTATTGTAGTTCTCTTGTGATCTTGTAGTTCTCATGTGATCTTGTAGTTCTCTTGTGATCTTCTTGTGATCTTGTAGTTCTCTTGTGATCTTGTAGTTCTCTTGTGATCTTGTAGTTCTCCTGTGATCTTGTAGTTCTCCTGTGATCTTGTAGTTCTCTGTGATCTTGTAGTTCTCCTTATTGTAGTTCTCTTGTGATATTGTAGTTCTCCTTATTGTAGTTCTCCTGTGATCTTGTAGTTCTCTTGTGATCTTGTAGTTCTCCTGTGATCTTGTAGTTCTCTGTGATCTTGTAGTTCTCATGTGATCTTGTAGTTCTCATGTGATCTTGTAGTTCTCTTGTGATCTTCTTGTGATCTTGTAGTTCTCTTGTGATCTTGTAGTTCTCATGTGATCTTGTAGTTCTCTTGTGATCTTCTTGTGATCTTGTAGTTCTCTTGTGATCTTGTAGTTCTCATGTGATCTTCTAGTTCTCTTGTGATCTTGTAGTTCTCATGTGATCTTGCAGTTCTCCTGTGATCTTGTAGTTCTCTTGTGATCTTGTAGTTCTCCTTATTGTAGTTCTCTTGTGATCTTGTAGTTCTCTTGCGATCTTGTAGTTCTCTGTGATCTTGTAGTTCTCCTTATTGTAGTTCTCTTGTGATCTTGTAGTTCTCCTTATTGTAGTTCTCTTGTGATCTTGTAGTTCTCCTGTGATCTTGTAGTTCTCCTGTTATCTTGTAGTTCTCCTGTGATCTTGTAGTTCTCCTGTTATCTTGTAGTTCTCCTGTGATCTTGTAGTTCTCATGTGATCTTGTAGTTCTCTTGTGATCTTGTAGTTCTCCTGTGATCTTGTAGTTCTCATGTGATCTTGTAGTTCTCCTTATTGTAGTTCTCTTGTGATCTTGTAGTTCTCTTGTGATCTTGTAGTTCTCTGTGATCTTGTAGTTCTCCTTATTGTAGTTCTCTTGTGATCTTGTAGTTCTCCTTGTTGTAGTTCTCTTGTGATCTTGTAGTTCTCCTGTTATCTTGTAGTTCTCCTTTCATCTTGTAGTTCTCCTTTCATCTTGTAGTTCTCTTGTGATCTTGTAGTTCTCATGTGATCTTGTAGTTCTCTGTGATCTTGTAGTTCTCATGTGATCTTGTAGTTCTCATATGATCTTGTAGTTCTCATGTGATCTTGTAGTTCTCTTGTGATCTTGTAGTTCTCTTGTGATCTTGTAGTTCTCCTGTGATCTTATAGTTCTCTGTGATCTTGTAGTTCTCATGTGATCTTGTAGTTCTCTTGTGATCTTCTTGTGATCTTGTAGTTCTCTTGTGATCTTGTCGTTCTCATGTGATCTTGTAGTTCTCTTGTGATCTTCTTGTGATCTTGTAGTTCTCTTGTTATCTTGTAGTTCTCTTGTGATCTTGTAGTTCTCCTGTGATCTTGTAGTTCTCCTGTGATCTTGTAGTTCTCTGTGATCTTGTAGTTCTCCTTATTGTAGTTCTCTTGTGATCTTGTAGTTCTCCTTATTGTAGTTCTCTTGTGATCTTGTAGTTCTCATGTGATCTTGTAGTTCTCTTGTGATCTTCTTGTGATCTTGTAGTTCTCTTGTGATCTTGTAATTCTCTTGTGATCTTGTAGTTCTCCTGTGATCTTGTAGTTCTCCTGTGATTTTGTAGTTCTCTGTGATCTTGTAGTTCTCCTTATTGTAGTTCTCTTGTGATCTTGTAGTTCTCCTTATTGTAGTTCTCTTGTGATCTTGTAGTTCTCCTGTGATCTTGTAGTTCTCTTGTGATCTTGTAGTTCTCCTGTGATCTTGTAGTTCTCTGTGATCTTGTAGTTCTCATGTGATCTTGTAGTTCTCATGTGATCTTGTAGTTCTCTTGTGATCTTCTTGTGATCTTGTAGTTCTCTTGTGATCTTGTAGTTCTCATGTGATCTTGTAGTTCTCTTGTGATCTTCTTGTGATCTTGTAGTTCTCTTGTGATCTTGTAGTTCTCATGTGATCTTCTAGTTCTCTTGTGATCTTGTAGTTCTCATGTGATCTTGCAGTTCTCCTGTGATCTTGTAGTTCTCTTGTGATCTTGTAGTTCTCCTTATTGTAGTTCTCTTGTGATCTTGTAGTTCTCTTGCGATCTTGTAGTTCTCTGTGATCTTGTAGTTCTCCTTATTGTAGTTCTCTTGTGATCTTGTAGTTCTCCTTATTGTAGTTCTCTTGTGATCTTGTAGTTCTCCTGTGATCTTGTAGTTCTCCTGTTATCTTGTAGTTCTCCTGTGATCTTGTAGTTCTCCTGTTATCTTGTAGTTCTCCTGTGATCTTGTAGTTCTCATGTGATCTTGTAGTTCTCTTGTGATCTTGTAGTTCTCCTGTGATCTTGTAGTTCTCATGTGATCTTGTAGTTCTCCTTATTGTAGTTCTCTTGTGATCTTGTAGTTCTCTTGTGATCTTGTAGTTCTCTGTGATCTTGTAGTTCTCCTTATTGTAGTTCTCTTGTGATCTTGTAGTTCTCCTTGTTGTAGTTCTCTTGTGATCTTGTAGTTCTCCTGTTATCTTGTAGTTCTCCTTTCATCTTGTAGTTCTCCTTTCATCTTGTAGTTCTCTTGTGATCTTGTAGTTCTCATGTGATCTTGTAGTTCTCTGTGATCTTGTAGTTCTCATGTGATCTTGTAGTTCTCATATGATCTTGTAGTTCTCATGTGATCTTGTAGTTCTCTTGTGATCTTGTAGTTCTCATGTGATCTTGTAGTTCTCATGTGATCTTGTAGTTCTCCTGTGATCATGTAGTTCTTTGTGATCTTGTAGTTCTCATGTGATCTTGTAGTTCTCATGTGATCTTGTAGTTCTCTGTGATCTTGTAGTTCTCATGTGATCTTGTAGTTCTCATGTGATCTTGAAGTTCTCTTGTGATTTTCTTGTGATCTTGTAGTGCTCTTGTGATCTTGTAGTTCTCCTGTGATCTTGTAGTTCTCTGTGATCTTGTAGTTCTCATGTGATCTTGTAGTTCTCATGTGATCTTGTAGTTCTCTTGTGATATTGTAGTTCTCATGTGATCTTGTAGTTCTCTTGTGATCTTCTTGTGATCTTGTAGTTCTCTTGTGATCTTGTAGTTCTCATGTGATCTTGTAGTTCTCCTGTGATCTTGTAGTTTTCTTGTGATCTTGTAGTTCTCCTTATTGTAGTTCTCTTGTGATCTTGTAGTTCTCTTGTGATCTTGTAGTTCTCTGTGATCTTGTAGTTCTCCTTATTGTAGTTCTCTTGTGATCTTGTAGTTCTCCTTATTGTAGTTCTCTTGTGATCTTGTAGTTCTCCTGTGATCTTGTAGTTCTCATGTGATCTTGTAGTTCTCATGTGATCTTGTAGTTCTCTTGTGATCTTCTTGTGATCTTGTAGTTCTCTTGTGATCTTGTAGTTCTCATGTGATCTTGTAGTTCTCTTGTGATCTTCTTGTGATCTTGTAGTTCTCTTGTGATCTTGTAGTTCTCATGTGATCTTGTAGTTCTCATATGATCTTGTAGTTCTCATGTGATCTTGTAGTTCTCTTGTGATCTTGTAGTTCTCATGTGATCTTGTAGTTCTCATGTGATCTTGTAGTTCTCCTGTGATCATGTAGTTCTCTGTGATCTTGTAGTTCTCATGTGATCTTGTAGTTCTCATGTGATCTTGTAGTTCTCTGTGATCTTGTAGTTCTCATGTGATCTTGTAGTTCTCATGTGATCTTGAAGTTCTCTTGTGATTTTCTTGTGATCTTGTAGTGCTCTTGTGATCTTGTAGTTCTCCTGTGATCTTGTAGTTCTCTGTGATCTTGTAGTTCTCATGTGATCTTGTAGTTCTCATGTGATCTTGTAGTTCTCTTGTGATCTTGTAGTTCTCATGTGATCTTGTAGTTCTCTTGTGATCTTCTTGTGATCTTGTAGTTCTCTTGTGATCTTGTAGTTCTCATGTGATCTTGTAGTTCTCCTGTGATCTTGTAGTTTTCTTGTGATCTTGTAGTTCTCCTTATTGTAGTTCTCTTGTGATCTTGTAGTTCTCTTGTGATCTTGTAGTTCTCTGTGATCTTGTAGTTCTCCTTATTGTAGTTCTCTTGTGATCTTGTAGTTCTCCTTATTGTAGTTCTCTTGTGATCTTGTAGTTCTCCTGTGATCTTGTAGTTCTCCTGTTATCTTGTAGTTCTCCTTTGATCTTGTAGTTCTCCTTTGATCTTGTAGTTCTCTTGTGATCTTGTAGTTCTCCTGTGATCTTGTAGTTCTCTGTGATCTTGTAGTTCTCATGTGATCTTGTAGTTCTCTTGTGATCTTCTTGTGATCTTGTAGTTCTCTTGTGATCTTGTAGTTCTCATGTGATCTTGTAGTTCTCTTGTGATCTTCTTGTGATCTTGTAGTTCTCTTGTGATCTTGTAGTTCTCCTGTGATCTTGTAGTTCTCTTGTGATCTTGTAGTTCTCCTTATTGTAGTTCTCTTGTGATCTTGTAGTTCTCCTGTGATCTTGTAGTTCTCCTGTTATCTTGTAGTTCTCTTGTGATATTGTAGTTCTCCTGTGATCTTGTAGTTCTCTGTGATCTTGTAGTTCTCTTGTGATCTTGTAGTTCTCCTGTGATCTTGTAGTTCTCTGTGATCTTCTTGTGATCTTGTGGTTCTCTTGTGATCTTGTAGTTCTCCTGTGATCTTGTAGTTCTCTGTGATCTTGTAGTTCTCATGTGATCTTGTAGTTCTCATGTGATCTTGTAGTTCTCTTGTGATCTTGTAGTTCTCCTGTGATCTTGTAGTTCTCCTGTGATCTTGTAGTTCTCTGTGATCTTGTAGTTCTCCTTATTGTAGTTCTCTTGTGATCTTGTAGTTCTCCTTATTGTAGTTCTCTTGTGATCTTGTAGTTCTCCTGTGATCTTGTAATTCTCTTGTGATCTTGTAGTTCTCCTGTGATCTTGTAGTTCTCATGTGATCTTGTAGTTCTCATGTGATCTTGTAGTTCTCATGTGATCTTGCAGTTCTCTTGTGATCTTCTTGTGATCTTGTAGTTCTCTTGTGATCTTGTAGTTCTCTTGTGATCTTGTAGTTCTCATGTGATCTTCTAGTTCTCATGTGATCTTGTAGTTTTCTTGTGATCTTGTAGTTCTCATGTGATCTTGTAGTTCTCTTGTGATCTTGTAGTTCTCCTTATTGTAGTTCTCTTGTGATCTTGTAGTTCTCTTGTGATCTTGTAGTTCTCTGTGATCTTGTAGTTCTCCTTATTGTAGTTCTCTTGTGATCTTGTAGTTCTCCTGTGATCTTGTAGTTCTCCTGTTATCTTGTAGTTCTCCTGTGATCTTGTAGTTCTCCTGTTATCTTGTAGTTCTCCTGTGATCTTGTAGTTCTCATGTGATCTTGTAGTTCTCTTGTGATCTTGTAGTTCTCCTGTGATCTTGTAGTTCTCATGTGATCTTGTAGTTCTCCTTATTGTAGTTCTCTTGTGATCTTGTAGTTCTCTTGTGATCTTGTAGTTCTCTGTGATCTTGTAGTTCTCCTTATTGTAGTTCTCTTGTGATCTTGTAGTTCTCCTTGTTGTAGTTCTCTTGTGATCTTGTAGTTCTCCTGTTATCTTGTAGTTCTCCTTTCATCTTGTAGTTCTCCTTTCATCTTGTAGTTCTCTTGTGATCTTGTAGTTCTCATGTGATCTTGTAGTTCTCTGTGATCTTGTAGTTCTCATGTGATCTTGTAGTTCTCATATGATCTTGTAGTTCTCATGTGATCTTGTAGTTCTCTTGTGATCTTGTAGTTCTCATGTGATCTTGTAGTTCTCATGTGATCTTGTAGTTCTCCTGTGATCATGTAGTTCTCTGTGATCTTGTAGTTCTCATGTGATCTTGTAGTTCTCATGTGATCTTGTAGTTCTCTGTGATCTTGTAGTTCTCATGTGATCTTGTAGTTCTCATGTGATCTTGAAGTTCTCTTGTGATTTTCTTGTGATCTTGTAGTGCTCTTGTGATCTTGTAGTTCTCCTGTGATCTTGTAGTTCTCTGTGATCTTGTAGTTCTCATGTGATCTTGTAGTTCTCATGTGATCTTGTAGTTCTCTTGTGATATTGTAGTTCTCATGTGATCTTGTAGTTCTCTTGTGATCTTCTTGTGATCTTGTAGTTCTCTTGTGATCTTGTAGTTCTCATGTGATCTTGTAGTTCTCCTGTGATCTTGTAGTTTTCTTGTGATCTTGTAGTTCTCCTTATTGTAGTTCTCTTGTGATCTTGTAGTTCTCTTGTGATCTTGTAGTTCTCTGTGATCTTGTAGTTCTCCTTATTGTAGTTCTCTTGTGATCTTGTAGTTCTCCTTATTGTAGTTCTCTTGTGATCTTGTAGTTCTCCTGTGATCTTGTAGTTCTCATGTGATCTTGTAGTTCTCATGTGATCTTGTAGTTCTCTTGTGATCTTCTTGTGATCTTGTAGTTCTCTTGTGATCTTGTAGTTCTCATGTGATCTTGTAGTTCTCTTGTGATCTTCTTGTGATCTTGTAGTTCTCTTGTGATCTTGTAGTTCTCATGTGATCTTGTAGTTCTCATATGATCTTGTAGTTCTCATGTGATCTTGTAGTTCTCTTGTGATCTTGTAGTTCTCATGTGATCTTGTAGTTCTCATGTGATCTTGTAGTTCTCCTGTGATCATGTAGTTCTCTGTGATCTTGTAGTTCTCATGTGATCTTGTAGTTCTCATGTGATCTTGTAGTTCTCTGTGATCTTGTAGTTCTCATGTGATCTTGTAGTTCTCATGTGATCTTGAAGTTCTCTTGTGATTTTCTTGTGATCTTGTAGTGCTCTTGTGATCTTGTAGTTCTCCTGTGATCTTGTAGTTCTCTGTGATCTTGTAGTTCTCATGTGATCTTGTAGTTCTCATGTGATCTTGTAGTTCTCTTGTGATATTGTAGTTCTCATGTGATCTTGTAGTTCTCTTGTGATCTTCTTGTGATCTTGTAGTTCTCTTGTGATCTTGTAGTTCTCATGTGATCTTGTAGTTCTCCTGTGATCTTGTAGTTTTCTTGTGATCTTGTAGTTCTCCTTATTGTAGTTCTCTTGTGATCTTGTAGTTCTCTTGTGATCTTGTAGTTCTCTGTGATCTTGTAGTTCTCCTTATTGTAGTTCTCTTGTGATCTTGTAGTTCTCCTTATTGTAGTTCTCTTGTGATCTTGTAGTTCTCCTGTGATCTTGTAGTTCTCCTGTTATCTTGTAGTTCTCCTTTGATCTTGTAGTTCTCCTTTGATCTTGTAGTTCTCTTGTGATCTTGTAGTTCTCCTGTGATCTTGTAGTTCTCTGTGATCTTGTAGTTCTCATGTGATCTTGTAGTTCTCTTGTGATCTTCTTGTGATCTTGTAGTTCTCTTGTGATCTTGTAGTTCTCATGTGATCTTGTAGTTCTCTTGTGATCTTCTTGTGATCTTGTAGTTCTCTTGTGATCTTGTAGTTCTCCTGTGATCTTGTAGTTCTCTTGTGATCTTGTAGTTCTCCTTATTGTAGTTCTCTTGTGATCTTGTAGTTCTCCTGTGATCTTGTAGTTCTCCTGTTATCTTGTAGTTCTCTTGTGATATTGTAGTTCTCCTGTGATCTTGTAGTTCTCTGTGATCTTGTAGTTCTCTTGTGATCTTGTAGTTCTCCTGTGATCTTGTAGTTCTCTGTGATCTTCTTGTGATCTTGTGGTTCTCTTGTGATCTTGTAGTTCTCCTGTGATCTTGTAGTTCTCTGTGATCTTGTAGTTCTCATGTGATCTTGTAGTTCTCATGTGATCTTGTAGTTCTCTTGTGATCTTGTAGTTCTCCTGTGATCTTGTAGTTCTCCTGTGATCTTGTAGTTCTCTGTGATCTTGTAGTTCTCCTTATTGTAGTTCTCTTGTGATCTTGTAGTTCTCCTTATTGTAGTTCTCTTGTGATCTTGTAGTTCTCCTGTGATCTTGTAATTCTCTTGTGATCTTGTAGTTCTCCTGTGATCTTGTAGTTCTCATGTGATCTTGTAGTTCTCATGTGATCTTGTAGTTCTCATGTGATCTTGCAGTTCTCTTGTGATCTTCTTGTGATCTTGTAGTTCTCTTGTGATCTTGTAGTTCTCATGTGATCTTGTAGTTCTCTTGTGATCTTCTGGTGATCTTGTAGTTCTCTTGTGATCTTGTAGTTCTCATGTGATCTTCTAGTTCTCATGTGATCTTGTAGTTTTCTTGTGATCTTGTAGTTCTCATGTGATCTTGTAGTTCTCATGTGATCTTGCAGTTCTCTTGTGATCTTCTTGTGATCTTGTAGTTCTCTTGTGATCTTGTAGTTCTCATGTGATCTTGTAGTTCTCTTGTGATCTTCTGGTGATCTTGTAGTTCTCTTGTGATCTTGTAGTTCTCATGTGATCTTCTAGTTCTCATGTGATCTTGTAGTTTTCTTGTGATCTTGTAGTTCTCATGTGATCTTGTAGTTCTCTTGTGATCTTGTAGTTCTCCTTATTGTAGTTCTCTTGTGATCTTGTAGTTCTCTTGTGATCTTGTAGTTCTCTGTGATCTTGTAGTTCTCCTTATTGTAGTTCTCTTGTGATCTTGTAGTTCTCCTTATTGTAGTTCTCTTGTGATCTTGTAGTTCTCCTGTGATCTTGTAGTTCTCCTGTGATCTTGTAATTCTCCTGTTATCTTGTAGTTCTCCTGTGATCTTGTAGTTCTCATGTGATCTTGTACTGCTCTTGTGATCTTGTAGTTCTCCTGTGATCTTGTAGTTCTCATGTGATCTTGTAGTTCTCCTTATTGTAGTTCTCTTGTGATCTTGTAGTTCTCTTGTGATCTTGTAGTTCTCTGTGATCTTGTAGTTCTCCTTATTGTAGTTCTCTTGTGATCTTGTAGTTCTCCTTATTGTAGTTCTCTTTTGATCTTGTAGTTCTCCTGTGATCTTGTAGTTCTCCTTTCATCTTGTAGTTCTCTTGTGATCTTGTAGTTCTCCTGTGATCTTGTAGTTCTCTGTGATCTTGTAGTTCTCATGTGATCTTGTAGTTCTCATGTGATCTTGTAGTTCTCATGTGATCTTGTAGTTCTCTTGTGATCTTGTAGTTCTCATGTGATCTTGTAGTTCTCATGTGATCTTGTAGTTCTCTTGTGATCTTCTTGTGATCTTGTAGTTCTCTTGTGATCTTGTAGTTCTCTTGTGATCTTGTAGTTCTCTTGTGATCTTCTTGTGATCTTGTAGTTCTCTTGTGATCTTGTAGTTCTCTTGTGATCTTGTAGTTCTCATGTGATCTTGTAGTTCTCATGTGATCTTGTAGTTCTCTTGTGATCTTGTAGTTCTCCTGTGATCTTGTAGTTCTCCTGTGATCTTGTAGTTCTCTGTGATCTTGTAGTTCTCCTTATTGTAGTTCTCTTGTGATCTTGTAGTTCTCCTTATTGTAGTTCTCTTGTGATCTTGTAGTTCTCCTGTGATCTTGTAGTTCTCTTGTGATCTTGTAGTTCTCCTGTGATCATGTAGTTTTCTGTGATCTTGTAGTTCTCATGTGATCTTGTAGTTCTCTTGTGATCTTCTTGTGATCTTGTAGTTCTCTTGTGATCTTGTAGTTCTCATGTGATCTTGTAGTTCTCCTGTGATCTTGTAGTTCTCTTGTGATCTTGTAGTTCTCCTTATTGTAGTTCTCTTGTGATCTTGTAGTTCTCTTGTGATCTTGTAGTTCTCTGTGATCTTGTAGTTCTCCTTATTGTAGTTCTCTTGTGATCTTGTAGTTCTCCTTATTGTAGTTCTCTTGTGATCTTGTAGTTCTCCTGTAATCTTGTAGTTCTCCTGTTATCTTGTAGTTCTCATTTGATCTTGTAGTTCTCCTTTGATCTTGTAGTTCTCTTGTGATCTTGTAGTTCTCCTGTGATCTTGTAGTTCTCTGTGATCTTGTAGTTCTCATGTGATCTTGTAGTTCTCTGGTGATCTTCTTGTGATCTTGTAGTTCTCTTGTGATCTTGTAGTTCTCATGTGATCTTTTAGTTCTCTTGTGATCTTCTTGTGATCTTGTAGTTCTCTTGTGATCTTGTAGTTCTCTTGTGATCTTGTAGTTCTCCTGTGATCTTGTAGTTCTCCTGTGATCTTGTAGTTCTCTGTGATCTTGTAGTTCTCCTTATTGTTGTTCTCTTGTGATCTTGTAGTTCTCCTTATTTTAGTTCTCTTGTGATCTTGTAGTTCTCTTGTGATCTTGTAGTTTTCTGTGATCTTGTAGTTCTCATGTGATCTTGTAGTTCTCATGTGATCTTGTAGTTCTCTTGTGATCTTCTTGTGATCTTCTAGTTCTCTTGTGATCTTGTAGTTCTCATGTGATCTTGTAGTTCTCTTGTGATCTTCTTGTGATCTTGTAGTTCTCTTGTGATCTTGTAGTTCTCATGTGATCTTCTAGTTCTCTTGTGATCTTGTAGTTCTCATGTGATCTTGTAGTTCTCCTGTGATCTTGTAGTTCTCTTGTGATCTTGTAGTTCTCCTTATTGTAGTTCTCTTGTGATCTTGTAGTTCTCTTGTGATCTTGTAGTTCTCTTGTGATCTTGTAGTTCTCCTTATTGTAGTTCTCTTGTGATCTTGTAGTTCTCCTTATTGTAGTTCTCTTGTGATCTTGTAGTTCTCATGTGATCTTGTAGTTCTCCTGTTATCTTGTAGTTCTCCTGTGATCTTGTAGTTCTCCTGTTATCTTGTAGTTCTCCTGTGATCTTGTAGTTCTCATGTGATCTTGTAGTTCTCTTGTGATCTTGAAGTTCTCCTGTGATCTTGTAGTTCTCTTGTGATCTTGTAGTTCTCTTGTGATCTTGTAGTTCTCTTGTGATCTTCTTGTGATCTTGTAGTTCTCTTGTGATCTTGTAGTTCTCTTGTGATCTTGTAGTTCTCATGTGATCTTGTAGTTCTCATGTGATCTTGTAGTTCTCTTGTGATCTTGTAGTTCTCCTGTGATCTTGTAGTTCTCCTGTGATCTTGTAGTTCTCTGTGATCTTGTAGTTCTCCTTATTGTAGTTCTCTTGTGATCTTGTAGTTCTCCTTATTGTAGTTCTCTTGTGATCTTGTAGTTCTCCTGTGATCTTGTAGTTCTCTTGTGATCTTGTAGTTCTCCTGTGATCATGTAGTTTTCTGTGATCTTGTAGTTCTCATGTGATCTTGTAGTTCTCTTGTGATCTTCTTGTGATCTTGTAGTTCTCTTGTGATCTTGTAGTTCTCATGTGATCTTGTAGTTCTCCTGTGATCTTGTAGTTCTCTTGTGATCTTGTAGTTCTCCTTATTGTAGTTCTCTTGTGATCTTGTAGTTCTCTTGTGATCTTGTAGTTCTCTGTGATCTTGTAGTTCTCCTTATTGTAGTTCTCTTGTGATCTTGTAGTTCTCCTTATTGTAGTTCTCTTGTGATCTTGTAGTTCTCCTGTAATCTTGTAGTTCTCCTGTTATCTTGTAGTTCTCATTTGATCTTGTAGTTCTCCTTTGATCTTGTAGTTCTCTTGTGATCTTGTAGTTCTCCTGTGATCTTGTAGTTCTCTGTGATCTTGTAGTTCTCATGTGATCTTGTAGTTCTCTGGTGATCTTCTTGTGATCTTGTAGTTCTCTTGTGATCTTGTAGTTCTCATGTGATCTTTTAGTTCTCTTGTGATCTTCTTGTGATCTTGTAGTTCTCTTGTGATCTTGTAGTTCTCTTGTGATCTTGTAGTTCTCCTGTGATCTTGTAGTTCTCCTGTGATCTTGTAGTTCTCTGTGATCTTGTAGTTCTCCTTATTGTTGTTCTCTTGTGATCTTGTAGTTCTCCTTATTTTAGTTCTCTTGTGATCTTGTAGTTCTCTTGTGATCTTGTAGTTTTCTGTGATCTTGTAGTTCTCATGTGATCTTGTAGTTCTCATGTGATCTTGTAGTTCTCTTGTGATCTTCTTGTGATCTTCTAGTTCTCTTGTGATCTTGTAGTTCTCATGTGATCTTGTAGTTCTCTTGTGATCTTCTTGTGATCTTGTAGTTCTCTTGTGATCTTGTAGTTCTCATGTGATCTTCTAGTTCTCTTGTGATCTTGTAGTTCTCATGTGATCTTGTAGTTCTCCTGTGATCTTGTAGTTCTCTTGTGATCTTGTAGTTCTCCTTATTGTAGTTCTCTTGTGATCTTGTAGTTCTCTTGTGATCTTGTAGTTCTCTTGTGATCTTGTAGTTCTCCTTATTGTAGTTCTCTTGTGATCTTGTAGTTCTCCTTATTGTAGTTCTCTTGTGATCTTGTAGTTCTCATGTGATCTTGTAGTTCTCCTGTTATCTTGTAGTTCTCCTGTGATCTTGTAGTTCTCCTGTTATCTTGTAGTTCTCCTGTGATCTTGTAGTTCTCATGTGATCTTGTAGTTCTCTTGTGATCTTGAAGTTCTCCTGTGATCTTGTAGTTCTCTTGTGATCTTGTAGTTCTCCTTCTTGTAGTTCTCTTGTGATCTTGTAGTTCTCTTTTGATCTTGTAGTTCTATGTGATCTTGTAGTTCTCCTTATTGTAGTTCTCTTGTGATCTTGTAGTTCTCCTTATTGTAGTTCTCTTGTGATCTTGTAGTTCTCCTGTTATCTTGTAGTTCTCCTTTGATCTTGTAGTTCTCCTTTGATCTTGTAGTTCTCTTGTGATCTTGTAGTTCTCCTGTGATCTTGTAGTTCTCTGTGATCTTGTAGTTCTCATGTGATCTTGTAGTTCTCATGTGATCTTGTAGTTCTCTTGTGATCTTCTTGTGATCTTGTAGTTCTCTTGTGATCTTGTAGTTCTCATGTGATCTTGTAGTTCTCTTGTGATCTTCTTGTGATCTTGTAGTTCTCTTGCGATCTTGTAGTTCTCTGTGATCTTGTATTTCTCCTTATTGTAGTTCTCTTGTGATCTTGTAGTTCTCCTTATTGTAGTTCTCTTGTGATCTTGTAGTTCTCCTGTGATCTTGTAGTTCTCCTGTTATCTTGTAGTTCTCCTGTGATCTTGTAGTTCTCCTGTTATCTTGTAGTTCTCCTGTGATCTTGTAGTTCTCATGTGATCTTGTAGTTCTCTTGTGATCTTGTAGTTCTCCTGTGATCTTGTAGTTCTCATGTGATCTTGTAGTTCTCCTTATTGTAGTTCTCTTGTGATCTTGTAGTTCTCTGTGATCTTCTAGTTCTCCTTATTGTAGTTCTCTTGTGATCTTGTAGTTCTCCTTATTGTAGTTCTCTTGTGATCTTGTAGTTCTCCTGTTATCTTGTAGTTCTCCTTTCATCTTGTAGTTCTCCTTTCATCTTGTAGTTCTCTTGTGATCTTGTAGTTCTCATGTGATCTTGTAGTTCTCTGTGATCTTGTAGTTCTCATGTGATCTTGTAGTTCTCATGTGATCTTGTAGTTCTCATGTGATCTTGTAGTTCTCTTGTGATCTTGTAGTTCTCATGTGATCTTGTAGTTCTCATGTGATCTTGTAGTTCTCCTGTGATCATGTAGTTCTCTGTGATCTTGTAGTTCTCATGTGATCTTGAAGTTCTCTTGTGATTTTCTTGTGATCTTGTAGTTCTCTTGTGATCTTGTAGTTCTCCTGTGATCTTGTAGTTCTCTGTGATCTTGTAGTTCTCATGTGATCTTGTAGTTCTCATGTGATCTTGTAGTTCTCTTGTGATCTTGTAGTTCTCATGTGATCTTGTAGTTCTCTTGTGATCTTCTTGTGATCTTGTAGTTCTCTTGTGATCTTGTAGTTCTCATGTGATCTTGTAGTTCTCCTGTGATCTTGTAGTTTTCTTGTGATCTTGTAGTTCTCCTTATTGTAGTTCTCTTGTGATCTTGTAGTTCTCTTGTGATCTTGTAGTTCTCTGTGATCTTGTAGTTCTCCTTATTGTAGTTCTCTTGTGATCTTGTAGTTCTCCTTATTGTAGTTCTCTTGTGATCTTGTAGTTCTCCTGTGATCTTGTAGTTCTCCTGTTATCTTGTAGTTCTCCTTTGATCTTGTAGTTCTCCTTTGATCTTGTAGTTCTCTTGTGATCTTGTAGTTCTCCTGTGATCTTGTAGTTCTCTGTGATCTTGTAGTTCTCATGTGATCTTGTAGTTCTCTTGTGATCTTCTTGTGATCTTGTAGTTCTCTTGTGATCTTGTAGTTCTCATGTGATCTTGTAGTTCTCTTGTGATCTTCTTGTGATCTTGTAGTTCTCTTGTGATCTTGTAGTTCTCTTGTGATCTTGTAGTTCTCCTGTGATCTTGTAGTTCTCTTGTGATCTTGTAGTGCTCTGTGATCTTGTAGTTCTCCTTATTGTAGTTCTCTTGTGATCTTGTAGTTCTCCTTATTGTAGTTCTCTTGTGATCTTGTAGTTCTCCTGTGATCTTGTAGTTCTCCTGTTATCTTGTAGTTCTCCTGTGATATTGTAGTTCTCCTGTGATCTTGTAGTTCTCTGTGATCTTGTAGTTCTCTTGTGATCTTGTAGTTCTCCTGTGATCTTGTAGTTCTCTGTGATCTTCTTGTGATCTTGTGGTTCTCTTCTGATCTTGTAGTTCTCCTGTGATCTTGTAGTTCTCTGTGATCTTGTAGTTCTCATGTGATCTTGTAGTTCTCATGTGATCTTGTAGTTCTCTTGTGATCTTGTAGTTCTCCTGTGATCTTGTAGTTCTCCTGTGATCTTGTAGTTCTCTGTGATCTTGTAGTTCTCCTTATTGTAGTTCTCTTGTGATCTTGTAGTTCTCCTTATTGTAGTTCTCTTGTGATCTTGTAGTTCTCCTGTGATCTTGTAATTCTCTTGTGATCTTGTAGTTCTCCTGTGATCTTGTAGTTCTCATGTGATCTTGTAGTTCTCATGTGATCTTGTAGTTCTCATGTGATCTTGCAGTTCTCTTGTGATCTTCTTGTGATCTTGTAGTTCTCTTGTGATCTTGTAGTTCTCATGTGATCTTGTAGTTCTCTTGTGATCTTCTGGTGATCTTGTAGTTCTCTTGTGATCTTGTAGTTCTCATGTGATCTTCTAGTTCTCATGTGATCTTGTAGTTTTCTTGTGATCTTGTAGTTCTCATGTGATCTTGTAGTTCTCTTGTGATCTTGTAGTTCTCCTTATTGTAGTGCTCTTGTGATCTTGTAGTTCTCTTGTGATCTTGTAGTTCTCTGTGATCTTGTAGTTCTCCTTATTGTAGTTCTCTTGTGATCTTGTAGTTCTCCTTATTGTAGTTCTCTTGTGATCTTGTAGTTCTCCTGTGATCTTGTAGTTCTCCTGTTATCTTGTAGTTCTCCTGTGATCTTGTAGTTCTCCTGTTATCTTGTAGTTCTCCTGTGATCTTGTAGTTCTCATGTGATCTTGTAGTTCTCTTGTGATCTTGTAGTTCTCCTGTGATCTTGTAGTTCTCATGTGATCTTGTAGTTCTCCTTATTGTAGTTCTCTTGTGATCTTGTAGTTCTCTGTGATCTTGTAGTTCTCCTTATTGTAGTTCTCTTGTGATCTTGTAGTTCTCCTTATTGTAGTTCTCTTGTGATCTTGTAGTTCTCCTGTTATCTTGTAGTTCTCCTTTGATCTTGTAGTTCTCCTTTCATCTTGTAGTTCTCTTGTGATCTTGTAGTTCTCATGTGATCTTGTAGTTCTCTGTGATCTTGTAGTTCTCATGTGATCTTGTAGTTCTCATGTGATCTTGTAGTTCTCCTTATTGTAGTTCTCTTGTGATCTTGTAGTTCTCTTGTGATCTTGTAGTTCTCTGTGATCTTGTAGTTCTCCTTATTGTAGTTCTCTTGTGATCTTGTAGTTCTCCTTATTGTAGTTCTCTTGTGATCTTGTAGTTCTCCTGTTATCTTGTAGTTCTCCTTTCATCTTGTAGTTCTCCTTTCATCTTGTAGTTCTCTTGTGATCTTGTAGTTCTCCTGTGATCTTGTAGTTCTCTGTGATCTTGTAGTTCTCATGTGATCTTGTAGTTCTCATGTGATCTTGTAGTTCTCATGTGATCTTGTAGTTCTCTTGTGATCTTGTAGTTCTCATGTGATCTTGTAGTTCTCCTGTGATCATGTAGTTCTCTGTGATCTTGTAGTTCTCATGTGATCTTGTAGTTCTCATGTGATCTTGCAGTTCTCTTGTGATCTTGTAGTTCTCTTGTGATCTTGTAGTTCTCATGTGATCTTGTAGTTCTCTTGTGATCTTCTTGTGATCTTGTAGTTCTCTTGTGATCTTGTAGTTCTCTTGTGATCTTGTAGTTCTCATGTGATCTTGTAGTTCTCATGTGATCTTGTAGTTCTCTTGTGATCTTGTAGTTCTCCTGTGATCTTGTAGTTCTCCTGTGATCTTGTAGTTCTCTGTGATCTTGTAGTTCTCCTTATTGTAGTTCTCTTGTGATCTTGTAGTTCTCCTTATTGTAGTTCTCTTGTGATCTTGTAGTTCTCCTGTGATCTTGTAGTTCTCTTGTGATCTTGTAGTTCTCCTGTGATCTTGTAGTTTTCTGTGATCTTGTAGTTCTCATGTGATCTTGTAGTTCTCTTGTGATCTTCTTGTGATCTTGTAGTTCTCTTGTGATCTTGTAGTTCTCATGTGATCTTGTAGTTCTCTTGTGATCTTCTTGTGATCTTGTAGTTCTCTTGTGATCTTGTAGTTCTCATGTGATCTTGTAGTTCTCTTGTGATCTTCTTGTGATCTTGTAGTTCTCTTGTGATCTTGTAGTTCTCATGTGATCTTCTAGTTCTCTTGTGATCTTGTAGTTCTCATGTGATCTTGTAGTTCTCCTGTGATCTTGTAGTTCTCTTGTGATCTTGTAGTTCTCCTTATTGTAGTTCTCTTGTGATCTTGTAGTTCTCTTGCGATCTTGTAGTTCTCTGTGATCTTGTATTTCTCCTTATTGTAGTTCTCTTGTGATCTTGTAGTTCTCCTTATTGTAGTTCTCTTGTGATCTTGTAGTTCTCCTGTGATCTTGTAGTTCTCCTGTTATCTTGTAGTTCTCCTGTGATCTTGTAGTTCTCCTGTTATCTTGTAGTTCTCCTGTGATCTTGTAGTTCTCATGTGATCTTGTAGTTCTCTTGTGATCTTGTAGTTCTCCTGTGATCTTGTAGTTCTCATGTGATCTTGTAGTTCTCCTTATTGTAGTTCTCTTGTGATCTTGTAGTTCTCTGTGATCTTCTAGTTCTCCTTATTGTAGTTCTCTTGTGATCTTGTAGTTCTCCTTATTGTAGTTCTCTTGTGATCTTGTAGTTCTCCTGTTATCTTGTAGTTCTCCTTTCATCTTGTAGTTCTCCTTTCATCTTGTAGTTCTCTTGTGATCTTGTAGTTCTCATGTGATCTTGTAGTTCTCTGTGATCTTGTAGTTCTCATGTGATCTTGTAGTTCTCATGTGATCTTGTAGTTCTCATGTGATCTTGTAGTTCTCTTGTGATCTTGTAGTTCTCATGTGATCTTGTAGTTCTCATGTGATCTTGTAGTTCTCCTGTGATCATGTAGTTCTCTGTGATCTTGTAGTTCTCATGTGATCTTGTAGTTCTCATGTGATCTTGTAGTTCTCTGTGATCTTGTAGTTCTCATGTGATCTTGTAGTTCTCATGTGATCTTGAAGTTCTCTTGTGATTTTCTTGTGATCTTGTAGTTCTCTTGTGATCTTGTAGTTCTCCTGTGATCTTGTAGTTCTCTGTGATCTTGTAGTTCTCATGTGATCTTGTAGTTCTCATGTGATCTTGTAGTTCTCTTGTGATCTTGTAGTTCTCATGTGATCTTGTAGTTCTCTTGTGATCTTCTTGTGATCTTGTAGTTCTCTTGTGATCTTGTAGTTCTCATGTGATCTTGTAGTTCTCCTGTGATCTTGTAGTTTTCTTGTGATCTTGTAGTTCTCCTTATTGTAGTTCTCTTGTGATCTTGTAGTTCTCTTGTGATCTTGTAGTTCTCTGTGATCTTGTAGTTCTCCTTATTGTAGTTCTCTTGTGATCTTGTAGTTCTCCTTATTGTAGTTCTCTTGTGATCTTGTAGTTCTCCTGTGATCTTGTAGTTCTCCTGTTATCTTGTAGTTCTCCTTTGATCTTGTAGTTCTCCTTTGATCTTGTAGTTCTCTTGTGATCTTGTAGTTCTCCTGTGATCTTGTAGTTCTCTGTGATCTTGTAGTTCTCATGTGATCTTGTAGTTCTCTTGTGATCTTCTTGTGATCTTGTAGTTCTCTTGTGATCTTGTAGTTCTCATGTGATCTTGTAGTTCTCTTGTGATCTTCTTGTGATCTTGTAGTTCTCTTGTGATCTTGTAGTTCTCTTGTGATCTTGTAGTTCTCCTGTGATCTTGTAGTTCTCTTGTGATCTTGTAGTGCTCTGTGATCTTGTAGTTCTCCTTATTGTAGTTCTCTTGTGATCTTGTAGTTCTCCTTATTGTAGTTCTCTTGTGATCTTGTAGTTCTCCTGTGATCTTGTAGTTCTCCTGTTATCTTGTAGTTCTCCTGTGATATTGTAGTTCTCCTGTGATCTTGTAGTTCTCTGTGATCTTGTAGTTCTCTTGTGATCTTGTAGTTCTCCTGTGATCTTGTAGTTCTCTGTGATCTTCTTGTGATCTTGTGGTTCTCTTCTGATCTTGTAGTTCTCCTGTGATCTTGTAGTTCTCTGTGATCTTGTAGTTCTCATGTGATCTTGTAGTTCTCATGTGATCTTGTAGTTCTCTTGTGATCTTGTAGTTCTCCTGTGATCTTGTAGTTCTCCTGTGATCTTGTAGTTCTCTGTGATCTTGTAGTTCTCCTTATTGTAGTTCTCTTGTGATCTTGTAGTTCTCCTTATTGTAGTTCTCTTGTGATCTTGTAGTTCTCCTGTGATCTTGTAATTCTCTTGTGATCTTGTAGTTCTCCTGTGATCTTGGAGTTCTCATGTGATCTTGTAGTTCTCATGTGATCTTGTAGTTCTCATGTGATCTTGCAGTTCTCTTGTGATCTTCTTGTGATCTTGTAGTTCTCTTGTGATCTTGTAGTTCTCATGTGATCTTGTAGTTCTCTTGTGATCTTCTGGTGATCTTGTAGTTCTCTTGTGATCTTGTAGTTCTCATGTGATCTTCTAGTTCTCATGTGATCTTGTAGTTTTCTTGTGATCTTGTAGTTCTCATGTGATCTTGTAGTTCTCTTGTGATCTTGCAGTTCTCCTTATTGTAGTGCTCTTGTGATCTTGTAGTTCTCTTGTGATCTTGTAGTTCTCTGTGATCTTGTAGTTCTCCTTATTGTAGTTCTCTTGTGATCTTGTAGTTCTCCTTATTGTAGTTCTCTTGTGATCTTGTAGTTCTCCTGTGATCTTGTAGTTCTCCTGTTATCTTGTAGTTCTCCTGTGATCTTGTAGTTCTCCTGTTATCTTGTAGTTCTCCTGTGATCTTGTAGTTCTCTGTGATCTTGTAGTTCTCTTGTGATCTTGTAGTTCTCCTGTGATCTTGTAGTTCTCATGTGATCTTGTAGTTCTCCTTATTGTAGTTCTCTTGTGATCTTGTAGTTCTCTGTGATCTTGTAGTTCTCCTTATTGTAGTTCTCTTGTGATCTTGTAGTTCTCCTTATTGTAGTTCTCTTGTGATCTTGTAGTTCTCCTGTTATCTTGTAGTTCTCCTTTGATCTTGTAGTTCTCCTTTCATCTTGTAGTTCTCTTGTGATCTTGTAGTTCTCATGTGATCTTGTAGTTCTCTGTGATCTTGTAGTTCTCATGTGATCTTGTAGTTCTCATGTGATCTTGTAGTTCTCCTTATTGTAGTTCTCTTGTGATCTTGTAGTTCTCTTGTGATCTTGTAGTTCTCTGTGATCTTGTAGTTCTCCTTATTGTAGTTCTCTTGTGATCTTGTAGTTCTCCTTATTGTAGTTCTCTTGTGATCTTGTAGTTCTCCTGTTATCTTGTAGTTCTCCTTTCATCTTGTAGTTCTCCTTTCATCTTGTAGTTCTCTTGTGATCTTGTAGTTCTCCTGTGATCTTGTAGTTCTCTGTGATCTTGTAGTTCTCATGTGATCTTGTAGTTCTCATGTGATCTTGTAGTTCTCATGTGATCTTGTAGTTCTCTTGTGATCTTGTTGTTCTCATGTGATCTTGTAGTTCTCCTGTGATCATGTAGTTCTCTGTGATCTTGTAGTTCTCATGTGATCTTGTAGTTCTCATGTGATCTTGCAGTTCTCTTGTGATCTTGTAGTTCTCTTGTGATCTTGTAGTTCTCATGTGATCTTGTAGTTCTCTTGTGATCTTCTTGTGATCTTGTAGTTCTCTTGTGATCTTGTAGTTCTCTTGTGATCTTGTAGTTCTCATGTGATCTTGTAGTTCTCATGTGATCTTGTAGTTCTCTTGTGATCTTGTAGTTCTTCTGTGATCTTGTAGTTCTCCTGTGACCTTGTAGTTCTCTGTGATCTTGTAGTTCTCCTTATTGTAGTTCTCTTGTGATCTTGTAGTTCTCCTTATTGTAGTTCTCTTGTGATCTTGTAGTTCTCCTGTGATCTTGTAGTTCTCTTGTGATCTTGTAGTTCTCCTGTGATCTTGTAGTTTTCTGTGATCTTGTAGTTCTCATGTGATCTTGTAGTTCTCTTGTGATCTTCTTGTGATCTTGTAGTTCTCTTGTGATCTTGTAGTTCTCATGTGATCTTGTAGTTCTCTTGTGATCTTCTTGTTATCTTGTAGTTCTCTTGTGATCTTGTAGTTCTCATGTGATCTTGTAGTTCTCCTGTGATCTTGTAGTTCTCTTGTGATCTTGTAGTTCTCCTTATTGTAGTTCTCTTGTGATCTTGTAGTTCTCTTGTGATCTTGTAGTTCTCTGTGATCTTGTAGTTCTCCTTATTGTAGTTCTCTTGTGATCTTGTAGTTCTCCTTATTGTAGTTCTCTTGTGATCTTGTAGTTCTACTGTGATCTTGTAGTTCTCCTGTTATCTTGTAGTTCTCCTTTGATCTTGTAGTTCTACTTTGATCTTGTAGTTCTCTTGTGATCTTGTAGTTCTCCTGTGATCTTATAGTTCTCTGTGATCTTGTAGTTCTCATGTGATCTTGTAGTTCTCTTGTGATCTTCTTGTGATCTTGTAGTTCTCTTGGGATCTTGTCGTTCTCATGTGATCTTGTAGTTCTCTTGTGATCTTCTTGTGATCTTGTAGTTCTCTTGTTATCTTGTAGTTCTCTTGTGATCTTGTAGTTCTCCTGTGATCTTGTAGTTCTCCTGTGATCTTGTAGTTCTCTGTGATCTTGTAGTTCTCCTTATTGTAGTTCTCTTGTGATCTTGTAGTTCTCCTTATTGTAGTTCTCTTGTGATCTTGTAGTTCTCATGTGATCTTGTAGTTCTCTTGTGATCTTCTTGTGATCTTGTAGTTCTCTTGTGATCTTGTAGTTCTCTTGTGATCTTGTAGTTCTCCTGTGATCTTGTAGTTCTCCTGTGATCTTGTAGTTCTCTGTGATCTTGTAGTTCTCCTTATTGTAGTTCTCTTGTGATCTTGTAGTTCTCCTTATTGTAGTTCTCTTGTGATCTTGTAGTTCTCCTGTGATCTTGTAGTTCTCTTGTGATCTTGTAGTTCTCCTGTGATCTTGTAGTTCTCTGTGATCTTGTAGTTCTCATGTGATCTTGTAGTTCTCATGTGATCTTGTAGTTCTCTTGTGATCTTCTTGTGATCTTGTAGTTCTCTTGTGATCTTGTAGTTCTCATGTGATCTTGTAGTTCTCTTGTGATCTTCTTGTGATCTTGTAGTTCTCTTGTGATCTTGTAGTTCTCATGTGATCTTCTAGTTCTCTTGTGATCTTGTAGTTCTCATGTGATCTTGCAGTTCTCCTGTGATCTTGTAGTTCTCTTGTGATCTTGTAGTTCTCCTTATTGTAGTTCTCTTGTGATCTTGTAGTTCTCTTGCGATCTTGTAGTTCTCTGTGATCTTGTAGTTCTCCTTATTGTAGTTCTCTTGTGATCTTGTAGTTCTCCTTATTGTAGTTCTCTTGTGATCTTGTAGTTCTCCTGTGATCTTGTAGTTCTCCTGTTATCTTGTAGTTCTCCTGTGATCTTGTAGTTCTCCTGTTATCTTGTAGTTCTCCTGTGATCTTGTAGTTCTCATGTGATCTTGTAGTTCTCTTGTGATCTTGTAGTTCTCCTGTGATCTTGTAGTTCTCATGTGATCTTGTAGTTCTCCTTATTGTAGTTCTCTTGTGATCTTGTAGTTCTCTTGTGATCTTGTAGTTCTCTGTGATCTTGTAGTTCTCCTTATTGTAGTTCTCTTGTGATCTTGTAGTTCTCCTTGTTGTAGTTCTCTTGTGATCTTGTAGTTCTCCTGTTATCTTGTAGTTCTCCTTTCATCTTGTAGTTCTCCTTTCATCTTGTAGTTCTCTTGTGATCTTGTAGTTCTCATGTGATCTTGTAGTTCTCTGTGATCTTGTAGTTCTCATGTGATCTTGTAGTTCTCATATGATCTTGTAGTTCTCATGTGATCTTGTAGTTCTCTTGTGATCTTGTAGTTCTCATGTGATCTTGTAGTTCTCATGTGATCTTGTAGTTCTCCTGTGATCATGTAGTTCTCTGTGATCTTGTAGTTCTCATGTGATCTTGTAGTTCTCATGTGATCTTGTTGTTCTCTGTGATCTTGTAGTTCTCATGTGATCTTGTAGTTCTCATGTGATCTTGAAGTTCTCTTGTGATTTTCTTGTGATCTTGTAGTGCTCTTGTGATCTTGTAGTTCTCCTGTGATCTTGTAGTTCTCTGTGATCTTGTAGTTCTCATGTGATCTTGTAGTTCTCATGTGATCTTGTAGTTCTCTTGTGATATTGTAGTTCTCATGTGATCTTGTAGTTCTCTTGTGATCTTCTTGTGATCTTGTAGTTCTCTTGTGATCTTGTAGTTCTCATGTGATCTTGTAGTTCTCCTGTGATCTTGTAGTTTTCTTGTGATCTTGTAGTTCTCCTTATTGTAGTTCTCTTGTGATCTTGTAGTTCTCTTGTGATCTTGTAGTTCTCTGTGATCTTGTAGTTCTCCTTATTGTAGTTCTCTTGTGATCTTGTAGTTCTCCTTATTGTAGTTCTCTTGTGATCTTGTAGTTCTCCTGTGATCTTGTAGTTCTCCTGTTATCTTGTAGTTCTCCTTTGATCTTGTAGTTCTCCTTTGATCTTGTAGTTCTCTTGTGATCTTGTAGTTCTCCTGTGATCTTGTAGTTCTCTGTGATCTTGTAGTTCTCATGTGATCTTGTAGTTCTCTTGTGATCTTCTTGTGATCTTGTAGTTCTCTTGTGATCTTGTAGTTCTCATGTGATCTTGTAGTTCTCTTGTGATCTTCTTGTGATCTTGTAGTTCTCTTGTGATCTTGTAGTTCTCCTGTGATCTTGTAGTTCTCTTGTGATCTTGTAGTTCTCCTTATTGTAGTTCTCTTGTGATCTTGTAGTTCTCCTGTGATCTTGTAGTTCTCCTGTTATCTTGTAGTTCTCTTGTGATATTGTAGTTCTCCTGTGATCTTGTAGTTCTCTGTGATCTTGTAGTTCTCCTGTGATCTTGTAGTTCTCTGTGATCTTCTTGTGATCTTGTGGTTCTCTTGTGATCTTGTAGTTCTCCTGTGATCTTGTAGTTCTCTGTGATCTTGTAGTTCTCATGTGATCTTGTAGATCTCATGTGATCTTGTAGTTCTCTTGTGATCTTGTAGTTCTCCTGTGATCTTGTAGTTCTCCTGTGATCTTGTAGTTCTCTGTGATCTTGTAGTTCTCCTTATTGTAGTTCTCTTGTGATCTTGTAGTTCTCCTTATTGTAGTTCTCTTGTGATCTTGTAGTTCTCCTGTGATCTTGTAATTCTCTTGTGATCTTGTAGTTCTCCTGTGATCTTGTAGTTCTCATGTGATCTTGTAGTTCTCATGTGATCTTGTAGTTCTCATGTGATCTTGCAGTTCTCTTGTGATCTTCTTGTGATCTTGTAGTTCTCTTGTGATCTTGTAGTTCTCATGTGATCTTGTAGTTCTCTTGTGATCTTCTGGTGATCTTGTAGTTCTCTTGTGATCTTGTAGTTCTCATGTGATCTTCTAGTTCTCATGTGATCTTGTAGTTTTCTTGTGATCTTGTAGTTCTCATGTGATCTTGTAGTTCTCTTGTGATCTTGTCGTTCTCCTTATTGTAGTTCTCTTGTGATGTTGTAGTTCTCTTGTGATCTTGGAGTTCTCTGTGATCTTGTAGTTCTCCTTATTGTAGTTCTCTTGTGATCTTGTAGTTCTCCTTATTGTAGTTCTCTTGTGATCTTGTAGTTCTCCTGTGATCTTGTAGTTCTCCTGTTATCTTGTAGTTCTCCTGTGATCTTGTAATTCTCCTGTTATCTTGTAGTTCTCCTGTGATCTTGTAGTTCTCATGTGATCTTGTACTGCTCTTGTGATCTTGTAGTTCTCCTGTGATCTTGTAGTTCTCATGTGATCTTGTAGTTCTCCTTATTGTAGTTCTCTTGTGATCTTGTAGTTCTCTTGTGATCTTGTAGTTCTCTGTGATCTTGTAGTTCTCCTTATTGTAGTTCTCTTGTGATCTTGTAGTTCTCCTTATTGTAGTTCTCTTTTGATCTTGTAGTTCTCCTGTGATCTTGTAGTTCTCCTTTCATCTTGTAGTTCTCTTGTGATCTTGTAGTTCTCCTGTGATCTTGTAGTTCTCTGTGATCTTGTAGTTCTCATGTGATCTTGTAGTTCTCATGTGATCTTGTAGTTCTCATGTGATCTTGTAGTTCTCTTGTGATCTTGTAGTTCTCATGTGATCTTGTAGTTCTCATGTGATCTTGTAGTTCTCTTGTGATCTTCTTGTGATCTTGTAGTTCTCTTGTGATCTTGTAGTTCTCTTGTGATCTTCTTGTGATCTTGTAGTTCTCTTGTGATCTTGTAGTTCTCTTGTGATCTTGTAGTTCTCATGTGATCTTGTAGTTCTCATGTGATCTTGTAGTTCTCCTGTGATCTTGTAGTTCTCCTGTGATCTTGTAGTTCTCTGTGATCTTGTAGTTCTCCTTATTGTAGTTCTCTTGTGATCTTGTAGTTCTCCTTATTGTAGTTCTCTTGTGATCTTGTAGTTCTCCTGTGATCTTGTAGTTCTCTTGTGATCTTGTAGTTCTCCTGTGATCTTGTAGTTCTCTTGTGATCTTGTAGTTCTCCTGTGATCATGTAGTTTTCTGTGATCTTGTAGTTCTCATGTGATCTTGTAGTTCTCTTGTGATCTTCTTGTGATCTTGTAGTTCTCTTGTGATCTTGTAGTTCTCATGTGATCTTGTAGTTCTCCTGTGATCTTGTAGTTCTCTTGTGATCTTGTAGTTCTCCTTATTGTAGTTCTCTTGTGATCTTGTAGTTCTCTTGTGATCTTGTAGTTCTCTGTGATCTTGTAGTTCTCCTTATTGTAGTTCTCTTGTGATCTTGTAGTTCTCCTTATTGTAGTTCTCTTGTGATCTTGTAGTTCTCCTGTGATCTTGTAGTTCTCCTGTTATCTTGTAGTTCTCATTTGATCTTGTAGTTCTCCTTTGATCTTGTAGTTCTCTTGTGATCTTGTAGTTCTCCTGTGATCTTGTAGTTCTCTGTGATCTTGTAGTTCTCCTGTGATCTTGTAGTTCTCATGTGATCTTGTAGTTCTCCTTATTGTAGTTCTCTTGTGATCTTGTAGTTCTCTTGTGATCTTGTAGTTCTCTGTGATCTTGTAGTTCTCCTTATTGTAGTTCTCTTGTGATCTTGTAGTTCTCCTTATTGTAGTTCTCTTTTGATCTTGTAGTTCTCCTGTGATCTTGTAGTTCTCCTTTCATCTTGTAGTTCTCTTGTGATCTTGTAGTTCTCCTGTGATCTTGTAGTTCTCTGTGATCTTGTAGTTCTCATGTGATCTTGTAGTTCTCATGTGATCTTGTAGTTCTCATGTGATCTTGTAGTTCTCTTGTGATCTTGTAGTTCTCATGTGATCTTGTAGTTCTCATGTGATCTTGTAGTTCTCTTGTGATCTTCTTGTGATCTTGTAGTTCTCTTGTGATCTTGTAGTTCTCTTGTGATCTTCTTGTGATCTTGTAGTTCTCTTGTGATCTTGTAGTTCTCTTGTGATCTTGTAGTTCTCATGTGATCTTGTAGTTCTCATGTGATCTTGTAGTTCTCCTGTGATCTTGTAGTTCTCCTGTGATCTTGTAGTTCTCTGTGATCTTGTAGTTCTCCTTATTGTAGTTCTCTTGTGATCTTGTAGTTCTCCTTATTGTAGTTCTCTTGTGATCTTGTAGTTCTCCTGTGATCTTGTAGTTCTCTTGTGATCTTGTAGTTCTCCTGTGATCTTGTAGTTCTCTTGTGATCTTGTAGTTCTCCTGTGATCATGTAGTTTTCTGTGATCTTGTAGTTCTCATGTGATCTTGTAGTTCTCTTGTGATCTTCTTGTGATCTTGTAGTTCTCTTGTGATCTTGTAGTTCTCATGTGATCTTGTAGTTCTCCTGTGATCTTGTAGTTCTCTTGTGATCTTGTAGTTCTCCTTATTGTAGTTCTCTTGTGATCTTGTAGTTCTCTTGTGATCTTGTAGTTCTCTGTGATCTTGTAGTTCTCCTTATTGTAGTTCTCTTGTGATCTTGTAGTTCTCCTTATTGTAGTTCTCTTGTGATCTTGTAGTTCTCCTGTGATCTTGTAGTTCTCCTGTTATCTTGTAGTTCTCATTTGATCTTGTAGTTCTCCTTTGATCTTGTAGTTCTCTTGTGATCTTGTAGTTCTCCTGTGATCTTGTAGTTCTCTGTGATCTTGTAGTTCTCATGTGATCTTGTAGTTCTCTTGTGATCTTCTTGTGATCTTGTAGTTCTCTTGTGATCTTGTAGTTCTCATGTGATCTTTTAGTTCTCTTGTGATCTTGTGATCTTGTAGTTCTCTTGTGATCTTGTAGTTCTCTTGTGATCTTGTAGTTCTCCTGTGATCTTGTAGTTCTCCTGTGATCTTGTAGTTCTCTGTGATCTTGTAGTTCTCCTTATTGTTGTTCTCTTGTGATCTTGTAGTTCTCCTTATTTTAGTTCTCTTGTGATCTTGTAGTTCTCTTGTGATCTTCTTGTGATCTTGTAGTTCTCTTGTGATCTTGTAGTTCTCATGTGATCTTCTAGTTCTCTTGTGATCTTGTAGTTCTCATGTGATCTTGTAGTTCTCCTGTGATCTTGTAGTTCTCTTGTGATCTTGTAGTTCTCCTTATTGTAGTTCTCTTGTGATCTTGTAGTTCTCTTGTGATCTTGTAGTTCTCTTGTGATCTTGTAGTTCTCCTTATTGTAGTTCTCTTGTGATCTTGTAGTTCTCCTTATTGTAGTTCTCTTGTGATCTTGTAGTTCTCATGTGATCTTGTAGTTCTCCTGTTATCTTGTAGTTCTCCTGTGATCTTGTAGTTCTCCTGTTATCTTGTAGTTCTCCTGTGATCTTGTAGTTCTCATGTGATCTTGTAGTTCTCTTGTGATCTTGAAGTTCTCCTGTGATCTTGTAGTTCTCTTGTGATCTTGTAGTTCTCCTTCTTGTAGTTCTCTTGTGATCTTGTAGTTCTCTTTTGATCTTGTAGTTCTATGTGATCTTGTAGTTCTCCTTATTGTAGTTCTCTTGTGATCTTGTAGTTCTCCTTATTGTAGTTCTCTTGTGATCTTGTAGTTCTCATGTGATCTTGTAGTTCTCCTGTTATCTTGTAGTTCTCCTGTGATCTTGTAGTTCTCCTGTTATCTTGTAGTTCTCCTGTGATCTTGTAGTTCTCATGTGATCTTGTAGTTCTCTTGTGATCTTGAAGTTCTCCTGTGATCTTGTAGTTCTCTTGTGATCTTGTAGTTCTCCTTATTGTAGTTCTCTTGTGATCTTGTAGTTCTCTTGTGATCTTGTAGTTCTCTTGTGATCTTGTAGTTCTCCTTATTGTAGTTCTCTTGTGATCTTGTAGTTCTCCTTATTGTAGTTCTCTTGTGATCTTGTAGTTCTCATGTGATCTTGTAGTTCTCCTGTTATCTTGTAGTTCTCCTGTGATCTTGTAGTTCTCCTGTTATCTTGTAGTTCTCCTGTGATCTTGTAGTTCTCATGTGATCTTGTAGTTCTCTTGTGATCTTGAAGTTCTCCTGTGATCTTGTAGTTCTCTTGTGATCTTGTAGTTCTCCTTCTTGTAGTTCTCTTGTGATCTTGTAGTTCTCTTTTGATCTTGTAGTTCTATGTGATCTTGTAGTTCTCCTTATTGTAGTTCTCTTGTGATCTTGTAGTTCTCCTTATTGTAGTTCTCTTGTGATCTTGTAGTTCTCCTGTTATCTTGTAGTTCTCCTTTGATCTTGTAGTTCTCCTTTGATCTTGTAGTTCTCTTGTGATCTTGTAGTTCTCCTGTGATCTTGTAGTTCTCTGTGATCTTGTAGTTCTCATGTGATCTTGTAGTTCTCATGTGATCTTGTAGTTCTCTTGTGATCTTCTTGTGATCTTGTAGTTCTCTTGTGATCTTGTAGTTCTCATGTGATCTTGTAGTTCTCTTGTGATCTTCTTGTGATCTTGTAGTTCTCTTGTGATCTTGTAGTTCTCATGTGATCTTGTAGTTCTCTTGTGATCTTCTTGTGATCTTGTAGTTCTCTTGTGATCTTGTAGTTCTCATGTGATCTTCTAGTTCTCTTGTGATCTTGTAGTTCTCATGTGATCTTGTAGTTCTCCTGTGATCTTGTAGTTCTCTTGTGATCTTGTAGTTCTCCTTATTGTAGTTCTCTTGTGATCTTGTAGTTCTCTTGCGATCTTGTAGTTCTCTGTGATCTTGTATTTCTCCTTATTGTAGTTCTCTTGTGATCTTGTAGTTCTCCTTATTGTAGTTCTCTTGTGATCTTGTAGTTCTCCTGTGATCTTGTAGTTCTCCTGTTATCTTGTAGTTCTCCTGTGATCTTGTAGTTCTCCTGTTATCTTGTAGTTCTCCTGTGATCTTGTAGTTCTCATGTGATCTTGTAGTTCTCTTGTGATCTTGTAGTTCTCCTGTGATCTTGTAGTTCTCATGTGATCTTGTAGTTCTCCTTATTGTAGTTCTCTTGTGATCTTGTAGTTCTCTGTGATCTTCTAGTTCTCCTTATTGTAGTTCTCTTGTGATCTTGTAGTTCTCCTTATTGTAGTTCTCTTGTGATCTTGTAGTTCTCCTGTTATCTTGTAGTTCTCCTTTCATCTTGTAGTTCTCCTTTCATCTTGTAGTTCTCTTGTGATCTTGTAGTTCTCATGTGATCTTGTAGTTCTCTGTGATCTTGTAGTTCTCATGTGATCTTGTAGTTCTCATGTGATCTTGTAGTTCTCATGTGATCTTGTAGTTCTCTTGTGATCTTGTAGTTCTCATGTGATCTTGTAGTTCTCATGTGATCTTGTAGTTCTCCTGTGATCATGTAGTTCTCTGTGATCTTGTAGTTCTCATGTGATCTTGTAGTTCTCATGTGATCTTGTAGTTCTCTGTGATCTTGTAGTTCTCATGTGATCTTGTAGTTCTCATGTGATCTTGAAGTTCTCTTGTGATTTTCTTGTGATCTTGTAGTTCTCTTGTGATCTTGTAGTTCTCCTGTGATCTTGTAGTTCTCTGTGATCTTGTAGTTCTCATGTGATCTTGTAGTTCTCATGTGATCTTGTAGTTCTCTTGTGATCTTGTAGTTCTCATGTGATCTTGTAGTTCTCTTGTGATCTTCTTGTGATCTTGTAGTTCTCTTGTGATCTTGTAGTTCTCATGTGATCTTGTAGTTCTCCTGTGATCTTGTAGTTTTCTTGTGATCTTGTAGTTCTCCTTATTGTAGTTCTCTTGTGATCTTGTAGTTCTCTTGTGATCTTGTAGTTCTCTGTGATCTTGTAGTTCTCCTTATTGTAGTTCTCTTGTGATCTTGTAGTTCTCCTTATTGTAGTTCTCTTGTGATCTTGTAGTTCTCCTGTGATCTTGTAGTTCTCCTGTTATCTTGTAGTTCTCCTTTGATCTTGTAGTTCTCCTTTGATCTTGTAGTTCTCTTGTGATCTTGTAGTTCTCCTGTGATCTTGTAGTTCTCTGTGATCTTGTAGTTCTCATGTGATCTTGTAGTTCTCTTGTGATCTTCTTGTGATCTTGTAGTTCTCTTGTGATCTTGTAGTTCTCATGTGATCTTGTAGTTCTCTTGTGATCTTCTTGTGATCTTGTAGTTCTCTTGTGATCTTGTAGTTCTCTTGTGATCTTGTAGTTCTCCTGTGATCTTGTAGTTCTCTTGTGATCTTGTAGTGCTCTGTGATCTTGTAGTTCTCCTTATTGTAGTTCTCTTGTGATCTTGTAGTTCTCCTTATTGTAGTTCTCTTGTGATCTTGTAGTTCTCCTGTGATCTTGTAGTTCTCCTGTTATCTTGTAGTTCTCCTGTGATATTGTAGTTCTCCTGTGATCTTGTAGTTCTCTGTGATCTTGTAGTTCTCTTGTGATCTTGTAGTTCTCCTGTGATCTTGTAGTTCTCTGTGATCTTCTTGTGATCTTGTGGTTCTCTTCTGATCTTGTAGTTCTCCTGTGATCTTGTAGTTCTCTGTGATCTTGTAGTTCTCATGTGATCTTGTAGTTCTCATGTGATCTTGTAGTTCTCTTGTGATCTTGTAGTTCTCCTGTGATCTTGTAGTTCTCCTGTGATCTTGTAGTTCTCTGTGATCTTGTAGTTCTCCTTATTGTAGTTCTCTTGTGATCTTGTAGTTCTCCTTATTGTAGTTCTCTTGTGATCTTGTAGTTCTCCTGTGATCTTGTAATTCTCTTGTGATCTTGTAGTTCTCCTGTGATCTTGTAGTTCTCATGTGATCTTGTAGTTCTCATGTGATCTTGTAGTTCTCATGTGATCTTGCAGTTCTCTTGTGATCTTCTTGTGATCTTGTAGTTCTCTTGTGATCTTGTAGTTCTCATGTGATCTTGTAGTTCTCTTGTGATCTTCTGGTGATCTTGTAGTTCTCTTGTGATCTTGTAGTTCTCATGTGATCTTCTAGTTCTCATGTGATCTTGTAGTTTTCTTGTGATCTTGTAGTTCTCATGTGATCTTGTAGTTCTCTGTGATCTTGTAGTTCTCCTTATTGTAGTTCTCTTGTGATCTTGTAGTTCTCCTTATTGTAGTTCTCTTGTGATCTTGTAGTTCTCCTGTGATCTTGTAGTTCTCCTGTTATCTTGTAGTTCTCCTGTGATCTTGTAGTTCTCCTGTTATCTTGTAGTTCTCCTGTGATCTTGTAGTTCTCATGTGATCTTGTAGTTCTCTTGTGATCTTGTAGTTCTCCTGTGATCTTGTAGTTCTCATGTGATCTTGTAGTTCTCCTTATTGTAGTTCTCTTGTGATCTTGTAGTTCTCTGTGATCTTGTAGTTCTCCTTATTGTAGTTCTCTTGTGATCTTGTAGTTCTCCTTATTGTAGTTCTCTTGTGATCTTGTAGTTCTCCTGTTATCTTGTAGTTCTCCTTTGATCTTGTAGTTCTCCTTTCATCTTGTAGTTCTCTTGTGATCTTGTAGTTCTCATGTGATCTTGTAGTTCTCTGTGATCTTGTAGTTCTCATGTGATCTTGTAGTTCTCATGTGATCTTGTAGTTCTCCTTATTGTAGTTCTCTTGTGATCTTGTAGTTCTCTTGTGATCTTGTAGTTCTCTGTGATCTTGTAGTTCTCCTTATTGTAGTTCTCTTGTGATCTTGTAGTTCTCCTTATTGTAGTTCTCTTGTGATCTTGTAGTTCTCCTGTTATCTTGTAGTTCTCCTTTCATCTTGTAGTTCTCCTTTCATCTTGTAGTTCTCTTGTGATCTTGTAGTTCTCCTGTGATCTTGTAGTTCTCTGTGATCTTGTAGTTCTCATGTGATCTTGTAGTTCTCATGTGATCTTGTAGTTCTCATGTGATCTTGTAGTTCTCTTGTGATCTTGTAGTTCTCATGTGATCTTGTAGTTCTCCTGTGATCATGTAGTTCTCTGTGATCTTGTAGTTCTCATGTGATCTTGTAGTTCTCATGTGATCTTGCAGTTCTCTTGTGATCTTGTAGTTCTCTTGTGATCTTGTAGTTCTCATGTGATCTTGTAGTTCTCTTGTGATCTTCTTGTGATCTTGTAGTTCTCTTGTGATCTTGTAGTTCTCTTGTGATCTTGTAGTTCTCATGTGATCTTGTAGTTCTCATGTGATCTTGTAGTTCTCTTGTGATCTTGTAGTTCTCCTGTGATCTTGTAGTTCTCCTGTGATCTTGTAGTTCTCTGTGATCTTGTAGTTCTCCTTATTGTAGTTCTCTTGTGATCTTGTAGTTCTCCTTATTGTAGTTCTCTTGTGATCTTGTAGTTCTCCTGTGATCTTGTAGTTCTCTTGTGATCTTGTAGTTCTCCTGTGATCTTGTAGTTTTCTGTGATCTTGTAGTTCTCATGTGATCTTGTAGTTCTCTTGTGATCTTCTTGTGATCTTGTAGTTCTCTTGTGATCTTGTAGTTCTCATGTGATCTTGTAGTTCTCTTGTGATCTTCTTGTGATCTTGTAGTTCTCTTGTGATCTTGTAGTTCTCATGTGATCTTGTAGTTCTCTTGTGATCTTCTTGTGATCTTGTAGTTCTCTTGTGATCTTGTAGTTCTCATGTGATCTTCTAGTTCTCTTGTGATCTTGTAGTTCTCATGTGATCTTGTAGTTCTCCTGTGATCTTGTAGTTCTCTTGTGATCTTGTAGTTCTCCTTATTGTAGTTCTCTTGTGATCTTGTAGTTCTCTTGCGATCTTGTAGTTCTCTGTGATCTTGTATTTCTCCTTATTGTAGTTCTCTTGTGATCTTGTAGTTCTCCTTATTGTAGTTCTCTTGTGATCTTGTAGTTCTCCTGTGATCTTGTAGTTCTCCTGTTATCTTGTAGTTCTCCTGTGATCTTGTAGTTCTCCTGTTATCTTGTAGTTCTCCTGTGATCTTGTAGTTCTCATGTGATCTTGTAGTTCTCTTGTGATCTTGTAGTTCTCCTGTGATCTTGTAGTTCTCATGTGATCTTGTAGTTCTCCTTATTGTAGTTCTCTTGTGATCTTGTAGTTCTCTGTGATCTTCTAGTTCTCCTTATTGTAGTTCTCTTGTGATCTTGTAGTTCTCCTTATTGTAGTTCTCTTGTGATCTTGTAGTTCTCCTGTTATCTTGTAGTTCTCCTTTCATCTTGTAGTTCTCCTTTCATCTTGTAGTTCTCTTGTGATCTTGTAGTTCTCATGTGATCTTGTAGTTCTCTGTGATCTTGTAGTTCTCATGTGATCTTGTAGTTCTCATGTGATCTTGTAGTTCTCATGTGATCTTGTAGTTCTCTTGTGATCTTGTAGTTCTCATGTGATCTTGTAGTTCTCATGTGATCTTGTAGTTCTCCTGTGATCATGTAGTTCTCTGTGATCTTGTAGTTCTCATGTGATCTTGTAGTTCTCATGTGATCTTGTAGTTCTCTGTGATCTTGTAGTTCTCATGTGATCTTGTAGTTCTCATGTGATCTTGAAGTTCTCTTGTGATTTTCTTGTGATCTTGTAGTTCTCTTGTGATCTTGTAGTTCTCCTGTGATCTTGTAGTTCTCTGTGATCTTGTAGTTCTCATGTGATCTTGTAGTTCTCATGTGATCTTGTAGTTCTCTTGTGATCTTGTAGTTCTCATGTGATCTTGTAGTTCTCTTGTGATCTTCTTGTGATCTTGTAGTTCTCTTGTGATCTTGTAGTTCTCATGTGATCTTGTAGTTCTCCTGTGATCTTGTAGTTTTCTTGTGATCTTGTAGTTCTCCTTATTGTAGTTCTCTTGTGATCTTGTAGTTCTCTTGTGATCTTGTAGTTCTCTGTGATCTTGTAGTTCTCCTTATTGTAGTTCTCTTGTGATCTTGTAGTTCTCCTTATTGTAGTTCTCTTGTGATCTTGTAGTTCTCCTGTGATCTTGTAGTTCTCCTGTTATCTTGTAGTTCTCCTTTGATCTTGTAGTTCTCCTTTGATCTTGTAGTTCTCTTGTGATCTTGTAGTTCTCCTGTGATCTTGTAGTTCTCTGTGATCTTGTAGTTCTCATGTGATCTTGTAGTTCTCTTGTGATCTTCTTGTGATCTTGTAGTTCTCTTGTGATCTTGTAGTTCTCATGTGATCTTGTAGTTCTCTTGTGATCTTCTTGTGATCTTGTAGTTCTCTTGTGATCTTGTAGTTCTCTTGTGATCTTGTAGTTCTCCTGTGATCTTGTAGTTCTCTTGTGATCTTGTAGTGCTCTGTGATCTTGTAGTTCTCCTTATTGTAGTTCTCTTGTGATCTTGTAGTTCTCCTTATTGTAGTTCTCTTGTGATCTTGTAGTTCTCCTGTGATCTTGTAGTTCTCCTGTTATCTTGTAGTTCTCCTGTGATATTGTAGTTCTCCTGTGATCTTGTAGTTCTCTGTGATCTTGTAGTTCTCTTGTGATCTTGTAGTTCTCCTGTGATCTTGTAGTTCTCTGTGATCTTCTTGTGATCTTGTGGTTCTCTTCTGATCTTGTAGTTCTCCTGTGATCTTTTAGTTCTCTGTGATCTTGTAGTTCTCATGTGATCTTGTAGTTCTCATGTGATCTTGTAGTTCTCTTGTGATCTTGTAGTTCTCCTGTGATCTTGTAGTTCTCCTGTGATCTTGTAGTTCTCTGTGATCTTGTAGTTCTCCTTATTGTAGTTCTCTTGTGATCTTGTAGTTCTCCTTATTGTAGTTCTCTTGTGATCTTGTAGTTCTCCTGTGATCTTGTAATTCTCTTGTGATCTTGTAGTTCTCCTGTGATCTTGTAGTTCTCATGTGATCTTGTAGTTCTCATGTGATCTTGTAGTTCTCATGTGATCTTGCAGTTCTCTTGTGATCTTCTTGTGATCTTGTAGTTCTCTTGTGATCTTGTAGTTCTCATGTGATCTTGTAGTTCTCTTGTGATCTTCTGGTGATCTTGTAGTTCTCTTGTGATCTTGTAGTTCTCATGTGATCTTCTAGTTCTCATGTGATCTTGTAGTTTTCTTGTGATCTTGTAGTTCTCATGTGATCTTGTAGTTCTCTTGTGATCTTGTAGTTCTCCTTATTGTAGTGCTCTTGTGATCTTGTAGTTCTCTTGTGATCTTGTAGTTCTCTGTGATCTTGTAGTTCTCCTTATTGTAGTTCTCTTGTGATCTTGTAGTTCTCCTTATTGTAGTTCTCTTGTGATCTTGTAGTTCTCCTGTGATCTTGTAGTTCTCCTGTTATCTTGTAGTTCTCCTGTGATCTTGTAGTTCTCCTGTTATCTTGTAGTTCTCCTGTGATCTTGTAGTTCTCATGTGATCTTGTAGTTCTCTTGTGATCTTGTAGTTCTCCTGTGATCTTGTAGTTCTCATGTGATCTTGTAGTTCTCCTTATTGTAGTTCTCTTGTGATCTTGTAGTTCTCTGTGATCTTGTAGTTCTCCTTATTGTAGTTCTCTTGTGATCTTGTAGTTCTCCTTATTGTAGTTCTCTTGTGATCTTGTAGTTCTCCTGTTATCTTGTAGTTCTCCTTTGATCTTGTAGTTCTCCTTTCATCTTGTAGTTCTCTTGTGATCTTGTAGTTCTCATGTGATCTTGTAGTTCTCTGTGATCTTGTAGTTCTCATGTGATCTTGTAGTTCTCATGTGATCTTGTAGTTCTCCTTATTGTAGTTCTCTTGTGATCTTGTAGTTCTCTTGTGATCTTGTAGTTCTCTGTGATCTTGTAGTTCTCCTTATTGTAGTTCTCTTGTGATCTTGTAGTTCTCCTTATTGTAGTTCTCTTGTGATCTTGTAGTTCTCCTGTTATCTTGTAGTTCTCCTTTCATCTTGTAGTTCTCCTTTCATCTTGTAGTTCTCTTGTGATCTTGTAGTTCTCCTGTGATCTTGTAGTTCTCTGTGATCTTGTAGTTCTCATGTGATCTTGTAGTTCTCATGTGATCTTGTAGTTCTCATGTGATCTTGTAGTTCTCTTGTGATCTTGTTGTTCTCATGTGATCTTGTAGTTCTCCTGTGATCATGTAGTTCTCTGTGATCTTGTAGTTCTCATGTGATCTTGTAGTTCTCATGTGATCTTGCAGTTCTCTTGTGATCTTGTAGTTCTCTTGTGATCTTGTAGTTCTCATGTGATCTTGTAGTTCTCTTGTGATCTTCTTGTGATCTTGTAGTTCTCTTGTGATCTTGTAGTTCTCTTGTGATCTTGTAGTTCTCATGTGATCTTGTAGTTCTCATGTGATCTTGTAGTTCTCTTGTGATCTTGTAGTTCTCCTGTGATCTTGTAGTTCTCCTGTGATCTTGTAGTTCTCTGTGATCTTGTAGTTCTCCTTATTGTAGTTCTCTTGTGATCTTGTAGTTCTCCTTATTGTAGTTCTCTTGTGATCTTGTAGTTCTCCTGTGATCTTGTAGTTCTCTTGTGATCTTGTAGTTCTCCTGTGATCTTGTAGTTTTCTGTGATCTTGTAGTTCTCATGTGATCTTGTAGTTCTCTTGTGATCTTCTTGTGATCTTGTAGTTCTCTTGTGATCTTGTAGTTCTCATGTGATCTTGTAGTTCTCTTGTGATCTTCTTGTTATCTTGTAGTTCTCTTGTGATCTTGTAGTTCTCATGTGATCTTGTAGTTCTCCTGTGATCTTGTAGTTCTCTTGTGATCTTGTAGTTCTCCTTATTGTAGTTCTCTTGTGATCTTGTAGTTCTCTTGTGATCTTGTAGTTCTCTGTGATCTTGTAGTTCTCCTTATTGTAGTTCTCTTGTGATCTTGTAGTTCTCCTTATTGTAGTTCTCTTGTGATCTTGTAGTTCTTCTGTGATCTTGTAGTTCTCCTGTTATCTTGTAGTTCTCCTTTGATCTTGTAGTTCTACTTTGATCTTGTAGTTCTCTTGTGATCTTGTAGTTCTCCTGTGATCTTATAGTTCTCTGTGATCTTGTAGTTCTCATGTGATCTTGTAGTTCTCTTGTGATCTTCTTGTGATCTTGTAGTTCTCTTGGGATCTTGTCGTTCTCATGTGATCTTGTAGTTCTCTTGTGATCTTCTTGTGATCTTGTAGTTCTCTTGTTATCTTGTAGTTCTCTTGTGATCTTGTAGTTCTCCTGTGATCTTGTAGTTCTCCTGTGATCTTGTAGTTCTCTGTGATCTTGTAGTTCTCCTTATTGTAGTTCTCTTGTGATCTTGTAGTTCTCCTTATTGTAGTTCTCTTGTGATCTTGTAGTTCTCATGTGATCTTGTAGTTCTCTTGTGATCTTCTTGTGATCTTGTAGTTCTCTTGTGATCTTGTAGTTCTCTTGTGATCTTGTAGTTCTCCTGTGATCTTGTAGTTCTCCTGTGATCTTGTAGTTCTCTGTGATCTTGTAGTTCTCCTTATTGTAGTTCTCTTGTGATCTTGTAGTTCTCCTTATTGTAGTTCTCTTGTGATCTTGTAGTTCTCCTGTGATCTTGTAGTTCTCTTGTGATCTTGTAGTTCTCCTGTGATCTTGTAGTTCTCTGTGATCTTGTAGTTCTCATGTGATCTTGTAGTTCTCATGTGATCTTGTAGTTCTCTTGTGATCTTCTTGTGATCTTGTAGTTCTCTTGTGATCTTGTAGTTCTCATGTGATCTTGTAGTTCTCTTGTGATCTTCTTGTGATCTTGTAGTTCTCTTGTGATCTTGTAGTTCTCATGTGATCTTCTAGTTCTCTTGTGATCTTGTAGTTCTCATGTGATCTTGCAGTTCTCCTGTGATCTTGTAGTTCTCTTGTGATCTTGTAGTTCTCCTTATTGTAGTTCTCTTGTGATCTTGTAGTTCTCTTGCGATCTTGTAGTTCTCTGTGATCTTGTAGTTCTCCTTATTGTAGTTCTCTTGTGATCTTGTAGTTCTCCTTATTGTAGTTCTCTTGTGATCTTGTAGTTCTCCTGTGATCTTGTAGTTCTCCTGTTATCTTGTAGTTCTCCTGTGATCTTGTAGTTCTCCTGTTATCTTGTAGTTCTCCTGTGATCTTGTAGTTCTCATGTGATCTTGTAGTTCTCTTGTGATCTTGTAGTTCTCCTGTGATCTTGTAGTTCTCATGTGATCTTGTAGTTCTCCTTATTGTAGTTCTCTTGTGATCTTGTAGTTCTCTTGTGATCTTGTAGTTCTCTGTGATCTTGTAGTTCTCCTTATTGTAGTTCTCTTGTGATCTTGTAGTTCTCCTTGTTGTAGTTCTCTTGTGATCTTGTAGTTCTCCTGTTATCTTGTAGTTCTCCTTTCATCTTGTAGTTCTCCTTTCATCTTGTAGTTCTCCTTTCATCTTGTAGTTCTCTTGTGATCTTGTAGTTCTCATGTGATCTTGTAGTTCTCTGTGATCTTGTAGTTCTCATGTGATCTTGTAGTTCTCATATGATCTTGTAGTTCTCATGTGATCTTGTAGTTCTCTTGTGATCTTGTAGTTCTCATGTGATCTTGTAGTTCTCATGTGATCTTGTAGTTCTCCTGTGATCATGTAGTTCTCTGTGATCTTGTAGTTCTCATGTGATCTTGTAGTTCTCATGTGATCTTGTAGTTCTCTGTGATCTTGTAGTTCTCATGTGATCTTGTAGTTCTCATGTGATCTTGAAGTTCTCTTGTGATTTTCTTGTGATCTTCTAGTGCTCTTGTGATCTTGTAGTTCTCCTGTGATCTTGTAGTTCTCTGTGATCTTGTAGTTCTCATGTGATCTTGTAGTTCTCATGTGATCTTGTAGTTCTCTTGTGATATTGTAGTTCTCATGTGATCTTGTAGTTCTCTTGTGATCTTCTTGTGATCTTGTAGTTCTCTTGTGATCTTGTAGTTCTCATGTGATCTTGTAGTTCTCCTGTGATCTTGTAGTTTTCTTGTGATCTTGTAGTTCTCCTTATTGTAGTTCTCTTGTGATCTTGTAGTTCTCTTGTGATCTTGTAGTTCTCTGTGATCTTGTAGTTCTCCTTATTGTAGTTCTCTTGTGATCTTGTAGTTCTCCTTATTGTAGTTCTCTTGTGATCTTGTAGTTCTCCTGTGATCTTGTAGTTCTCCTGTTATCTTGTAGTTCTCCTTTGATCTTGTAGTTCTCCTTTGATCTTGTAGTTCTCTTGTGATCTTGTAGTTCTCCTGTGATCTTGTAGTTCTCTGTGATCTTGTAGTTCTCATGTGATCTTGTAGTTCTCTTGTGATCTTCTTGTGATCTTGTAGTTCTCTTGTGATCTTGTAGTTCTCATGTGATCTTGTAGTTCTCTTGTGATCTTCTTGTGATCTTGTAGTTCTCTTGTGATCTTGTAGTTCTCCTGTGATCTTGTAGTTCTCTTGTGATCTTGTAGTTCTCCTTATTGTAGTTCTCTTGTGATCTTGTAGTTCTCCTGTGATCTTGTAGTTCTCCTGTTATCTTGTAGTTCTCTTGTGATATTGTAGTTCTCCTGTGATCTTGTAGTTCTCTGTGATCTTGTAGTTCTCTTGTGATCTTGTAGTTCTCCTGTGATCTTGTAGTTCTCTGTGATCTTCTTGTGATCTTGTGGTTCTCTTGTGATCTTGTAGTTCTCCTGTGATCTTGTAGTTCTCTGTGATCTTGTAGTTCTCATGTGATCTTGTAGATCTCATGTGATCTTGTAGTTCTCTTGTGATCTTGTAGTTCTCCTGTGATCTTGTAGTTCTCCTGTGATCTTGTAGTTCTCTGTGATCTTGTAGTTCTCCTTATTGTAGTTCTCTTGTGATCTTGTAGTTCTCCTTATTGTAGTTCTCTTGTGATCTTGTAGTTCTCCTGTGATCTTGTAATTCTCTTGTGATCTTGTAGTTCTCCTGTGATCTTGTAGTTCTCATGTGATCTTGTAGTTCTCATGTGATCTTGTAGTTCTCATGTGATCTTGCAGTTCTCTTGTGATCTTCTTGTGATCTTGTAGTTCTCTTGTGATCTTGTAGTTCTCATGTGATCTTGTAGTTCTCTTGTGATCTTCTGGTGATCTTGTAGTTCTCTTGTGATCTTGTAGTTCTCATGTGATCTTCTAGTTCTCATGTGATCTTGTAGTTTTCTTGTGATCTTGTAGTTCTCATGTGATCTTGTAGTTCTCTTGTGATCTTGTCGTTCTCCTTATTGTAGTTCTCTTGTGATGTTGTAGTTCTCTTGTGATCTTGGAGTTCTCTGTGATCTTGTAGTTCTCCTTATTGTAGTTCTCTTGTGATCTTGTAGTTCTCCTTATTGTAGTTCTCTTGTGATCTTGTAGTTCTCCTGTGATCTTGTAGTTCTCCTGTTATCTTGTAGTTCTCCTGTGATCTTGTAATTCTCCTGTTATCTTGTAGTTCTCCTGTGATCTTGTAGTTCTCATGTGATCTTGTACTGCTCTTGTGATCTTGTAGTTCTCCTGTGATCTTGTAGTTCTCATGTGATCTTGTAGTTCTCCTTATTGTAGTTCTCTTGTGATCTTGTAGTTCTCTTGTGATCTTGTAGTTCTCTGTGATCTTGTAGTTCTCCTTATTGTAGTTCTCTTGTGATCTTGTAGTTCTCCTTATTGTAGTTCTCTTTTGATCTTGTAGTTCTCCTGTGATCTTGTAGTTCTCCTTTCATCTTGTAGTTCTCTTGTGATCTTGTAGTTCTCCTGTGATCTTGTAGTTCTCTGTGATCTTGTAGTTCTCATGTGATCTTGTAGTTCTCATGTGATCTTGTAGTTCTCATGTGATCTTGTAGTTCTCTTGTGATCTTGTAGTTCTCATGTGATCTTGTAGTTCTCATGTGATCTTGTAGTTCTCTTGTGATCTTCTTGTGATCTTGTAGTTCTCTTGTGATCTTGTAGTTCTCTTGTGATCTTGTAGTTCTCTTGTGATCTTCTTGTGATCTTGTAGTTCTCTTGTGATCTTGTAGTTCTCTTGTGATCTTGTAGTTCTCATGTGATCTTGTAGTTCTCATGTGATCTTGTAGTTCTCTTGTGATCTTGTAGTTCTCCTGTGATCTTGTAGTTCTCCTGTGATCTTGTAGTTCTCTGTGATCTTGTAGTTCTCCTTATTGTAGTTCTCTTGTGATCTTGTAGTTCTCCTTATTGTAGTTCTCTTGTGATCTTGTAGTTCTCCTGTGATCTTGTAGTTCTCTTGTGATCTTGTAGTTCTCCTGTGATCTTGTAGTTCTCTTGTGATCTTGTAGTTCTCCTGTGATCATGTAGTTTTCTGTGATCTTGTAGTTCTCATGTGATCTTGTAGTTCTCTTGTGATCTTCTTGTGATCTTGTAGTTCTCTTGTGATCTTGTAGTTCTCATGTGATCTTGTAGTTCTCCTGTGATCTTGTAGTTCTCTTGTGATCTTGTAGTTCTCCTTATTGTAGTTCTCTTGTGATCTTGTAGTTCTCTTGTGATCTTGTAGTTCTCTGTGATCTTGTAGTTCTCCTTATTGTAGTTCTCTTGTGATCTTGTAGTTCTCCTTATTGTAGTTCTCTTGTGATCTTGTAGTTCTCCTGTGATCTTGTAGTTCTCCTGTTATCTTGTAGTTCTCATTTGATCTTGTAGTTCTCCTTTGATCTTGTAGTTCTCTTGTGATCTTGTAGTTCTCCTGTGATCTTGTAGTTCTCTGTGATCTTGTAGTTCTCATGTGATCTTGTAGTTCTCTTGTGATCTTCTTGTGATCTTGTAGTTCTCTTGTGATCTTGTAGTTCTCATGTGATCTTTTAGTTCTCTTGTGATCTTCTTGTGATCTTGTAGTTCTCTTGTGATCTTGTAGTTCTCTTGTGATCTTGTAGTTCTCCTGTGATCTTGTAGTTCTCCTGTGATCTTGTAGTTCTCTGTGATCTTGTAGTTCTCCTTATTGTTGTTCTCTTGTGATCTTGTAGTTCTCCTTATTTTAGTTCTCTTGTGATCTTGTAGTTCTCTTGTGATCTTCTTGTGATCTTGTAGTTCTCTTGTGATCTTGTAGTTCTCATGTGATCTTGTAGTTCTCTTGTGATCTTGTAGTTCTCATGTGATCTTGTAGTTCTCCTGTGATCTTGTAGTTCTCTTGTGATCTTGTAGTTCTCCTTATTGTAGTTCTCTTGTGATCTTGTAGTTCTCTTGTGATCTTGTAGTTCTCATGTGATCTTGTAGTTCTCTTGTGATCTTCTTGTGATCTTGTAGTTCTCTTGTGATCTTGTAGTTCTCATGTGATCTTCTAGTTCTCTTGTGATCTTGTAGTTCTCATGTGATCTTGTAGTTCTCCTGTGATCTTGTAGTTCTCTTGTGATCTTGTAGTTCTCCTTATTGTAGTTCTCTTGTGATCTTGTAGTTCTCTTGCGATCTTGTAGTTCTCTGTGATCTTGTATTTCTCCTTATTGTAGTTCTCTTGTGATCTTGTAGTTCTCCTTATTGTAGTTCTCTTGTGATCTTGTAGTTCTCCTGTGATCTTGTAGTTCTCCTGTTATCTTGTAGTTCTCCTGTGATCTTGTAGTTCTCCTGTTGTCTTGTAGTTCTCCTGTGATCTTGTAGTTCTCATGTGATCTTGTAGTTCTCTTGTGATCTTGTAGTTCTCCTGTGATCTTGTAGTTCTCATGTGATCTTGTAGTTCTCCTTATTGTAGTTCTCTTGTGATCTTGTAGTTCTCTGTGATCTTCTAGTTCTCCTTATTGTAGTTCTCTTGTGATCTTGTAGTTCTCCTTATTGTAGTTCTCTTGTGATCTTGTAGTTCTCCTGTTATCTTGTAGTTCTCCTTTCATCTTGTAGTTCTCCTTTCATCTTGTAGTTCTCTTGTGATCTTGTAGTTCTCATGTGATCTTGTAGTTCTCTGTGATCTTGTAGTTCTCATGTGATCTTGTAGTTCTCATGTGATCTTGTAGTTCTCATGCGATCTTGTAGTTCTCTTGTGATCTTGTAGTTCTCATGTGATCTTGTAGTTCTCATGTGATCTTGTAGTTCTCCTGTGATCATGTAGTTCTCTGTGATCTTGTAGTTCTCATGTGATCTTGTAGTTCTCATGTGATCTTGTAGTTCTCTGTGATCTTGTAGTTCTCATGTGATCTTGTAGTTCTCATGTGATCTTGAAGTTCTCTTGTGATTTTCTTGTGATCTTGTAGTTCTCTTGTGATCTTGTAGTTCTCCTGTGATCTTGTAGTTCTCTGTGATCTTGTAGTTCTCATGTGATCTTGTAGTTCTCATGTGATCTTGTAGTTCTCTTGTGATCTTGTAGTTCTCATGTGATCTTGTAGTTCTCTTGTGATCTTCTTGTGATCTTGTAGTTCTCTTGTGATCTTGTAGTTCTCATGTGATCTTGTAGTTCTCCTGTGATCTTGTAGTTTTCTTGTGATCTTGTAGTTCTCCTTATTGTAGTTCTCTTGTGATCTTGTAGTTCTCTTGTGATCTTGTAGTTCTCTGTGATCTTGTAGTTCTCCTTATTGTAGTTCTCTTGTGATCTTGTAGTTCTCCTTATTGTAGTTCTCTTGTGATCTTGTAGTTCTCCTGTGATCTTGTAGTTCTCCTGTTATCTTGTAGTTCTCCTTTGATCTTGTAGTTCTCCTTTGATCTTGTAGTTCTCTTGTGATCTTGTAGTTCTCCTGTGATCTTGTAGTTCTCTGTGATCTTGTAGTTCTCATGTGATCTTGTAGTTCTCTTGTGATCTTCTTGTGATCTTGTAGTTCTCTTGTGATCTTGTAGTTCTCATGTGATCTTGTAGTTCTCTTGTGATCTTCTTGTGATCTTGTAGTTCTCTTGTGATCTTGTAGTTCTCTTGTGATCTTGTAGTTCTCCTGTGATCTTGTAGTTCTCTTGTGATCTTGTAGTGCTCTGTGATCTTGTAGTTCTCCTTATTGTAGTTCTCTTGTGATCTTGTAGTTCTCCTTATTGTAGTTCTCTTGTGATCTTGTAGTTCTCCTGTGATCTTGTAGTTCTCCTGTTATCTTGTAGTTCTCCTGTGATATTGTAGTTCTCCTGTGATCTTGTAGTTCTCTGTGATCTTGTAGTTCTCTTGTGATCTTGTAGTTCTCCTGTGATCTTGTAGTTCTCTGTGATCTTCTTGTGATCTTGTGGTTCTCTTCTGATCTTGTAGTTCTCCTGTGATCTTGTAGTTCTCTGTGATCTTGTAGTTCTCATGTGATCGTGTAGTTCTCATGTGATCTTGTAGTTCTCTTGTGATCTTGTAGTTCTCCTGTGATCTTGTAGTTCTCCTGTGATCTTGTAGTTCTCTGTGATCTTGTAGTTCTCCTTATTGTAGTTCTCTTGTGATCTTGTAGTTCTCCTTATTGTAGTTCTCTTGTGATCTTGTAGTTCTCCTGTGATCTTGTAATTCTCTTGTGATCTTGTAGTTCTCCTGTGATCTTGTAGTTCTCATGTGATCTTGTAGTTCTCATGTGATCTTGTAGTTCTCATGTGATCTTGCAGTTCTCTTGTGATCTTGTAGTTCTCTTGTGATCTTGTAGTTCTCCTGTGATCTTGTAGTTCTCTGTGATCTTGTAGTTCTCATGTGATCTTGTAGTTCTCATGTGATCTTGTAGTTCTCTTGTGATCTTCTTGTGATCTTGTAGTTCTCTTGTGATCTTGTAGTTCTCATGTGATCTTGTAGTTCTCTTGTGATCTTCTTGTGATCTTGTAGTTCTCTTGTGATCTTGTAGTTCTCATGTGATCTTCTAGTTCTCTTGTGATCTTCTTGTGATCTTGTAGTTCTCTTGTGATCTTGTAGTTCTCATGTGATCTTCTAGTTCTCTTGTGATCTTGTAGTTCTCATGTGATCTTGTAGTTCTCCTGTGATCTTGTAGTTCTCTTGTGATCTTGTAGTTCTCCTTATTGTAGTTCTCTTGTGATCTTGTAGTTCTCTTGCGATCTTGTAGTTCTCTGTGATCTTGTATTTCTCCTTATTGTAGTTCTCTTGTGATCTTGTAGTTCTCCTTATTGTAGTTCTCTTGTGATCTTGTAGTTCTCCTGTGATCTTGTAGTTCTCCTGTTATCTTGTAGTTCTCCTGTGATCTTGTAGTTCTCCTGTTGTCTTGTAGTTCTCCTGTGATCTTGTAGTTCTCATGTGATCTTGTAGTTCTCTTGTGATCTTGTAGTTCTCCTGTGATCTTGTAGTTCTCATGTGATCTTGTAGTTCTCCTTATTGTAGTTCTCTTGTGATCTTGTAGTTCTCTGTGATCTTCTAGTTCTCCTTATTGTAGTTCTCTTGTGATCTTGTAGTTCTCCTTATTGTAGTTCTCTTGTGATCTTGTAGTTCTCCTGTTATCTTGTAGTTCTCCTTTCATCTTGTAGTTCTCCTTTCATCTTGTAGTTCTCATGTGATCTTGTAGTTCTCATGTGATATTGTAGTTCTCTGTGATCTTGTAGTTCTCATGTGATCTTGTAGTTCTCATGTGATCTTGTAGTTCTCATGTGATCTTGTAGTTCTCTTGTGATCTTGTAGTTCTCATGTGATCTTGTAGTTCTCATGTGATCTTGTAGTTCTCCTGTGATCATGTAGTTCTCTGTGATCTTGTAGTTCTCATGTGATCTTGTAGTTCTCATGTGATCTTGTAGTTCTCTGTGATCTTGTAGTTCTCATGTGATCTTGTAGTTCTCATGTGATCTTGAAGTTCTCTTGTGATTTTCTTGTGATCTTGTAGTTCTCTTGTGATCTTGTAGTTCTCCTGTGATCTTGTAGTTCTCTGTGATCTTGTAGTTCTCATGTGATCTTGTAGTTCTCATGTGATCTTGTAGTTCTCTTGTGATCTTGTAGTTCTCATGTGATCTTGTAGTTCTCTTGTGATCTTCTTGTGATCTTGTAGTTCTCTTGTGATCTTGTAGTTCTCATGTGATCTTGTAGTTCTCCTGTGATCTTGTAGTTTTCTTGTGATCTTGTAGTTCTCCTTATTGTAGTTCTCTTGTGATCTTGTAGTTCTCTTGTGATCTTGTAGTTCTCTGTGATCTTGTAGTTCTCCTTATTGTAGTTCTCTTGTGATCTTGTAGTTCTCCTTATTGTAGTTCTCTTGTGATCTTGTAGTTCTCCTGTGATCTTGTAGTTCTCCTGTTATCTTGTAGTTCTCCTTTGATCTTGTAGTTCTCCTTTGATCTTGTAGTTCTCTTGTGATCTTGTAGTTCTCCTGTGATCTTGTAGTTCTCTGTGATCTTGTAGTTCTCATGTGATCTTGTAGTTCTCTTGTGATCTTCTTGTGATCTTGTAGTTCTCTTGTGATCTTGTAGTTCTCATGTGATCTTGTAGTTCTCTTGTGATCTTCTTGTGATCTTGTAGTTCTCTTGTGATCTTGTAGTTCTCATGTGATCTTGTAGTTCTCTTGTGATCTTCTTGTGATCTTGTAGTTCTCTTGTGATCTTGTAGTTCTCTTGTGATCTTGTAGTTCTCCTGTGATCTTGTAGTTCTCTTGTGATCTTGTAGTGCTCTGTGATCTTGTAGTTCTCCTTATTGTAGTTCTCTTGTGATCTTGTAGTTCTCCTTATTGTAGTTCTCTTGTGATCTTGTAGTTCTCCTGTGATCTTGTAGTTCTCCTGTTATCTTGTAGTTCTCCTGTGATATTGTAGTTCTCCTGTGATCTTGTAGTTCTCTGTGATCTTGTAGTTCTCTTGTGATCTTGTAGTTCTCCTGTGATCTTGTAGTTCTCTGTGATCTTCTTGTGATCTTGTGGTTCTCTTCTGATCTTGTAGTTCTCCTGTGATCTTGTAGTTCTCTGTGATCTTGTAGTTCTCATGTGATCGTGTAGTTCTCATGTGATCTTGTAGTTCTCTTGTGATCTTGTAGTTCTCCTGTGATCTTGTAGTTCTCCTGTGATCTTGTAGTTCTCTGTGATCTTGTAGTTCTCCTTATTGTAGTTCTCTTGTGATCTTGTAGTTCTCCTTATTGTAGTTCTCTTGTGATCTTGTAGTTCTCCTGTGATCTTGTAGTTCTCATGTGATCTTGTAGTTCTCATGTGATCTTGTAGTTCTCATGTGATCTTGCAGTTCTCTTGTGATCTTCTTGTGATCTTGTAGTTCTCTTGTGATCTTGTAGTTCTCATGTGATCTTGTAGTTCTCTTGTGATCTTCTGGTGATCTTGTAGTTCTCTTGTGATCTTGTAGTTCTCATGTGATCTTCTAGTTCTCATGTGATCTTGTAGTTTTCTTGTGATCTTGTAGTTCTCATGTGATCTTGTAGTTCTCTTGTGATCTTGTAGTTCTCCTTATTGTAGTGCTCTTGTGATCTTGTAGTTCTCTTGTGATCTTGTAGTTCTCTGTGATCTTGTAGTTCTCCTTATTGTAGTTCTCTTGTGATCTTGTAGTTCTCCTTATTGTAGTTCTCTTGTGATCTTGTAGTTCTCCTGTGATCTTGTAGTTCTCCTGTTATCTTGTAGTTCTCCTGTGATCTTGTAGTTCTCCTGTTATCTTGTAGTTCTCCTGTGATCTTGTAGTTCTCATGTGATCTTGTAGTTCTCTTGTGATCTTGTAGTTCTCCTGTGATCTTGTAGTTCTCATGTGATCTTGTAGTTCTCCTTATTGTAGTTCTCTTGTGATCTTGTAGTTCTCTGTGATCTTGTAGTTCTCCTTATTGTAGTTCTCTTGTGATCTTGCAGTTCTCCTTATTGTAGTTCTCTTGTGATCTTGTAGTTCTCCTGTTATCTTGTAGTTCTCCTTTGATCTTGTAGTTCTCCTTTCATCTTGTAGTTCTCTTGTGATCTTGTAGTTCTCATGTGATCTTGTAGTTCTCTGTGATCTTGTAGTTCTCATGTGATCTTGTAGTTCTCATGTGATCTTGTAGTTCTCATGTGATCTTGTAGTTCTCTTGTGATCTTGTAGTTCTCATGTGATCTTGTAGTTCTCATGTGATCTTGTAGTTCTCCTGTGATCTTGTCGTTCTCTGTGATCTTGTAGTTCTCATGTGATCTTGTAGTTCTCATGTGATCTTGTAGTTCTCTTGTGATCTTGTAGTTCTCATGTGATCTTGTAGTTCTCTTGTGATCTTCTTGTGATCTTGTAGTTCTCTTGTGATCTTGTAGTTCTCATGTGATCTTGTAGTTCTCCTGTGATCTTGTAGTTTTCTTGTGATCTTGTAGTTCTCCTTATTGTAGTTCTCTTGTGATCTTGTAGTTCTCTTGTGATCTTGTAGTTCTCTGTGATCTTGTAGTTCTCCTTATTGTAGTTCTCTTGTGATCTTGTAGTTCTCCTTATTGTAGTTCTCTTGTGATCTTGTAGTTCTCCTGTGATCTTGTAGTTCTCCTGTTATCTTGTAGTTCTCCTTTGATCTTGTAGTTCTCCTTTGATCTTGTAGTTCTCTTGTGATCTTGTAGTTCTCCTGTGATCTTGTAGTTCTCTGTGATCTTGTAGTTCTCATGTGATCTTGTAGTTCTCTTGTGATCTTCTTGTGATCTTGTAGTTCTCTTGTGATCTTGTAGTTCTCATGTGATCTTGTAGTTCTCTTGTGATCTTCTTGTGATCTTGTAGTTCTCTTGTGATCTTGTAGTTCTCTTGTGATCTTGTAGTTCTCCTGTGATCTTGTAGTTCTCTTGTGATCTTGTAGTGCTCTGTGATCTTGTAGTTCTCCTTATTGTAGTTCTCTTGTGATCTTGTAGTTCTCCTTATTGTAGTTCTCTTGTGATCTTGTAGTTCTCTTGTGATCTTGTAGTTCTCCTGTTATCTTGTAGTTCTCCTGTGATATTGTAGTTCTCCTGTGATCTTGTAGTTCTCTGTGATCTTGTAGTTCTCTTGTGATCTTGTAGTTCTCCTGTGATCTTGTAGTTCTCTGTGATCTTCTTGTGATCTTGTGGTTCTCTTGTGATCTTGTAGTTCTCCTGTGATCTTGTAGTTCTCTGTGATCTTGTAGTTCTCATGTGATCTTGTAGTTCTCATGTGATCTTGTAGTTCTCTTGTGATCTTGTAGTTCTCCTGTGATCTTGTAGTTCTCCTGTGATCTTGTAGTTCTCTGTGATCTTGTAGTTCTCCTTATTGTAGTTCTCTTGTGATCTTGTAGTTCTCCTTATTGTAGTTCTCTTGTGATCTTGTAGTTCTCCTGTGATCTTGTAATTCTCTTGTGATCTTGTAGTTCTCCTGTGATCTTGTAGTTCTCATGTGATCTTGTAGTTCTCATGTGATCTTGTAGTTCTCATGTGATCTTGCAGTTCTCTTGTGATCTTCTTGTGATCTTGTAGTTCTCTTGTGATCTTGTAGTTCTCATGTGATCTTGTAGTTCTCTTGTGATCTTCTGGTGATCTTGTAGTTCTCTTGTGATCTTGTAGTTCTCATGTGATCTTCTAGTTCTCATGTGATCTTGTAGTTTTCTTGTGATCTTGTAGTTCTCATGTGATCTTGTAGTTCTCTTGTGATCTTGTAGTTCTCCTTATTGTAGTGCTCTTGTGATCTTGTAGTTCTCTTGTGATCTTGTAGTTCTCTGTGATCTTGTAGTTCTCCTTATTGTAGTTCTCTTGTGATCTTGTAGTTCTCCTTATTGTAGTTCTCTTGTGATCTTGTAGTTCTCCTGTGATCTTGTAGTTCTCCTGTTATCTTGTAGTTCTCCTGTGATCTTGTAATTCTCCTGTTATCTTGTAGTTCTCCTGTGATCTTGTAGTTCTCATGTGATCTTGTAGTGCTCTTGTGATCTTGTAGTTCTCCTGTGATCTTGTAGTTCTCATGTGATCTTGTAGTTCTCCTTATTGTAGTTCTCTTGTGATCTTGTAGTTCTCCTTATTGTAGTTCTCTTGTGATCTTGTAGTTCTCCTGTGATCTTGTAGTTCTCCTGTTATCTTGTAGTTCTCCTGTGATCTTGTAATTCTCCTGTTATCTTGTAGTTCTCCTGTGATCTTGTAGTTCTCATGTGATCTTGTAGTGCTCTTGTGATCTTGTAGTTCTCCTGTGATCTTGTAGTTCTCATGTGATCTTGTAGTTCTCCTTCTTGTAGTTCTCTGTGATCTTGTAGTTCTCCTTATTGTAGTTCTCTTGTGATCTTGTAGTTCTCCTTATTGTAGTTCTCTTTTGATCTTGTAGTTCTCCTGTGATCTTGTAGTTCTCCTTTCATCTTGTAGTTCTCTTGTGATCTTGTAGTTCTCCTGTGATCTTGTAGTTCTCTGTGATCTTGTAGTTCTCATGTGATCTTGTAGTTCTCATGTGATCTTGTAGTTCTCATGTGATCTTGTTGTTCTCTTGTGATCTTGTAGTTCTCATGTGATCTTGTAGTTCTCATGTGATCTTGTAGTTCTCCTGTGATCATGTAGTTCTCTGTGATCTTGTAGTTCTCATGTGATCTTGTAGTTCTCTTGTGATCTTCTTGTGATCTTGTAGTTCTCTTGTGATCTTGTAGTTCTCTTGTGATCTTGTAGTTCTCTTGTGATCTTCTTGTGATCTTGTAGTTCTCTTGTGATCTTGTAGTTCTCTTGTGAACTTGTAGTTCTCATGTGATCTTGTAGTTCTCATGTGATCTTGTAGTTCTCCTGTGATCTTGTAGTTCTCCTGTGATCTTGTAGTTCTCTGTGATCTTTTAGTTCTCCTTATTGTAGTTCTCTTGTGATCTTGTAGTTCTCTGTGATCTTCTAGTTCTCCTTATTGTAGTTCTCTTGTGATCTTGTAGTTCTCCTTATTGTAGTTCTCTTGTGATCTTGTAGTTCTCCTGTTATCTTGTAGTTCTCCTTTCATCTTGTAGTTCTCCTTTCATCTTGTAGTTCTCTTGTGATCTTGTAGTTCTCATGTGATCTTGTAGTTCTCTGTGATCTTGTAGTTCTCATGTGATCTTGTAGTTCTCATGTGATCTTGTAGTTCTCATGTGATCTTGTAGTTCTCTTGTGATCTTGTAGTTCTCATGTGATCTTGTAGTTCTCATGTGATCTTGTAGTTCTCCTGTGATCATGTAGTTCTCTGTGATCTTGTAGTTCTCTTGTGATCTTGTAGTTCTCATGTGATCTTGTAGTTCTCTGTGATCTTGTAGTTCTCATGTGATCTTGTAGTTCTCATGTGATCTTGAAGTTCTCTTGTGATTTTCTTGTGATCTTGTAGTTCTCTTGTGATCTTGTAGTTCTCCTGTGATCTTGTAGTTCTCTGTGATCTTGTAGTTCTCATGTGATCTTGTAGTTCTCATGTGATCTTGTAGTTCTCTTGTGATCTTGTAGTTCTCATGTGATCTTGTAGTTCTCTTGTGATCTTCTTGTGATCTTGTAGTTCTCTTGTGATCTTGTAGTTCTCATGTGATCTTGTAGTTCTCCTGTGATCTTGTAGTTTTCTTGTGATCTTGTAGTTCTCCTTATTGTAGTTCTCTTGTGATCTTGTAGTTCTCTTGTGATCTTGTAGTTCTCTGTGATCTTGTAGTTCTCCTTATTGTAGTTCTCTTGTGATCTTGTAGTTCTCCTTATTGTAGTTCTCTTGTGATCTTGTAGTTCTCCTGTGATCTTGTAGTTCTCCTGTTATCTTGTAGTTCTCCTTTGATCTTGTAGTTCTCCTTTGATCTTGTAGTTCTCTTGTGATCTTGTAGTTCTCCTGTGATCTTGTAGTTCTCTGTGATCTTGTAGTTCTCATGTGATCTTGTAGTTCTCTTGTGATCTTCTTGTGATCTTGTAGTTCTCTTGTGATCTTGTAGTTCTCATGTGATCTTGTAGTTCTCTTGTGATCTTCTTGTGATCTTGTAGTTCTCTTGTGATCTTGTAGTTCTCTTGTGATCTTGTAGTTCTCCTGTGATCTTGTAGTTCTCTTGTGATCTTGTAGTGCTCTGTGATCTTGTAGTTCTCCTTATTGTAGTTCTCTTGTGATCTTGTAGTTCTCCTTATTGTAGTTCTCTTGTGATCTTGTAGTTCTCCTTATTGTAGTTCTCTTGTGATCTTGTAGTTCTCCTGTGATCTTGTAGTTCTCCTGTTATCTTGTAGTTCTCCTGTGATATTGTAGTTCTCCTGTGATCTTGTAGTTCTCCTGTGATCTTGTAGTTCTCTGTGATCTTCTTGTGATCTTGTGGTTCTCTTGTGATCTTGTAGTTCTCCTGTGATCTTGTAGTTCTCTGTGATCTTGTAGTTCTCATGTGATCTTGTAGTTCTCATGTGATCTTGTAGTTCTCTTGTGATCTTGTAGTTCTCCTGTGATCTTGTAGTTCTCCTGTGATCTTGTAGTTCTCTGTGATCTTGTAGTTCTCCTTATTGTAGTTCTCTTGTGATCTTGTAGTTCTCCTTATTGTAGTTCTCTTGTGATCTTGTAGTTCTCCTGTGATCTTGTAATTCTCTTGTGATCTTGTAGTTCTCCTGTGATCTTGTAGTTCTCATGTGATCTTGTAGTTCTCATGTGATCTTGTAGTTCTCATGTGATCTTGCAGTTCTCTTGTGATCTTCTTGTGATCTTGTAGTTCTCTTGTGATCTTGTAGTTCTCATGTGATCTTGTAGTTCTCTTGTGATCTTCTGGTGATCTTGTAGTTCTCTTGTGATCTTGTAGTTCTCATGTGATCTTCTAGTTCTCATGTGATCTTGTAGTTTTCTTGTGATCTTGTAGTTCTCATGTGATCTTGTAGTTCTCTTGTGATCTTGTAGTTCTCCTTATTGTAGTTCTCTTGTGATCTTGTAGTTCTCATGTGATCTTGTAGTTCTCTTGTGATCTTGTAGTTCTCATGTGATCTTGTAGTTCTCATGTGATCTTGTAGTTCTCATGTGATCTTGTAGTTCTCTTATGATCTTGTAGTTCTCATGTGATCTTGTAGTTCTCATGTGATCTTGTAGTTCTCCTGTGATCATGTAGTTCTCTGTGATCTTGTAGTTCTCATGTGATCTTGTAGTTCTCATGTGATCTTGTAGTTCTCTGTGATCTTGTAGTTCTCATGTGATCTTGTAGTTCTCATGTGATCTTGAAGTTCTCTTGTGATTTTCTTGTGATCTTGTAGTTCTCTTGTGATCTTGTAGTTCTCCTGTGATCTTGTAGTTCTCTGTGATCTTGTAGTTCTCATGTGATCTTGTAGTTCTCATGTGATCTTGTAGTTCTCTTGTGATCTTGTAGTTCTCATGTGATCTTGTAGTTCTCTTGTGATCTTCTTGTGATCTTGTAGTTCTCTTGTGATCTTGTAGTTCTCATGTGATCTTGTAGTTCTCCTGTGATCTTGTAGTTTTCTTGTGATCTTGTAGTTCTCCTTATTGTAGTTCTCTTGTGATCTTGTAGTTCTCTTGTGATCTTGTAGTTCTCTGTGATCTTGTAGTTCTCCTTATTGTAGTTCTCTTGTGATCTTGTAGTTCTCCTTATTGTAGTTCTCTTGTGATCTTGTAGTTCTCCTGTGATCTTGTAGTTCTCCTGTTATCTTGTAGTTCTCCTTTGATCTTGTAGTTCTCCTTTGATCTTGTAGTTCTCTTGTGATCTTGTAGTTCTCCTGTGATCTTGTAGTTCTCTGTGATCTTGTAGTTCTCATGTGATCTTGTAGTTCTCTTGTGATCTTCTTGTGATCTTGTAGTTCTCTTGTGATCTTGTAGTTCTCATGTGATCTTGTAGTTCTCTTGTGATCTTCTTGTGATCTTTTAGTTCTCTTGTGATCTTGTAGTTCTCTTGTGATCTTGTAGTTCTCCTGTGATCTTGTAGTTCTCTTGTGATCTTGTAGTGCTCTGTGATATTGTAGTTCTCCTTATTGTAGTTCTCTTGTGATCTTGTAGTTCTCCTTATTGTAGTTCTCTTGTGATCTTGTAGTTCTCCTGTGATCTTGTAGTTCTCCTGTTATCTTGTAGTTCTCCTGTGATATTGTAGTTCTCCTGTGATCTTGTAGTTCTCCTGTGATCTTGTAGTTCTCTGTGATCTTCTTGTGATCTTGTGGTTCTCTTGTGATCTTGTAGTTCTCCTGTGATCTTGTAGTTCTCTGTGATCTTGTAGTTCTCATGTGATCTTGTAGTTCTCATGTGATCTTGTAGTTCTCTTGTGATCTTGTAGTTCTCCTGTGATCTTGTAGTTCTCCTGTGATCTTGTAGTTCTCTGTGATCTTGTAGTTCTCCTTATTGTAGTTCTCTTGTGATCTTGTAGTTCTCCTTATTGTAGTTCTCTTGTGATCTTGTAGTTCTCCTGTGATCTTGTAGTTCTCCTGTGATCTTGTAGTTCTCTGTGATCTTGTAGTTCTCATGTGATCTTGTAGTTCTCATGTGATCTTGTAGTTCTCATGTGATCTTGCAGTTCTCTTGTGATCTTCTTGTGATCTTGTAGTTCTCTTGTGATCTTGTAGTTCTCATGTGATCTTGTAGTTCTCTTGTGATCTTCTGGTGATCTTGTAGTTCTCTTGTGATCTTGTAGTTCTCATGTGATCTTCTAGTTCTCATGTGATCTTGTAGTTTTCTTGTGATCTTGTAGTTCTCATGTGATCTTGTAGTTCTCTTGTGATCTTGTAGTTCTCCTTATTGTAGTTCTCTTGTGATCTTGTAGTTCTCTTGTGATCTTGTAGTTCTCTTGTGATCTTGTAGTTCTCCTTATTGTAGTTCTCTTGTGATCTTGTAGTTCTCCTTATTGTAGTTCTCTTGTGATCTTGTAGTTCTCCTGTGATCTTGTAGTTCTCCTGTTATCTTGTAGTTCTCCTGTGATCTTGTAATTCTCCTGTTATCTTGTAGTTCTCCTGTGATCTTGTAGTTCTCATGTGATCTTGTAGTGCTCTTGTGATCTTGTAGTTCTCCTGTGATCTTGTAGTTCTCATGTGATCTTGTAGTTCTCCTTATTGTAGTTCTCTTGTGATCTTGTAGTTCTCTTGTGATCTTGTAGTTCTCTGTGATCTTGTAGTTCTCCTTATTGTAGTTCTCTTGTGATCTTGTAGTTCTCCTTATTGTAGTTCTCTTTTGATCTTGTAGTTCTCCTGTGATCTTGTAGTTCTCCTTTCATCTTGTAGTTCTCTTGTGATCTTGTAGTTCTCCTGTGATCTTGTAGTTCTCTGTGATCTTGTAGTTCTCATGTGATCTTGTAGTTCTCATGTGATCTTGTAGTTCTCATGTGATCTTGTAGTTCTCCTGTGATCATGTAGTTCTCTGTGATCTTGTAGTTCTCATGTGATCTTGTAGTTCTCTTGTGATCTTCTTGTGATCTTGTAGTTCTCTTGTGATCTTGTAGTTCTCTTGTGATCTTGTAGTTCTCTTGTGATCTTCTTGTGATCTTGTAGTTCTCTTGTGATCTTGTAGTTCTCTTGTGATCTTGTAGTTCTCATGTGATCTTGTAGTTCTCATGTGATCTTGTAGTTCTCTTGTGATCTTGTAGTTCTCTTGTGATCTTCTTGTGATCTTGTAGGTCTCTTGTGATCTTGTAGTTCTCTTGTGATCTTGTAGTTCTCTTGTGATCTTCTTGTGATCTTGTAGTTCTCTTGTGATCTTGTAGTTCTCTTGTGATCTTGTAGTTCTCATGTGATCTTGTAGTTCTCTTGTGATCTTGTAGTTCTCTTGTGATCTTGTAGTTCTCATGTGATCTTGTAGTTCTCCTTTGATCTTGTAGTTCTCCTTTGATCTTGTAGTTCTCTTGTGATCTTGTAGTTCTCCTGTGATCTTGTAGTTCTCTGTGATCTTGTAGTTCTCATGTGATCTTGTAGTTCTCTTGTGATCTTCTTGTGATGTTGTAGTTCTCTTGTGATCTTGTAGTTCTCATGTGATCTTGTAGTTCTCTTGTGATCTTCTTGTGATCTTGTAGTTCTCTTGTGATCTTGTAGTTCTCCTGTGATCTTGTAGTTCTCTTGTGATCTTGTAGTTCTCCTTATTGTAGTTCTCTTGTGATCTTGTAGTTCTCCTGTGATCTTGTAGTTCTCCTGTTATCTTGTAGTTCTCCTGTGATATTGTAGTTCTCCTGTGATCTTGTAGTTCTCTGTGATCTTGTAGTTCTCTTGTGATCTTGTAGTTCTCCTGTGATCTTGTAGTTCTCTGTGATCTTCTTGTGATCTTGTGGTTCTCTTGTGATCTTGTAGTTCTCCTGTGATCTTGTAGTTCTCTGTGATCTTGTAGTTCTCATGTGATCTTGTAGTTCTCATGTGATCTTGTAGTTCTCTTGTGATCTTGTAGTTCTCCTGTGATCTTGTAGTTCTCCTGTGATCTTGTAGTTCTCTGTGATCTTGTAGTTCTCCTTATTGTAGTTCTCTTGTGATCTTGTAGTTCTCCTTATTGTAGTTCTCTTGTGATCTTGTAGTTCTCCTGTGATCTTGTAATTCTCTTGTGATCTTGTAGTTCTCCTGTGATCTTGTAGTTCTCATGTGATCTTGTAGTTCTCATGTGATCTTGCAGTTCTCTTGTGATCTTCTTGTGATCTTGTAGTTCTCTTGTGATCTTGTAGTTCTCATGTGATCTTGTAGTTCTCTTGTGATCTTCTGGTGATCTTGTAGTTCTCTTGTGATCTTGTAGTTCTCATGTGATCTTCTAGTTCTCATGTGATCTTGTAGTTTTCTTGTGATCTTGTAGTTCTCATGTGATCTTGTAGTTCTCTTGTGATCTTGTAGTTCTCCTTATTGTAGTTCTCTTGTAGTTCTCTTGTGATCTTGTAGTTCTCTGTGATCTTGTAGTTCTCCTTATTGTAGTTCTCTTGTGATCTTGTAGTTCTCCTTATTGTAGTTCTCTTGTGATCTTGTAGTTCTCCTGTGATCTTGTAGTTCTCCTGTTATCTTGTAGTTCTCCTGTGATCTTGTAATTCTCCTGTTATCTTGTAGTTCTCCTGTGATCTTGTAGTTCTCATGTGATCTTGTAGTGCTCTTGTGATCTTGTAGTTCTCCTGTGATCTTGTAGTTCTCATGTGATCTTGTAGTTCTCCTTATTGTAGTTCTCTTGTGATCTTGTAGTTCTCTTGTGATCTTGTAGTTCTCTGTGATCTTGTAGTTCTCCTTATTGTAGTTCTCTTGTGATCTTGTAGTTCTCCTTATTGTAGTTCTCTTTTGATCTTGTAGTTCTCCTGTGAACTTGTAGTTCTCCTTTCATCTTATAGTTCTCTTGTGATGTTGTAGTTCTCCTGTGATCTTGTAGTTCTCTGTGATCTTTTAGTTCTCATGTGATCTTGTAGTTCTCATGTGATCTTGTAGTTCTCATGTGATCTTGTAGTTCTCTTGTGATCTTGTAGTTCTCATGTGATCTTGTAGTTCTCATGTGATCTTGTAGTTCTCTTGTGATCTTCTTGTGATCTTGTAGTTCTCTTGTGATCTTGTAGTTCTCTTGTGATCTTCTTGTGATCTTGTAGTTCTCTTGTGATCTTGTAGTTCTCTTGTGATCTTGTAGTTCTCATGTGATCTTGTAGTTCTCATGTGATCTTGTAGTTCTCTTGTGATCTTGTAGTTCTCCTGTGATCTTGTAGTTCTCCTGTGATCTTGTAGTTCTCTGTGATCTTGTAGTTCTCCTTATTGTAGTTCTCTTGTGATCTTGTAGTTCTCCTTATTGTAGTTCTCTTGTGATCTTGTAGTTCTCCTGTGATCTTGTAGTTCTCTTGTGATCTTGTAGTTCTCCTGTGATCTTGTAGTTTTCTGTGATCTTGTAGTTCTCATGTGATCTTGTAGTTCTCTTGTGATCTTCTTGTGATCTTGTAGTTCTCTTGTGATCTTGTAGTTCTCATGTGATCTTGTAGTTCTCTTGTGATCTTCTTGTTATCTTGTAGTTCTCTTGTGATCTTGTAGTTCTCATGTGATCTTGTAGTTCTCCTGTGATCTTGTAGTTCTCTTGTGATCTTGTAGTTCTCCTTATTGTAGTTCTCTTGTGATCTTGTAGTTCTCTTGTGATCTTGTAGTTCTCTGTGATCTTGTAGTTCTCCTTATTGTAGTTCTCTTGTGATCTTGTAGTTCTCCTTATTGTAGTTCTCTTGTGATCTTGTAGTTCTCCTGTGATCTTGTAGTTCTCCTGTTATCTTGTAGTTCTCATTTGATCTTGTAGTTCTCCTTTGATCTTGTAGTTCTCTTGTGATCTTGTAGTTCTCCTGTGATCTTGTAGTTCTCTGTGATCTTGTAGTTCTCATGTGATCTTGTAGTTCTCTTGTGATCTTCTTGTTATCTTGTAGTTCTCTTGTGATCTTGTAGTTCTCATGTGATCTTGTAGTTCTCTTGTGATCTTCTTGTGATCTTGTAGTTCTCTTGTGATCTTGTAGTTCTCTTGTGATCTTGTAGTTCTCCTGTGATCTTGTAGTTCTCCTGTGATCTTGTAGTTCTCTGTGATCTTGTAGTTCTCCTCATTGTTGTTCTCTTGTGATCTTGTAGTTCTCCTTATTTTAGTTCTCTTGTGATCTTGTAGTTCTCTTGTGATCTTCTTGTGATCTTGTAGTTCTCTTGTGATCTTGTAGTTCTCATGTGATCTTGTAGTTCTCTTGTGATCTTCTTGTGATCTTGTAGTTCTCTTGTGATCTTGTAGTTCTCCTTATTGTAGTTCTCTTGTGATCTTGTAGTTCTCTTGTGATCTTGTAGTTCTCTTGTGATCTTGTAGTTCTCCTTATTGTAGTTCTCTTGTGATCTTGTAGTTCTCCTTATTGTAGTTCTCTTGTGATCTTGTAGTTCTCATGTGATCTTGTAGTTCTCCTGTTATCTTGTAGTTCTCCTGTGATCTTGTAGTTCTCCTGTTATCTTGTAGTTCTCCTGTGATCTTGTAGTTCTCATGTGATCTTGTAGTTCTCTTGTGATCTTGTAGTTCTCCTGTGATCTTGTAGTTCTCTTGTGATCTTGTAGTTCTCCTTCTTGTAGTTCTCTTGTGATCTTGTAGTTCTCTTTTGATCTTGTAGTTGTCTGTGATCTTGTAGTTCTCCTTATTGTAGTTCTCTTGTGATCTTGTAGTTCTCCTTATTGTAGTTCTCTTGTGATCTTGTAGTTCTCCTGTTATCTTGTAGTTCTCCTTTGATCTTGTAGTTCTCCTTTGATCTTGTAGTTCTCTTGTGATCTTGTAGTTCTCCTGTGATCTTGTAGTTCTCTGTGATCTTGTAGTTCTCATGTGATCTTGTAGTTCTCATGTGATCTTGTAGTTCTCTTGTGATCTTCTTGTGATCTTGTAGTTCTCTTGTGATCTTGTAGTTCTCATGTGATCTTGTAGTTCTCTTGTGATCTTCTTGTGATCTTGTAGTTCTCTTGTGATCTTGTAGTTCTCATGTGATCTTGTAGTTCTCTTGTGATCTTCTTGTGATCTTGTAGTTCTCTTGTGATCTTGTAGTTCTCATGTGATCTTGTAGTTCTCTTGTGATCTTCTTGTGATCTTGTAGTTCTCTTGTGATCTTGTAGTTCTCATGTGATCTTCTAGTTCTCTTGTGATCTTGTAGTTCTCATGTGATCTTGTAGTTCTCCTGTGATCTTGTAGTTCTCTTGTGATCTTGTAGTTCTCCTTATTGTAGTTCTCTTGTGATCTTGTAGTTCTCTTGCGATCTTGTAGTTCTCTGTGATCTTGTATTTCTCCTTATTGTAGTTCTCTTGTGATCTTGTAGTTCTCCTTATTGTAGTTCTCTTGTGATCTTGTAGTTCTCCTGTGATCTTGTAGTTCTCCTGTTACCTTGTAGTTCTCCTGTGATCTTGTAGTTCTCCTGTTATCTTGTAGTTCTCCTGTGATCTTGTAGTTCTCATGTGATCTTGTAGTTCTCTTGTGATCTTGTAGTTCTCCTGTGATCTTGTAGTTCTCATGTGATCTTGTAGTTCTCCTTATTGTAGTTCTCTTGTGATCTTGTAGTTCTCTGTGATCTTGTAGTTCTCCTTATTGTAGTTCTCTTGTGATCTTGTAGTTCTCCTTATTGTAGTTCTCTTGTGATCTTGTAGTTCTCCTGTTATCTTGTAGTTCTCCTTTGATCTTGTAGTTCTCCTTTCATCTTGTAGTTCTCTTGTGATCTTGTAGTTCTCATGTGATCTTGTAGTTCTCTGTGATCTTGTAGTTCTCATGTGATCTTGTAGTTCTCATGTGATCTTGTAGTTCTCATGTGATCTTGTAGTTCTCTTGTGATCTTGTAGTTCTCATGTTATCTTGTAGTTCTCATGTGATCTTGTAGTTCTCCTGTGATCATGTAGTTCTCTGTGATCTTGTAGTTCTCATGTGATCTTGTAGTTCTCATGTGATCTTGTAGTTCTCTGTGATCTTGTAGTTCTCATGTGATCTTGTAGTTCTCATGTGATCTTGAAGTTCTCTTGTGATTTTCTTGTGATCTTGTAGTTCTCTTGTGATCTTGTAGTTCTCCTGTGATCTTGTAGTTCTCTGTGATCTTGTAGTTCTCATGTGATCTTGTAGTTCTCATGTGATCTTGTAGTTCTCTTGTGATCTTGTGGTTCTCATGTGATCTTGTAGTTCTCTTGTGATCTTCTTGTGATCTTGTAGTTCTCTTGTGATCTTGTAGTTCTCATGTGATCTTGTAGTTCTCTTGTTATCTTCTTGTGATCTTGTAGTTCTCTTGTGATCTTGTAGTTCTCTTGTGATCTTCTTGTGATCTTGTAGTTCTCTTGTGATCTTGTAGTTCTCATGTGATCTTGTAGTTCTCTTGTGATCTTCTTGTGATCTTGTAGTTCTCTTGTGATCTTGTAGTTCTCTTGTGATCTTGTAGTTCTCCTGTGATCTTGTAGTTCTCTTGTGATCTTGTAGTGCTCTGTGATCTTGTAGTTGTCCTTATTGTAGTTCTCTTGTGATCTTGTAGTTCTCCTTATTGTAGTTCTCTTGTGATCTTGTAGTTCTCCTGTGATCTTGTAGTTCTCCTGTTATCTTGTAGTTCTCCTGTGATATTGCAGTTCTCCTGTGATCTTGTAGTTCTCTGTGATCTTGTAGTTCTCTTGTGATCTTGTAGTTCTCCTGTGATCTTGTAGTTCTCTGTGGTCTTCTTGTGATCTTGTGGTTCTCTTGTGATCTTGTAGTTCTCCTGTGATCTTGTAGTTCTCTGTGATCTTGTAGTTCTCATGTGATCTTGTAGTTCTCATGTGATCTTGTAGTTCTCTTGTGATCTTGTAGTTCTCCTGTGATCTTGTAGTTCTCCTGTGATCTTGTAGTTCTCCTTCTTGTAGTTCTCTTGTGATCTTGTAGTTCTCTTTTGATCTTGTAGTTCTCTGTGATCTTGTAGTTCTCCTTATTGTAGTTCTCTTGTGATCTTGTAGTTCTCCTTATTGTAGTTCTCTTGTGATCTTGTAGTTCTCCTGTTATCTTGTAGTTCTCCTTTGATCTTGTAGTTCTCCTTTGATCTTGTAGTTCTCTTGTGATCTTGTAGTTCTCCTGTGATCTTGTAGTTCTCTGTGATCTTGTAGTTCTCATGTGATCTTGTAGTTCTCATGTGATCTTGTAGTTCTCTTGTGATCTTCTTGTGATCTTGTAGTTCTCTTGTGATCTTGTAGTTCTCATGTGATCTTGTAGTTCTCTTGTGATCTTCTTGTGATCTTGTAGTTCTCTTGTGATCTTGTAGTTCTCTTGTGATCTTGTAGTTCTCATGTGATCTTGTAGTTCTCCTGTGATCTTGTAGTTCTCTTGTGATCTTGTAGTTCTCCTGTGATCTTGTAGTTCTCATGTGATCTTGTAGTTCGCTTGTGATCTTGTAGTTCTCATGTGATCTTGTAGTTGTCTTATGATCTTGTAGTTCTCATGTGATCTTGTAGTTTTTTGTGATCTTGTAGTTCTCATGACATCTTGTAGTTTTCTTGTGATCTTGTAGTTCTCATGTGATCTTGTAGTTCTCTTGTGATCTTCTTGTGATCTTGTAGTTCTCTTGTGATCTTGTAGTTCTCATGTGATCTTGTAGTTCTCTTGTGATCTTCTTGTGATCTTGTAGTTCTCTTGTGATCTTGTAGTTCTCCTTATTGTAGTTCTCTTGTGATCTTGTAGTTCTCCTGTGATCTTGTAGTTCTCCTGTTATCTTGTAGTTCTCCTGTGATCTTGTAGTTCTCCTTATTGTCGTTCTCTTGTGATCTTGTAGTTCTCTTGTCATCTTCTTTTGATCTTGTAGTTCTCTTGTGATCTTATAGTTCTCATGTGATCTTGTAGTTCTCTTGTGATCTTCTTGTGATCTTGTAGTTCTCTTGTGATCTTGTAGTTCTCCTGTAATCTTGTAGTTCTCTTGTGATCTTGTAGTTCTCTGTGATATTGTAGTTCTCCTGTGATCTTGTAGTTCTCTTGTGATCTTGTAGTTCTCCTGTTATCTTGTAGTTCTCCTGTGATCCTGTAGTTCTCATGTGATCTTGTAGTTCTCTTGTGATCTTGTAGTTCTCCTGTGATCTTGTAGTTCTTATGTGATCTTGCAGTTCTCCTTATTGTAGTTCTCTTGTGATCTTGTAGTTCTCATGTGATCTTGTAGTTCTCATTATTGTAGTTCTCTTGTGATCTTGTAGTTCTCTTGTGATCTTGTAGTTCTCTGTGATCTTGTAGTTCTCCTTATTGTAGTTCTCTTGTGATCTTGTAGTTCTCCTTATTGTAGTTCTCTTGTGATCTTGTAGTTCTCCTGTGATCTTGTAGTTCTCCTGTTATCTTGTAGTTCTCCTGTGATCTTGTAGTTCTCCTGTTATCTTGTAGTTCTCCTGTGATCTTGTAGTTCTCATGTGATCTTGTAGTTCTCCTGTGATCTTGTAGTTCTCATGTGATCTTGTAGTTCTCTGTGATCTTGTAGTTCTCCTTATTGTAGTTCTCTTGTGATCTTGTAGTTCTCCTTATTGTAGTTCTCTTGTGATCTTGTAGTTCTCCTGTGATCTTGTAGTTCTCTTGTGATCTTGTAGTTCTCCTGTGATCTTGTAGTTTTCTGTGATCTTGTAGTTCTCATGTGATCTTGTAGTTCTCATGTGATCTTGTAGTTCTCTTGTGATCTTCTTGTGATCTTGTAGTTCTCTTGTGATCTTGTAGTTCTCATGTGATCTTGTAGTTCTCTTGTGATCTTCTTGTGATCTTGTAGTTCTCTTGTGATCTTGTAGTTCTCATGTGATCTTGTAGTTCTCCTGTGATCTTGTAGTTCTCTTGTGATCTTGTAGTTCTCCTTATTGTAGTTCTCTTGTGATCTTGTAGTTCTCTTGTGATCTCGTAGTTCTCTGTGATCTTGTAGTTCTCCTTATTGTAGTTCTCTTGTGATCTTGTAGTTCTCCTTATTGTAGTTCTCTTGTGATCTTGTAGTTCTCCTGTGATCTTGTAGTTCTCATGTGATCTTGTAGTTCTCTTGTGATCTTGTAGTTCTCCTGTGAACTTATAGTTCTCTTGTGATCTTGTAGTTCTCCTTCTTGTAGTTCTCTTGTGATCTTGTAGTTCTCTTGTGATCTTGTAGTTCTCTGTGATCTTGTAGTTCTCCTTATTGTAGTTCTCTTGTGATCTTGTAGTTCTCCTGTTATCTTGTAGTTCTCCTTTGATCTTGTAGTTCTCCTTTGATCTTGTAGTTCTCTTGTGATCTTGTAGTTCTCCTGTGATCTTGTAGTTCTCTGTGATCTTGTAGTTCTCATGTGATCTTGTAGTTCTCATGTGATCTTGTAGTTCTCTTGTGATCTTCTTGTGATCTTGTAGTTCTCTTGTGATCTTGTAGTTCTCATGTGATCTTGTAGTTCTCTTGTGATCTTCTTGTGATCTTGTAGTTCTCTTGTGATCTTGTAGTTCTCTTGTGATCTTGTAGTTCTCATGTGATCTTGTAGTTCGCTTGTGATCTTGTAGTTCTCATGTGATCTTGTAGTTGTCTGATGATCTTGTAGTTCTCATGTGATCTTGTAGTTTTCTTGTGATCTTGTAGTTCTCATGAGATCTTGTAGTTTTCTTGTGATATTGTAGTTCTCATGTGATCTTGTAGTTCTCTTGTGATCTTCTTGTGATCTTGTAGTTCTCTTGTGATCTTGTAGTTCTCATGTGATCTTGTAGTTCTCTTGTGATCTTCTTGTGATCTTGTAGTTCTCTTGTGATCTTGTAGTTCTCCTTATTGTAGTTCTCTTGTGATCTTGTAGTTCTCCTGTGATCTTGTAGTTCTCCTGTTATCTTGTAGTTCTCCTGTGATCTTGTAGTTCTCCTTATTGTCGTTCTCTTGTGATCTTGTAGTTCTCTTGTGATCTTCTTGTGATCTTGTAGTTCTCTTGTGATCTTGTAGTTCTCATGTGATCTTGTAGTTCTCTTGTGATCTTGTAGTTCTCATGTGATCTTGTAGTTCTCCTGTGATCTTGTAGTTCTCTTGTGATCTTGTAGTTCTCTGTGATATTGTAGTTCTCCTGTGATCTTGTAGTTCTCTTGTGATCTTGTAGTTCTCCTGTTAACTTGTAGTTCTCCTGTGATCTTGTAGTTCTCATGTGATCTTGTAGTTCTCTTGTGATCTTGTAGTTCTCCTGTGATCTTGTAGTTCTTATGTGATCTTGCAGTTCTCCTTATTGTAGTTCTCTTGTGATCTTGTAGTTCTCATGTGATCTTGTAGTTCTCATTATTGTAGTTCTCTTGTGATCTTGTAGTTCTTTTGTGATCTTGTAGTTCTCTGTGATCTTGTAGTTCTCCTTGTTGTAGTTCTCTTGTGATCTTGTAGTTCTCCTTATTGTAGTTCTCTTGTGATCTTGTAGTTCTCCTGTGATCTTGTAGTTCTCCTGTTATCTTGTAGTTCTCCTGTGATCTTGTAGTTCTCCTGTTATCTTGTAGTTCTCATGTGATCTTGTAGTTCTCTTGTGATCTTGTAGTTCTCCTGTGATCTTGTAGTTCTCATGTGATCTTGTAGTTCTCCTTATTGTAGTTCTCTTGTAATCTTGTAGTTCTCTTGTGATCTTGTAGTTCTCTGTGATCTTGTAGTTCTCCTTATTGTAGTTCTCTTGTGATCTTGTAGTTCTCCTTATTGTAGTTCTCTTGTGATCTTGTAGTTCTCCTGTGATCTTGTAGTTCTCCTGTTATCTTGTAGTTCTCCTGTGATCTTGTAGTTCTCCTGTTATCTTGTAGTTCTCCTGTGATCTTGTAGTTCTCATGTCATCTTGTAGTTCTCTTGTGATCTTGTAGTTCTCCTGTGATCTTGTAGTTCTCATGTGATCTTGTAGTTCTACTTATTGTAGTTCTCTGTGATCGTGTAGTTCTCCTTATGGTAGTTCTCTTGTGATCTTGTAGTTCTCCTTATTGTAGTTCTCTTGTGATCTTGTAGTTCTCCTGTTATCTTGTAGTTCTCCTGTGATCTTGTAGTTCTCTGTGATCTTGTAGTTCTCATGTGATCTTGTAGTTCTCATGTGATCTTGTAGTTCTCATGTGATCTTGTAGTTCTCTTGTGATCTTCTTGTGATCTTGTAGTTCTCTTGTGATCTTGTAGTTCTCATGTGATCTTGTAGTTCTCTTGTGATCTTCTTGTGATCTTGTAGTTCTCTTGTGATCTTGTAGTTCTCTTGTGATCTTGTAGTTCTCCTGTGATCTTGTAGTTCTCCTGTTATCTTGTAGTTCTCCTGTGATCTTGTAGTTCTCCTGTTATCTTGTAGTTCTCTTGTGATCTTGTAGTTCTCTTGTGATCTTGTAGTTCTCCTGTGATCTTGTAGTTCTCTTGTGATCTTGTAGTTCTCATGTGATCTTGTAGTTCTCCTGTGATCTTGTAGTTCTCTTGTTATCTTGTAGTTCTCCTTATTGTAGTTCTCTTGTGATCTTGTAGTTCTCTTGTGATCTTGTAGTTCTCTGTGATCTTGTAGTTCTCCTTATTGTAGTTCTCTTGTGATCTTGTAGTTTTCCTGTTATCCTTTAGTTCTCTTGTGATCTTGTAGTTCTCATGTGATCTTGTAGTTCTCTTGTGATCTTGTAGTTCTCTTGTGATCTTGTAGTTCTCCTGTTATCTTGTAGTTCTCCTGTGATCTTGTAGTTCTCATGTGATCTTGTAGTTCTCTTGTGATCTTGTAGTTCTCCTGTGATCTTGTAGTTCTCATGTGATCTTGTAGTTCTCCTTATTGTAGTTCTCTTGTGATCTTGTAGTTCTCTTGTGATCTTGTAGTGCTCTGTGATCTTGTAGTTCTCCTTATTGTAGTTCTCTTGTGATCTTGTAGTTCTCCTTATTGTAGTTCTCTTGTGATCTTGTAGTTCTCCTGTGATCTTGTAGTTCTCCTGTTATCTTGTAGTTCTCCGGTGATATTGTAGTTCTCCTGTGATCTTGTAGTTCTCTGTGATCTTGTAGTTCTCATGTGATCTTGTAGTTCTCATGTGATCTTGTAGTTCTCTTGTGATCTTCTTGTGATCTTGTAGTTCTCTTGTGATCTTGTAGTTCTCCTGTGATCTTGTAGTTCTCCTGTGTTCTTGTAGTTCTCATGTGATCTTGTAGTTCTCATTATTGTAGTTCTCTTGTGATCTTGTAGTTCTCTTGTGATCTTGTAGTTCTCCTTATTGTAGTTCTCTTGTGATCTTGTAGTTCTCCTTATTGTAGTTCTCTTGTGATCTTGTAGTTCTCCTGTGATCTTGTAGTTCTCCTGTTATCTTGTAGTTCTCCTGTGATCTTGTAGTTCTCCTGTTATCTTGTAGTTCTCCTGTGATCTTGTAGTTCTCATGTGATCTTGTAGTTCTCTTGTGATCTTGTAGTTCTCCTGTGATCTTGTAGTTCTCATGTAATCTTGTAGTTCTCTTGTGATCTTGTAGTTCTCCTGTGATCTTGTAGTTCTCATGTGATCTTGTAGTTCTCCTTATTGTAGTTCTCTTGTGATCTTGTAGTTCTCTTGTGATCTTGTAGTTCTCTGTGATCTTGTAGTTCTCCTTATTGTAGTTCTCTTGTGATCTTGTAGTTCTCCTTATTGTAGTTCTCTTGTGATCTTGTAGTTCTCCTGTGATCTTGTAGTTCTCCTGTTATCTTGTAGTTCTCCTGTGATCTTGTAGTTCTCCTGTTATCTTGTAGTTCTCCTGTGATCTTGTAGTTCTCATGTGATCTTGTAGTTCTCTTGTGATCTTGTAGTTCTCCTGTGATCTTGTAGTTCTCATGTGATCTTGTAGTTCTCCTTATTGTAGTTCTCTTGTGATCTTGTAGTTCTCTTGTGATCTTGTAGTTCTCTGTGATCTTGTAGTTCTCCTTATGGTAGTTCTCTTGTGATCTTGTAGTTCTCCTTATTGTAGTTCTCTTGTGATCTTGTAGTTCTCCTGTTATCTTGTAGTTCTCCTTTGATCTTGTAGTTTTCTTGTTTATCTTGAAGTTCTCCTGTGATCTTGTAGTTCTCCTGTGATCTTGTAGTTCTCCTGTGATCTTGTAGTTCTCCTGTTATCTTGTAGTTCTCCGGTGATATTGTAGTTCTCCTGTGATCTTGTAGTTCTCATGTGATCTTGTAGTTCTCATGTGATCTTGTAGTTCTCTTGTGATCTTCTTGTGATCTTGTAGTTCTCATGTGATCTTGTAGTTCTCATGTGATCTTGTAGTTCTCCTGTGTTCTTGTAGTTCTCATGTGATCTTGTAGTTCTCATTATTGTAGTTCTCTTGTGATCTTGTAGTTCTCTGTGATCTTGTAGTTCTCCTTATTGTAGTTCTCTTGTGATCTTGTAGTTCTCCTTATTGTAGTTCTCTTGTGATCTTGTAGTTCTCCTGTGATCTTTTAGTTCTCCTGTTATCTTGTAGTTCTCCTGTTATCTTGTAGTTCTCCTGTGATCTTGTAGTTCTCATGTGATCTTGTAGTTCTCTTGTGATCTTGTAGTTCTCCTGTGATCTTGTAGTTCTCATGTGATCTTGTAGTTCTCTTGTGATCTTGTAGTTCTCCTGTGATCTTGTAGTTCTCATGTGATCTTGTAGTTCTCCTTATTGTAGTTCTCTTGTGATCTTGTAGTTCTCTTGTGATCTTGTAGTTCTCTGTGATCTTGTAGTTCTCCTTATTGTAGTTCTCTTGTGATCTTGTAGTTCTCCTTATTGTAGTTCTCTTGTGATCTTGTAGTTCTCCTGTGATCTTGTAGTTCTCCTGTTATCTTGTAGTTCTCCTGTGATCTTGTAGTTCTCCTGTTATCTTGTAGTTCTCTGTGATCTTGTAGTTCTCATGTGATCTTGTAGTTCTCATGTGATCTTGTAGTTCTCTTGTGGTCTTCTTGTGATCTTGTAGTTCTCTTGTGATCTTGTAGTTCTCATGTGATCTTATAGTTCTCCTGGAATCTTTTAGTTCTCTTGTGATCTTGTAGTTCTCCTTATTGTATTTCTCTTGTGATCTTGTAGTTCTCTTGTGATCTTGTAGTTCTCTGTGATCTTGTAGTTCTCCTTATTGTAGTTCTCTTGTGATCTTGTAGTTCTCCTGTTATCTTGTAGTTCTCCGGTGATCTTGTAGTTCTCATGTGATCTTGTAGTTCTCTTGTGATCTTGTAGTTCTCATGTGATCTTGTAGTTCTCCTTATTGTAGTTCTCTTGTGATCTTGTAGTTCTCTTGTGATCTTGTAGTTCTCTTGTGATCTTGTAGTTCTCTGTGATCTTGTAGTTCTCCTTATTGTAGTTCTCTTGTGATCTTGTAGTTCTCCTTATTGTAGTTCTCTTGTGATCTTGTAGTTCTCCTGTGATCTTGTAGTTCTCCTGTTATCTTGTAGTTCTCCTGTGATCTTGTAGTTCTCCTGTTATCTTGTAGTTCTCCTGTGATCTTGTAGTTCTCATGTGATCTTGTAGTTCTCTTGTGATCTTGTAGTTCTCCTGTGATCTTGTAGTTCTTATGTGATCTTGCAGTTCTCCTTATTGTAGTTCTCTTGTGATCTTGTAGTGCTCTTGTGATCTTGTAGTTCTCTGTGATCTTGTAGTTCTCCTTATGGTAGTTCTCTTGTGATCTTGTAGTTCTCCTTATTGTAGTTCTCTTGTGATCTTGTAGTTCTCCTGTTATCTTGTAGTTCTCCTTTGATCTTGTAGTTTTCTTGTTTATCTTGAAGTTCTCCTGTGATCTTGTAGTTCTCCTGTGATCTTGTAGTTCTCCTGTTATCTTGTAGTTCTCCGGTGATATTGTAGTTCTCCTGTGATCTTGTAGTTCTCATGTGATCTTGTAGTTCTCATGTGATCTTGTAGTTCTCTTGTGATCTTCTTGTGATCTTGTAGTTCTCATGTGATCTTGTAGTTCTCATGTGATCTTGTAGTTCTCCTGTGTTCTTGTAGTTCTCATGTGATCTTGTAGTTCTCATTATTGTAGTTCTCTTGTGATCTTGTAGTTCTCTGTGATCTTGTAGTTCTCCTTATTGTAGTTCTCTTGTGATCTTGTAGTTCTCCTTATTGTAGTTCTCTTGTGATCTTGTAGTTCTCCTGTGATCTTGTAGTTCTCCTGTTATCTTGTAGTTCTCCTGTGATCTTGTAGTTCTCCTTTTATCTTGTAGTTCTCCTGTGATCTTGTAGTTCTCATGTGATCTTGTAGTTCTCTTGTGATCTTGTAGTTCTCCTGTGATCTTGTAGTTCTCATGTGATCTTGTAGTTCTCTTGTGATCTTGTAGTTCTCCTGTGATCTTGTAGTTCTCATGTGATCTTGTAGTTCTCCTTATTGTAGTTCTCTTGTGATCTTGTAGTTCTCTTGTGATCTTGTAGTTCTCTGTGATCTTGTAGTTCTCCTTATTGTAGTTCTCTTGTGATCTTGTAGTTCTCCTTATTGTAGTTCTCTTGTGATCTTGTAGTTCTCCTGTGATCTTGTAGTTCTCCTGTTATCTTGTAGTTCTCCTGTGATCTTGTAGTTCTCCTGTTATCTTGTAGTTTTCCTGTGATCTTGTAGTTCTCATGTGATCTTGTAGTTCTCTTGTGATCTTGTAGTTCTCCTGTGATCTTGTAGTTCTCATGTGATCTTGTAATTCTCCTTATTGTAGTTCTCTTGTGATCTTGTAGTTCTCTTGTGATCTTGTAGTTCTCTGTGATCTTGTAGTTCTCCTTATGGTAGTTCTCTTGTGATCTTGTAGTTCTCCTTATTGTAGTTCTCTTGTGATCTTGTAGTTCTCCTGTTATCTTGTAGTTCTCCTTTGATCTTGTAGTTTTCTTGTTTATCTTGTAGTTCTCTTGTGATCTTGTAGTTCTCCTTATTGTAGTTCTCTTGTGATCTTGTAGTTCTCCTGTTATCTTGTAGTTCTCCTTTGATCTTGTAGTTTTCTTGTTTATCTTGTAGTTCTCCTGTGATCTTGTAGTTCTCTGTGATCTTGTAGTTCTCATGTGATCTTGTAGTTCTCATGTGATCTTGTAGTTCTCTTGTGATCTTCTTGTGATCTTGTAGTTCTCTTGTGATCTTGTAGTTCTCATGTGATCTTGTAGTTCTCTTGTGATCTTCTTGTGATCTTGTAGTTCTCTTGTGATCTTGTAGTTCTCTTGTGATCTTGTAGTTCTCCTGTGATCTTGTAGTTCTCCTGTTATCTTGTAGTTCTCCTGTGATCTTGTAGTTCTCCTGTTATCTTGTAGTTCTCCTGTGATCTTGTAGTTCTCATGTGATCTTGTAGTTCTCTTGTGATCTTGTAGTTCTCCTGTGATCTTGTAGTTCTCATGTGATCTTGTAGTTCTCCTTATTGTAGTTCTCTTGTGATCTTGTAGTTCTCTTGTGATCTTGTAGTTCTCTGTGATCTTGTAGTTCTCCTTATTGTAGTTCTCTTGTGATCTTGTAGTTCTCCTTATTGTAGTTCTCTTGTGATCTTGTAGTTCTCCTGTTATCTTGTAGTTCTCCTTTGATCTTGTAGTTCTCTTGTGATCTTGTAGTTCTCTTGTGATCTTGTAGTTCTCCTGTGATCTTGTAGTTCTCTGTGATCTTGTAGTTCTCATGTGATCTTGTAGTTCTCATGTGATCTTGTAGTTCTCTTGTGAACTTCTTGTGATCTTGTAGTTCTCTTGTGATCTTGTAGTTCTCATGTGATCTTGTAGTTCTCCTGGAATCTTGTAGTTCTCTTGTGATCTTGTAGTTCTCCTTATTGTATTTCTCTTGTGATCTTGTAGTTCTCTTGTGATCTTGTAGTTCTCTGTGATCTTGTAGTTCTCCTTATTGTAGTTCTCTTGTGATCTTGTAGTTCTCCTGTTATCTTGTAGTTCTCCTGTGATCTTGTAGTTCTCATGTGATCTTGTAGTTCTCTTGTTATCTTGTAGTTCTCCTGTGATCTTATAGTTCTCATGTGATCTTGTAGTTCTCCTTATTGTATTTCTCTTGTGATCTTGTAGTTCTCCTTATTGTAGTTCTCTTGTGATCTTGTAGTTCTCTTGTGATCTTGTAGTTCTCTGTGATCTTGTAGTTCTCCTTATTGTAGTTCTCTTGTGATCTTGTAGTTCTCCTTATTGTAGTTCTCTTGTGATCTTGTAGTTCTCCTGTGATCTTGTAGTTCTCCTGTTATCTTGTAGTTCTCCTGTGATCTTGTAGTTCTCCTGTTATCTTGTAGTTTTCCTGTGATCTTGTAGTTCTCATGTGATCTTGTAGTTCTCTTGTGATCTTGTAGTTCTCCTGTGATCTTGTAGTTCTCATGTGATCTTGTAGTTCTCCTTATTGTAGTTCTCTTGTGATCTTGTAGTTCTCTTGTGATCTTGTAGTTCTCTGTGATCTTGTAGTTCTCCTTATGGTAGTTCTCTTGTGATCTTGTAGTTCTCCTTATTGTAGTTCTCTTGTGATCTTGTAGTTCTCCTGTTATCTTGTAGTTCTCCTTTGATCTTGTAGTTTTCTTGTTTATCTTGTAGTTCTCTTGTGATCTTGTAGTTCTCCTTATTGTAGTTCTCTTGTGATCTTGTAGTTCTCCTGTTATCTTGTAGTTCTCCTTTGATCTTGTAGTTTTCTTGTTTATCTTGTAGTTCTCCTGTGATCTTGTAGTTCTCTGTGATCTTGTAGTTCTCATGTGATCTTGTAGTTCTCATGTGATCTTGTAGTTCTCTTGTGATCTTCTTGTGATCTTGTAGTTCTCTTGTGATCTTGTAGTTCTCATGTGATCTTGTAGTTCTCTTGTGATCTTCTTGTGATCTTGTAGTTCTCTTGTGATCTTGTAGTTCTCTTGTGATCTTGTAGTTCTCCTGTGATCTTGTAGTTCTCCTGTTATCTTGTAGTTCTCCTGTGATCTTGTAGTTCTCCTGTTATCTTGTAGTTCTCCTGTGATCTTGTAGTTCTCATGTGATCTTGTAGTTCTCTTGTGATCTTGTAGTTCTCCTGTGATCTTGTAGTTCTCATGTGATCTTGTAGTTCTCCTTATTGTAGTTCTCTTGTGATCTTGTAGTTCTCTTGTGATCTTGTAGTTCTCTGTGATCTTGTAGTTCTCCTTATTGTAGTTCTCTTGTGATCTTGTAGTTCTCCTTATTGTAGTTCTCTTGTGATCTTGTAGTTCTCCTGTTATCTTGTAGTTCTCCTTTGATCTTGTAGTTCTCTTGTGATCTTGTAGTTCTCTTGTGATCTTGTAGTTCTCCTGTGATCTTGTAGTTCTCTGTGATCTTGTAGTTCTCATGTGATCTTGTAGTTCTCATGTGATCTTGTAGTTCTCTTGTGATCTTCTTGTGATCTTGTAGTTCTCTTGTGATCTTGTAGTTCTCATGTGATCTTGTAGTTCTCCTGGAATCTTGTAGTTCTCTTGTGATCTTGTAGTTCTCCTTATTGTATTTCTCTTGTGATCTTGTAGTTCTCTTGTGATCTTGTAGTTCTCTGTGATCTTGTAGTTCTCCTTATTGTAGTTCTCTTGTGATCTTGTAGTTCTCCTGTTATCTTGTAGTTCTCCTGTGATCTTGTAGTTCTCATGTGATCTTGTAGTTCTCTTGTGATCTTGTAGTTCTCCTGTGATCTTATAGTTCTCATGTGATCTTGTAGTTCTCCTTATTGTAGTTCTCTTGTGATCTTGTAGTTCTCCTTATTGTAGTTCTCTTGTGATCTTGTAGTTCTCCTGTGATCTTGTAGTTCTCCTGTTATCTTGTAGTTCTCCTGTGATCTTGTAGTTCTCCTGTTATCTTGTAGTTCTCCTGTGATCTTGTAGTTCTCATGTGATCTTGTAGTTCTCTTGTGATCTTGTAGTTCTCCTGTGATCTTGTAGTTCTCATGTGATCTTGTAGTTCTCTTGTGATCTTGTAGTTCTCCTGTGATCTTGTAGTTCTCATGTGATCTTGTAGTTCTCCTTATTGTAGTTCTCTTGTGATCTTGTAGTTCTCTTGTGATCTTGTAGTTCTCTGTGATCTTGTAGTTCTCCTTATTGTAGTTCTCTTGTGATCTTGTAGTTCTCCTTATTGTAGTTCTCTTGTGATCTTGTAGTTCTCCTGTGATCTTGTAGTTCTCCTGTTATCTTGTAGTTCTCCTGTGATCTTGTAGTTCTCCTGTTATCTTGTAGTTCTCCTGTGATCTTGTAGTTCTCATGTGATCTTGTAGTTCTCTTGTGATCTTGTAGTTCTCCTGTGATCTTGTAGTTCTCATGTGATCTTGTAGTTCTCCTTATTGTAGTTCTCTTGTGATCTTGTAGTTCTCTTGTGATCTTGTAGTTCTCTGTGATCTTGTAGTTCTCCTTATGGTAGTTCTCTTGTGATCTTGTAGTTCTCCTTATTGTAGTTCTCTTGTGATCTTGTAGTTCTCCTGTTATCTTGTAGTTCTCCTTTGATCTTGTAGTTTTCTTGTTTATCTTGAAGTTCTCCTGTGATCTTGTAGTTCTCCTGTGATCTTGTAGTTCTCCTGTTATCTTGTAGTTCTCCGGTGATATTGTAGTTCTCCTGTGATCTTGTAGTTCTCATGTGATCTTGTAGTTCTCATGTGATCTTGTAGTTCTCTTGTGATCTTCTTGTGATCTTGTAGTTCTCATGTGATCTTGTAGTTCTCATGTGATCTTGTAGTTCTCCTGTGTTCTTGTAGTTCTCATGTGATCTTGTAGTTCTCATTATTGTAGTTCTCTTGTGATCTTGTAGTTCTCTGTGATCTTGTAGTTCTCCTTATTGTAGTTCTCTTGTGATCTTGTAGTTCTCCTTATTGTAGTTCTCTTGTGATCTTGTAGTTCTCCTGTGATCTTGTAGTTCTCCTGTTATCTTGTAGTTCTCCTGTGATCTTGTAGTTCTCCTGTTATCTTGTAGTTCTCCTGTGATCTTGTAGTTCTCATGTGATCTTGTAGTTCTCTTGTGATCTTGTAGTTCTCCTGTGATCTTGTAGTTCTCATGTGATCTTGTAGTTCTCTTGTGATCTTGTAGTTCTCCTGTGATCTTGTAGTTCTCATGTGATCTTGTAGTTCTCCTTATTGTAGTTCTCTTGTGATCTTGTAGTTCTCTTGTGATCTTGTAGTTCTCTGTGATCTTGTAGTTCTCCTTATTGTAGTTCTCTTGTGATCTTGTAGTTCTCCTTATTGTAGTTCTCTTGTGATCTTGTAGTTCTCCTGTGATCTTGTAGTTCTCCTGTTATCTTGTAGTTCTCCTGTGATCTTGTAGTTCTCCTGTTATCTTGTAGTTTTCCTGTGATCTTGTAGTTCTCATGTGATCTTGTAGTTCTCTTGTGATCTTGTAGTTCTCCTGTGATCTTGTAGTTCTCATGTGATCTTGTAGTTCTCCTTATTGTAGTTCTCTTGTGATCTTGTAGTTCTCTTGTGATCTTGTAGTTCTCTGTGATCTTGTAGTTCTCCTTATGGTAGTTCTCTTGTGATCTTGTAGTTCTCCTTATTGTAGTTCTCTTGTGATCTTGTAGTTCTCCTGTTATCTTGTAGTTCTCCTTTGATCTTGTAGTTCTCCTTATGGTAGTTCTCTTGTGATCTTGTAGTTCTCTTGTGATCTTGTAGTTCTCTGTGATCTTGTAGTTCTCCTTATGGTAGTTCTCTTGTGATCTTGTAGTTCTCCTTATTGTAGTTCTCTTGTGATCTTGTAGTTCTCCTGTTATCTTGTAGTTCTCCTTTGATCTTGTAGTTTTCTTGTTTATCTTGTAGTTCTCTTGTGATCTTGTAGTTCTCCTTATTGTAGTTCTCTTGTGATCTTGTAGTTCTCCTGTTATCTTGTAGTTCTCCTTTGATCTTGTAGTTTTCTTGTTTATCTTGTAGTTCTCCTGTGATCTTGTAGTTCTCTGTGATCTTGTAGTTCTCATGTGATCTTGTAGTTCTCATGTGATCTTGTAGTTCTCTTGTGATCTTCTTGTGATCTTGTAGTTCTCTTGTGATCTTGTAGTTCTCATGTGATCTTGTAGTTCTCTTGTGATCTTGTAGTTCTCCTGTGATCTTGTAGTTCTCCTGTTATCTTGTAGTTCTCCTGTGATCTTGTAGTTCTCCTGTTATCTTGTAGTTCTCCTGTGATCTTGTAGTTCTCATGTGATCTTGTAGTTCTCTTGTGATCTTGTAGTTCTCCTGTGATCTTGTAGTTCTCATGTGATCTTGTAGTTCTCCTTATTGTAGTTCTCTTGTGATCTTGTAGTTCTCTTGTGATCTTGTAGTTCTCTGTGATCTTGTAGTTCTCCTTATTGTAGTTCTCTTGTGATCTTGTAGTTCTCCTTATTGTAGTTCTCTTGTGATCTTGTACTTCTCCTGTTATCTTGTAGTTCTCCTTTGATCTTGTAGTTCTCTTGTGATCTTGTAGTTCTCTTGTGATCTTGTAGTTCTCCTGTGATCTTGTAGTTCTCTGTGATCTTGTAGTTCTCATGTGATCTTGTAGTTCTCTTGTGATCTTCTTGTGATCTTGTAGTTCTCTTGTGATCTTGTAGTTCTCATGTGATCTTGTAGTTCTCCTGGAATCTTGTAGTTCTCTTGTGATCTTGTAGTTCTCCTTATTGTATTTCTCTTGTGATCTTGTAGTTCTCTTGTGATCTTGTAGTTCTCTGTGATCTTGTAGTTCTCCTTATTGTAGTTCTCTTGTGATCTTGTAGTTCTCCTGTTATCTTGTAGTTCTCCTGTGATCTTGTAGTTCTCATGTGATCTTGTAGTTCTCTTGTGATCTTGTAGTTCTCCTGTGATCTTATAGTTCTCATGTGATCTTGTAGTTCTCCTTATTGTAGTTCTCTTGTGATCTTGTAGTTCTCTTGTGATCTTGTAGTTCTCTGTGATCTTGTAGTTCTCCTCATTGTAGTTCTCTTGTGATCTTGTAGTTCTCCTTATTGTAGTTCTCTTGTGATCTTGTAGTTCTCCTGTGATCTTGTAGTTCTCCTGTTATCTTGTAGTTCTCCTGTGATCTTGTAGTTCTCCTGTTATCTTGTAGTTCTCCTGTGATCTTGTAGTTCTCATGTGATCTTGTAGTTCTCTTGTGATCTTGTAGTTCTCCTGTGATCTTGTAGTTCTTATGTGATCTTGCAGTTCTCCTTATTGTAGTTCTCTTGTGATCTTGTAGTGCTCTTGTGATCTTGTAGTTCTCTGTGATCTTGTAGTTCTCCTTATGGTAGTTCTCTTGTGATCTTGTAGTTCTCCTTATTGTAGTTCTCTTGTGATCTTGTAGTTCTCCTGTTATCTTGTAGTTCTCCTTTGATCTTGTAGTTTTCTTGTGATCTTGTAGTTCTCCTGTGATCTTGTAGTTCTCTGTGATCTTGTAGTTCTCATGTGATCTTGTAGTTCTCATGTGATCTTGTAGTTCTCATGTGATCTTGTAGTTCTCTTGTGATCTTCTTGTGATCTTGTAGTTCTCTTGTGATCTTGTAGTTCTCATGTGATCTTGTAGTTCTCTTGTGATCTTCTTGTGATCTTGTAGTTCTCTTGTGATCTTGTAGTTCTCTTGTGATCTTGTAGTTCTCCTGTGATCTTGTAGTTCTCCTGTGATCTTGTAGTTCTCTTGTTATCTTGTAGTTCTCCTTATTGTAGTTCTCTTATGATCTTGTAGTTCTCCTTATTGTAGTTCTCTTGTGATCTTGTAGTTCTCCTGTTATCTTGTAGTGCTCCTTTGATCTTGTAGTTTTCTTGTGATCTTGTAGTTCTCCTGTGATCTTGTAGTTCTCTTGTTATCTTGTAGTTCTCCTTATTGTAGTTCTCTTGTGATCTTGTAGTTCTCTTGTGATCTTGTAGTTCTCTTGTGATCTTGTAGTTCTCCTTATTGTAGTTCTCTTGTGATCTTGTAGTTCTCATGTGATCTTGTAGTTCTCCTGTGATCTTGTAGTTCTCTTGTGATCTTGTAGTTCTCATGTGATCTTGTAGTTCTCATGTGATCTTGTAGTTCTCCTTATTGTAGTTCTCTTGTGATCTTGTAGTTCTCTTGTGATCTTGTAGTTCTCTGTGATCTTGTAGTTCTCCTTATTGTAGTTCTCTTGTGATCTTGTAGTTCTCCTTATTGTAGTTCTCTTGTGATCTTGTAGTTCTCCTGTTATCTTGTAGTTCTCCTTTGATCTTGTAGTTCTCTTGTGATCTTGTAGTTCTCTTGTGATCTTGTAGTTCTCCTGTGATCTTGTAGTTCTCTGTGATCTTGTAGTTCTCATGTGATCTTGTAGTTCTCATGTGATCTTGTAGTTCTCTTGTGATCTTCTTGTGATCTTGTAGTTCTCTTGTGATCTTGTAGTTCTCATGTGATCTTGTAGTTCTCCTGGAATCTTGTAGTTCTCTTGTGATCTTGTAGTTCTCCTTATTGTATTTCTCTTGTGATCTTGTAGTTCTCTTGTGATCTTGTAGTTCTCTGTGATCTTGTAGTTCTCCTTATTGTAGTTCTCTTGTGATCTTGTAGTTCTCCTGTTATCTTGTAGTTCTCCTGTGATCTTGTAGTTCTCATGTGATCTTGTAGTTCTCTTGTGATCTTGTAGTTCTCCTGTGATCTTATAGTTCTCATGTGATCTTGTAGTTCTCCTTATTGTAGTTCTCTTGTGATCTTGTAGTTCTCTTGTGATCTTGTAGTTCTCTGTGATCTTGTAGTTCTCCTTATTGTAGTTCTCTTGTGATCTTGTAGTTCTCCTTATTGTAGTTCTCTTGTGATCTTGTAGTTCTCCTGTGATCTTGTAGTTCTCCTGTTATCTTGTAGTTCTCCTGTGATCTTGTAGTTCTCCTGTTATCTTGTAGTTCTCCTGTGATCTTGTAGTTCTCATGTGATCTTGTAGTTCTCTTGTGATCTTGTAGTTCTCCTGTGATCTTGTAGTTCTTATGTGATCTTGCAGTTCTCCTTATTGTAGTTCTCTTGTGATCTTGTAGTGCTCTTGTGATCTTGTAGTTCTCTGTGATCTTGTAGTTCTCCTTATGGTAGTTCTCTTGTGATCTTGTAGTTCTCCTTATTGTAGTTCTCTTGTGATCTTGTAGTTCTCCTGTTATCTTGTAGTTCTCCTTTGATCTTGTAGTTTTCTTGTGATCTTGTAGTTCTCCTGTGATCTTGTAGTTCTCTGTGATCTTGTAGTTCTCATGTGATCTTGTAGTTCTCATGTGATCTTGTAGTTCTCATGTGATCTTGTAGTTCTCTTGTGATCTTCTTGTGATCTTGTAGTTCTCTTGTGATCTTGTAGTTCTCATGTGATCTTGTAGTTCTCTTGTGATCTTCTTGTGATCTTGTAGTTCTCTTGTGATCTTGTAGTTCTCTTGTTATCTTGTAGTTCTCCTTATTGTAGTTCTCTTGTGATCTTGTAGTTCTCCTTATTGTAGTTCTCTTGTGATCTTGTAGTTCTCCTGTTATCTTGTAGTGCTCCTTTGATCTTGTAGTTTTCTTGTGATCTTGTAGTTCTCCTGTGATCTTGTAGTTCTCTTGTTATCTTGTAGTTCTCCTTATTGTAGTTCTCTTGTGATCTTGTAGTTCTCTTGTGATCTTGTAGTTCTCTTGTGATCTTGTAGTTCTCCTTATTGTAGTTCTCTTGTGATCTTGTAGTTCTCATGTGATCTTGTAGTTCTCCTGTGATCTTGTAGTTCTCATGTGATCTTGTAGTTCTCTTGTGATCTTGTAGTTCTCTTGTGATCTTGTAGTTCTCCTGTTATCTTGTAGTTCTCCTGTGATCTTGTAATTCTCATGTGATCTTGTAGTTCTCTTGTGATCTTGTAGTTCTCCTGTGATCTTGTAGTTCTCATGTGATCTTGTAGTTCTCCTTATTGTAGTTCTCTTGTGATCTTGTAGTTCTCTTGTGATCTTGTAGTGCTCTGTGATCTTGTAGTTCTCCTTATTGTAGTTCTCTTGTGATCTTGTAGTTCTCCTTATTGTAGTTCTCTTGTGATCTTGTAGTTCTCTTGTGATCTTGTAGTTCTCTTGTGATCTTGTAGTTCTCCTTATTGTAGTTCTCTTGTGATCTTGTAGTTCTCATGTGATCTTGTAGTTCTCCTGTGATCTTGTAGTTCTCTTGTGATCTTGTAGTTCTCATGTGATCTTGTAGTTCTCATGTGATCTTGTAGTTCTCCTTATTGTAGTTCTCTTGTGATCTTGTAGTTCTCTTGTGATCTTGTAGTTCTCTGTGATCTTGTAGTTCTCCTTATTGTAGTTCTCTTGTGATCTTGTAGTTCTCCTTATTGTAGTTCTCTTGTGATCTTGTAGTTCTCCTGTTATCTTGTAGTTCTCCTTTGATCTTGTAGTTCTCTTGTGATCTTGTAGTTCTCTTGTGATCTTGTAGTTCTCCTGTGATCTTGTAGTTCTCTGTGATCTTGTAGTTCTCATGTGATCTTGTAGTTCTCATGTGATCTTGTAGTTCTCTTGTGATCTTCTTGTGATCTTGTAGTTCTCTTGTGATCTTGTAGTTCTCATGTGATCTTGTAGTTCTCCTGGAATCTTGTAGTTCTCTTGTGATCTTGTAGTTCTCCTTATTGTATTTCTCTTGTGATCTTGTAGTTCTCTTGTGATCTTGTAGTTCTCTGTGATCTTGTAGTTCTCCTTATTGTAGTTCTCTTGTGATCTTGTAGTTCTCCTGTTATCTTGTAGTTCTCCTGTGATCTTGTAGTTCTCATGTGATCTTGTAGTTCTCTTGTGATCTTGTAGTTCTCCTGTGATCTTATAGTTCTCATGTGATCTTGTAGTTCTCCTTATTGTAGTTCTCTTGTGATCTTGTAGTTCTCTTGTGATCTTGTAGTTCTCTGTGATCTTGTAGTTCTCCTTATTGTAGTTCTCTTGTGATCTTATAGTTCTCCTTATTGTAGTTCTCTTGTGATCTTGTAGTTCTCCTGTGATCTTGTAGTTCTCCTGTTATCTTGTAGTTCTCCTGTGATCTTGTAGTTCTCCTGTTATCTTGTAGTTCTCCTGTGATCTTGTAGTTCTCATGTGATCTTGTAGTTCTCTTGTGATCTTGTAGTTCTCCTGTGATCTTGTAGTTCTTATGTGATCTTGCAGTTCTCCTTATTGTAGTTCTCTTGTGATCTTGTAGTGCTCTTGTGATCTTGTAGTTCTCTGTGATCTTGTAGTTCTCCTTATGGTAGTTCTCTTGTGATCTTGTAGTTCTCCTTATTGTAGTTCTCTTGTGATCTTGTAGTTCTCCTGTTATCTTGTAGTTCTCCTTTGATCTTGTAGTTTTCTTGTGATCTTGTAGTTCTCCTGTGATCTTGTAGTTCTCTGTGATCTTGTAGTTCTCATGTGATCTTGTAGTTCTCATGTGATCTTGTAGTTCTCTTGTGATCTTCTTGTGATCTTGTAGTTCTCTTGTGATCTTGTAGTTCTCATGTGATCTTGTAGTTCTCTTGTGATCTTCTTGTGATCTTGTAGTTCTCTTGTGATCTTGTAGTTCTCTTGTTATCTTGTAGTTCTCCTTATTGTAGTTCTCTTGTGATCTTGTAGTTCTCCTTATTGTAGTTCTCTTGTGATCTTGTAGTTCTCCTGTTATCTTGTAGTTCTCCTTTGATCTTGTAGTTCTCTTGTGATCTTGTAGTTCTCTTGTGATCTTGTAGTTCTCCTGTGATCTTGTAGTTCTCTGTGATCTTGTAGTTCTCATGTGATCTTGTAGTTCTCATGTGATCTTGTAGTTCTCTTGTGATCTTCTTGTGATCTTGTAGTTCTCTTGTGATCTTGTAGTTCTCATGTGATCTTGTAGTTCTCCTGGAATCTTGTAGTTCTCTTGTGATCTTGTAGTTCTCCTTATTGTATTTCTCTTGTGATCTTGTAGTTCTCTTGTGATCTTGTAGTTCTCTGTGATCTTGTAGTTCTCCTTATTGTAGTTCTCTTGTGATCTTGTAGTTCTCCTGTTATCTTGTAGTTCTCCTGTGATCTTGTAGTTCTCATGTGATCTTGTAGTTCTCTTGTGATCTTGTAGTTCTCCTGTGATCTTATAGTTCTCATGTGATCTTGTAGTTCTCCTTATTGTAGTTCTCTTGTGATCTTGTAGTTCTCTTGTGATCTTGTAGTTCTCTGTGATCTTGTAGTTCTCCTTATTGTAGTTCTCTTGTGATCTTATAGTTCTCCTTATTGTAGTTCTCTTGTGATCTTGTAGTTCTCCTGTGATCTTGTAGTTCTCCTGTTATCTTGTAGTTCTCCTGTGATCTTGTAGTTCTCCTGTTATCTTGTAGTTCTCCTGTGATCTTGTAGTTCTCATGTGATCTTGTAGTTCTCTTGTGATCTTGTAGTTCTCCTGTGATCTTGTAGTTCTTATGTGATCTTGCAGTTCTCCTTATTGTAGTTCTCTTGTGATCTTGTAGTGCTCTTGTGATCTTGTAGTTCTCTGTGATCTTGTAGTTCTCCTTATGGTAGTTCTCTTGTGATCTTGTAGTTCTCCTTATTGTAGTTCTCTTGTGATCTTGTAGTTCTCCTGTTATCTTGTAGTTCTCCTTTGATCTTGTAGTTTTCTTGTGATCTTGTAGTTCTCCTGTGATCTTGTAGTTCTCTGTGATCTTGTAGTTCTCATGTGATCTTGTAGTTCTCATGTGATCTTGTAGTTCTCATGTGATCTTGTAGTTCTCTTGTGATCTTCTTGTGATCTTGTAGTTCTCTTGTGATCTTGTAGTTCTCATGTGATCTTGTAGTTCTCTTGTGATCTTCTTGTGATCTTGTAGTTCTCTTGTGATCTTGTAGTTCTCTTGTTATCTTGTAGTTCTCCTTATTGTAGTTCTCTTGTGATCTTGTAGTTCTCCTTATTGTAGTTCTCTTGTGATCTTGTAGTTCTCCTGTTATCTTGTAGTTCTCCTTTGATCTTGTAGTTCTCTTGTGATCTTGTAGTTCTCTTGTGATCTTGTAGTTCTCCTGTGATCTTGTAGTTCTCTGTGATCTTGTAGTTCTCATGTGATCTTGTAGTTCTCATGTGATCTTGTAGTTCTCTTGTGATCTTCTTGTGATCTTGTAGTTCTCTTGTGATCTTGTAGTTCTCATGTGATCTTGTAGTTCTCCTGGAATCTTGTAGTTCTCTTGTGATCTTGTAGTTCTCCTTATTGTATTTCTCTTGTGATCTTGTAGTTCTCTTGTGATCTTGTAGTTCTCTGTGATCTTGTAGTTCTCCTTATTGTAGTTCTCTTGTGATCTTGTAGTTCTCCTGTTATCTTGTAGTTCTCCTGTGATCTTGTAGTTCTCATGTGATCTTGTAGTTCTCTTGTGATCTTGTAGTTCTCCTGTGATCTTATAGTTCTCATGTGATCTTGTAGTTCTCCTTATTGTAGTTCTCTTGTGATCTTGTAGTTCTCCTTATTGTAGTTCTCTTGTGATCTTGTAGTTCTCCTGTGATCTTGTAGTTCTCCTGTTATCTTGTAGTTCTCCTGTGATCTTGTAGTTCTCCTGTTATCTTGTAGTTCTCCTGTGATCTTGTAGTTCTCATGTGATCTTGTAGTTCTCTTGTGATCTTGTAGTTCTCCTGTGATCTTGTAGTTCTCATGTGATCTTGTAGTTCTCTTGTGATCTTGTAGTTCTCCTGTGATCTTGTAGTTCTCATGTGATCTTGTAGTTCTCCTTATTGTAGTTCTCTTGTGATCTTGTAGTTCTCTTGTGATCTTGTAGTTCTCTGTGATCTTGTAGTTCTCCTTATTGTAGTTCTCTTGTGATCTTGTAGTTCTCCTTATTGTAGTTCTCTTGTGATCTTGTAGTTCTCCTGTGATCTTGTAGTTCTCCTGTTATCTTGTAGTTCTCCTGTGATCTTGTAGTTCTCCTGTTATCTTGTAGTTCTCCTGTGATCTTGTAGTTCTCATGTGATCTTGTAGTTCTCTTGTGATCTTGTAGTTCTCCTGTGATCTTGTAGTTCTCATGTGATCTTGTAGTTCTCCTTATTGTAGTTCTCTTGTGATCTTGTAGTTCTCTTGTGATCTTGTAGTTCTCTGTGATCTTGTAGTTCTCCTTATGGTAGTTCTCTTGTGATCTTGTAGTTCTCCTTATTGTAGTTCTCTTGTGATCTTGTAGTTCTCCTGTTATCTTGTAGTTCTCCTTTGATCTTGTAGTTTTCTTGTTTATCTTGAAGTTCTCCTGTGATCTTGTAGTTCTCCTGTGATCTTGTAGTTCTCCTGTTATCTTGTAGTTCTCCGGTGATATTGTAGTTCTCCTGTGATCTTGTAGTTCTCATGTGATCTTGTAGTTCTCATGTGATCTTGTAGTTCTCTTGTGATCTTCTTGTGATCTTGTAGTTCTCATGTGATCTTGTAGTTCTCATGTGATCTTGTAGTTCTCCTGTGTTCTTGTAGTTCTCATGTGATCTTGTAGTTCTCATTATTGTAGTTCTCTTGTGATCTTGTAGTTCTCTGTGATCTTGTAGTTCTCCTTATTGTAGTTCTCTTGTGATCTTGTAGTTCTCCTTATTGTAGTTCTCTTGTGATCTTGTAGTTCTCCTGTGATCTTGTAGTTCTCATGTGATCTTGTAGTTCTCTTGTGATCTTGTAGTTCTCCTGTGATCTTGTAGTTCTCATGTGATCTTGTAGTTCTCCTTATTGTAGTTCTCTTGTGATCTTGTAGTTCTCTTGTGATCTTGTAGTTCTCTGTGATCTTGTAGTTCTCCTTATTGTAGTTCTCTTGTGATCTTGTAGTTCTCCTTATTGTAGTTCTCTTGTGATCTTGTAGTTCTCCTGTGATCTTGTAGTTCTCCTGTTATCTTGTAGTTCTCCTGTGATCTTGTAGTTCTCCTGTTATCTTGTAGTTTTCCTGTGATCTTGTAGTTCTCATGTGATCTTGTAGTTCTCTTGTGATCTTGTAGTTCTCCTGTGATCTTGTAGTTCTCATGTGATCTTGTAGTTCTCCTTATTGTAGTTCTCTTGTGATCTTGTAGTTCTCTTGTGATCTTGTAGTTCTCTGTGATCTTGTAGTTCTCCTTATGGTAGTTCTCTTGTGATCTTGTAGTTCTCCTTATTGTAGTTCTCTTGTGATCTTGTAGTTCTCCTGTTATCTTGTAGTTCTCCTTTGATCTTGTAGTTCTCCTTATGGTAGTTCTCTTGTGATCTTGTAGTTCTCTTGTGATCTTGTAGTTCTCTGTGATCTTGTAGTTCTCCTTATGGTAGTTCTCTTGTGATCTTGTAGTTCTCCTTATTGTAGTTCTCTTGTGATCTTGTAGTTCTCCTGTTATCTTGTAGTTCTCCTTTGATCTTGTAGTTTTCTTGTTTATCTTGTAGTTCTCTTGTGATCTTGTAGTTCTCCTTATTGTAGTTCTCTTGTGATCTTGTAGTTCTCCTGTTATCTTGTAGTTCTCCTTTGATCTTGTAGTTTTCTTGTTTATCTTGTAGTTCTCCTGTGATCTTGTAGTTCTCTGTGATCTTGTAGTTCTCATGTGATCTTGTAGTTCTCATGTGATCTTGTAGTTCTCTTGTGATCTTGTAGTTCTCCTGTGATCTTGTAGTTCTCCTGTTATCTTGTAGTTCTCCTGTGATCTTGTAGTTCTCCTGTTATCTTGTAGTTCTCCTGTGATCTTGTAGTTCTCATGTGATCTTGTAGTTCTCTTGTGATCTTGTAGTTCTCATGTGATCTTGTAGTTCTCATGTGATCTTGTAGTTCTCCTTATTGTAGTTCTCTTGTGATCTTGTAGTTCTCTTGTGATCTTGTAGTTCTCTGTGATCTTGTAGTTCTCCTTATTGTAGTTCTCTTGTGATCTTGTAGTTCTCCTTATTGTAGTTCTCTTGTGATCTTGTACTTCTCCTGTTATCTTGTAGTTCTCCTTTGATCTTGTAGTTCTCTTGTGATCTTGTAGTTCTCTTGTGATCTTGTAGTTCTCCTGTGATCTTGTAGTTCTCTTGTGATCTTGTAGTTCTCATGTGATCTTGTAGTTCTCATGTGATCTTGTAGTTCTCCTTATTGTAGTTCTCTTGTGATCTTGTAGTTCTCTTGTGATCTTGTAGTTCTCTGTGATCTTGTAGTTCTCCTCATTGTAGTTCTCTTGTGATCTTGTAGTTCTCCTTATTGTAGTTCTCTTGTGATCTTGTAGTTCTCCTGTGATCTTGTAGTTCTCCTGTTATCTTGTAGTTCTCCTGTGATCTTGTAGTTCTCCTGTTATCTTGTAGTTCTCCTGTGATCTTGTAGTTCTCATGTGATCTTGTAGTTCTCTTGTGATCTTGTAGTTCTCCTGTGATCTTGTAGTTCTTATGTGATCTTGCAGTTCTCCTTATTGTAGTTCTCTTGTGATCTTGTAGTGCTCTTGTGATCTTGTAGTTCTCTGTGATCTTGTAGTTCTCCTTATGGTAGTTCTCTTGTGATCTTGTAGTTCTCCTTATTGTAGTTCTCTTGTGATCTTGTAGTTCTCCTGTTATCTTGTAGTTCTCCTTTGATCTTGTAGTTTTCTTGTGATCTTGTAGTTCTCCTGTGATCTTGTAGTTCTCTGTGATCTTGTAGTTCTCATGTGATCTTGTAGTTCTCATGTGATCTTGTAGTTCTCATGTGATCTTGTAGTTCTCTTGTGATCTTCTTGTGATCTTGTAGTTCTCTTGTGATCTTGTAGTTCTCATGTGATCTTGTAGTTCTCTTGTGATCTTCTTGTGATCTTGTAGTTCTCTTGTGATCTTGTAGTTCTCTTGTGATCTTGTAGTTCTCCTGTGATCTTGTAGTTCTCCTGTGATCTTGTAGTTCTCTTGTTATCTTGTAGTTCTCCTTATTGTAGTTCTCTTATGATCTTGTAGTTCTCCTTATTGTAGTTCTCTTGTGATCTTGTAGTTCTCCTGTTATCTTGTAGTGCTCCTTTGATCTTGTAGTTTTCTTGTGATCTTGTAGTTCTCCTGTGATCTTGTAGTTCTCTTGTTATCTTGTAGTTCTCCTTATTGTAGTTCTCTTGTGATCTTGTAGTTCTCTTGTGATCTTGTAGTTCTCTTGTGATCTTGTAGTTCTCCTTATTGTAGTTCTCTTGTGATCTTGTAGTTCTCATGTGATCTTGTAGTTCTCCTGTGATCTTGTAGTTCTCTTGTGATCTTGTAGTTCTCATGTGATCTTGTAGTTCTCATGTGATCTTGTAGTTCTCCTTATTGTAGTTCTCTTGTGATCTTGTAGTTCTCTTGTGATCTTGTAGTTCTCTGTGATCTTGTAGTTCTCCTTATTGTAGTTCTCTTGTGATCTTGTAGTTCTCCTTATTGTAGTTCTCTTGTGATCTTGTAGTTCTCCTGTTATCTTGTAGTTCTCCTTTGATCTTGTAGTTCTCTTGTGATCTTGTAGTTCTCTTGTGATCTTGTAGTTCTCCTGTGATCTTGTAGTTCTCTGTGATCTTGTAGTTCTCATGTGATCTTGTAGTTCTCATGTGATCTTGTAGTTCTCTTGTGATCTTCTTGTGATCTTGTAGTTCTCTTGTGATCTTGTAGTTCTCATGTGATCTTGTAGTTCTCCTGGAATCTTGTAGTTCTCTTGTGATCTTGTAGTTCTCCTTATTGTATTTCTCTTGTGATCTTGTAGTTCTCTTGTGATCTTGTAGTTCTCTGTGATCTTGTAGTTCTCCTTATTGTAGTTCTCTTGTGATCTTGTAGTTCTCCTGTTATCTTGTAGTTCTCCTGTGATCTTGTAGTTCTCATGTGATCTTGTAGTTCTCTTGTGATCTTGTAGTTCTCCTGTGATCTTATAGTTCTCATGTGATCTTGTAGTTCTCCTTATTGTAGTTCTCTTGTGATCTTGTAGTTCTCTTGTGATCTTGTAGTTCTCTGTGATCTTGTAGTTCTCCTTATTGTAGTTCTCTTGTGATCTTGTAGTTCTCCTTATTGTAGTTCTCTTGTGATCTTGTAGTTCTCCTGTGATCTTGTAGTTCTCCTGTTATCTTGTAGTTCTCCTGTGATCTTGTAGTTCTCCTGTTATCTTGTAGTTCTCCTGTGATCTTGTAGTTCTCATGTGATCTTGTAGTTCTCTTGTGATCTTGTAGTTCTCCTGTGATCTTGTAGTTCTTATGTGATCTTGCAGTTCTCCTTATTGTAGTTCTCTTGTGATCTTGTAGTGCTCTTGTGATCTTGTAGTTCTCTGTGATCTTGTAGTTCTCCTTATGGTAGTTCTCTTGTGATCTTGTAGTTCTCCTTATTGTAGTTCTCTTGTGATCTTGTAGTTCTCCTGTTATCTTGTAGTTCTCCTTTGATCTTGTAGTTTTCTTGTGATCTTGTAGTTCTCCTGTGATCTTGTAGTTCTCTGTGATCTTGTAGTTCTCTTGTGATCTTGTAGTTCTCCTTATTGTAGTTCTCTTGTGATCTTGTAGTTCTCATGTGATCTTGTAGTTCTCCTGTGATCTTGTAGTTCTCTTGTGATCTTGTAGTTCTCATGTGATCTTGTAGTTCTCATGTGATCTTGTAGTTCTCCTTATTGTAGTTCTCTTGTGATCTTGTAGTTCTCTTGTGATCTTGTAGTTCTCTGTGATCTTGTAGTTCTCCTTATTGTAGTTCTCTTGTGATCTTGTAGTTCTCCTTATTGTAGTTCTCTTGTGATCTTGTAGTTCTCCTGTTATCTTGTAGTTCTCCTTTGATCTTGTAGTTCTCTTGTGATCTTGTAGTTCTCTTGTGATCTTGTAGTTCTCCTGTGATCTTGTAGTTCTCTGTGATCTTGTAGTTCTCATGTGATCTTGTAGTTCTCATGTGATCTTGTAGTTCTCTTGTGATCTTCTTGTGATCTTGTAGTTCTCTTGTGATCTTGTAGTTCTCATGTGATCTTGTAGTTCTCCTGGAATCTTGTAGTTCTCTTGTGATCTTGTAGTTCTCCTTATTGTATTTCTCTTGTGATCTTGTAGTTCTCTTGTGATCTTGTAGTTCTCTGTGATCTTGTAGTTCTCCTTATTGTAGTTCTCTTGTGATCTTGTAGTTCTCCTGTTATCTTGTAGTTCTCCTGTGATCTTGTAGTTCTCATGTGATCTTGTAGTTCTCTTGTGATCTTGTAGTTCTCCTGTGATCTTATAGTTCTCATGTGATCTTGTAGTTCTCCTTATTGTAGTTCTCTTGTGATCTTGTAGTTCTCTTGTGATCTTGTAGTTCTCTGTGATCTTGTAGTTCTCCTTATTGTAGTTCTCTTGTGATCTTGTAGTTCTCCTTATTGTAGTTCTCTTGTGATCTTGTAGTTCTCCTGTGATCTTGTAGTTCTCCTGTTATCTTGTAGTTCTCCTGTGATCTTGTAGTTCTCCTGTTATCTTGTAGTTCTCCTGTGATCTTGTAGTTCTCATGTGATCTTGTAGTTCTCTTGTGATCTTGTAGTTCTCCTGTGATCTTGTAGTTCTTATGTGATCTTGCAGTTCTCCTTATTGTAGTTCTCTTGTGATCTTGTAGTGCTCTTGTGATCTTGTAGTTCTCTGTGATCTTGTAGTTCTCCTTATGGTAGTTCTCTTGTGATCTTGTAGTTCTCCTTATTGTAGTTCTCTTGTGATCTTGTAGTTCTCCTGTTATCTTGTAGTTCTCCTTTGATCTTGTAGTTTTCTTGTGATCTTGTAGTTCTCCTGTGATCTTGTAGTTCTCTGTGATCTTGTAGTTCTCATGTGATCTTGTAGTTCTCATGTGATCTTGTAGTTCTCATGTGATCTTGTAGTTCTCTTGTGATCTTCTTGTGATCTTGTAGTTCTCTTGTGATCTTGTAGTTCTCATGTGATCTTGTAGTTCTCTTGTGATCTTCTTGTGATCTTGTAGTTCTCTTGTGATCTTGTAGTTCTCTTGTTATCTTGTAGTTCTCCTTATTGTAGTTCTCTTGTGATCTTGTAGTTCTCCTTATTGTAGTTCTCTTGTGATCTTGTAGTTCTCCTGTTATCTTGTAGTGCTCCTTTGATCTTGTAGTTTTCTTGTGATCTTGTAGTTCTCCTGTGATCTTGTAGTTCTCTTGTTATCTTGTAGTTCTCCTTATTGTAGTTCTCTTGTGATCTTGTAGTTCTCTTGTGATCTTGTAGTTCTCTTGTGATCTTGTAGTTCTCCTTATTGTAGTTCTCTTGTGATCTTGTAGTTCTCATGTGATCTTGTAGTTCTCCTGTGATCTTGTAGTTCTCATGTGATCTTGTAGTTCTCTTGTGATCTTGTAGTTCTCTTGTGATCTTGTAGTTCTCCTGTTATCTTGTAGTTCTCCTGTGATCTTGTAATTCTCATGTGATCTTGTAGTTCTCTTGTGATCTTGTAGTTCTCCTGTGATCTTGTAGTTCTCATGTGATCTTGTAGTTCTCCTTATTGTAGTTCTCTTGTGATCTTGTAGTTCTCTTGTGATCTTGTAGTGCTCTGTGATCTTGTAGTTCTCCTTATTGTAGTTCTCTTGTGATCTTGTAGTTCTCCTTATTGTAGTTCTCTTGTGATCTTGAAGTTCTCCTGTGATCTTGTAGTTCTCCTGTTATCTTGTAGTTCTCCTGTGATATCGTAGTTCTCCTGTGATCTTGTAGTTCTCTGTGATCTTGTAGTTCTCATGTGATCTTGTAGTTCTCGTGTGATCTTGTAGTTCTCTTGTGATCTTCTTGTGATCTTGTAGTTCTCTTGTGATCTTGTAGTTCTCATGTGATCTTGTAGTTCTCCTGTGTTCTTTTAGTTCTCATGTGATCTTGTAGTTCTCATTATTGTAGTTCTCTTGTGATCTTGTAGTTCTCTTATGATCTTGTAGTTCTCTGTGATCTTGTAGTTCTCCTTATTGTAGTTGTCTTGTGATCTTGTAGTTCTCCTTATTGTAGTTCTCTTGTGATCTTGTAGTTCTCTTGTGATCTTGTAGTTCTCTGTGATCTTGTAGTTCTCCTTATTGTAGTTCTCTTGTGATCTTGTAGTTCTCCTTATTGTAGTTCTCTTGTGATCTTGTAGTTCTCCTGTTATCTTGTAGTTCTCCTTTGATCTTGTAGTTCTCCTTTGATCTTGTAGTTCTCTTGTGATCTTGTAGTTCTCATGTGATCTTGTAGTTCTCATGTGATCTTGTAGTTCTCATGTGATCTTGTAGTTCTCTTGTGATCATGTAGTTCTCATGTGATCTTGTAGTTCTCATGTGATCTTGTAGTTCTCTTGTGATCTTGTAGTTCTCCTGTGATCTTGTAGTTCTCATGTGATCTTGTAGTTCTCATGTGATCTTGTAGTTCTCTGTGATCTTGTAGTTCTCCTTATTGTAGTTCTCTTGTGATCTTGTAGTTCTCCTTATTGTAGTTCTCTTGTGATCTTGTAGTTCTCCTGTTATCTTGTAGTTCTCCTTTGATCTTGTAGTTCTACTGTGATCTTGTAGTTCTCTGTGATCTTGTAGTTCTCATGTGATCTTGTAGTTCTCATGTGATCTTGTAGTTCTCATGTGATCTTGTAGTTCTCTTGTGATCATGTAGTTCTCATGTGATCTTGTAGTTCTCATGTGATCTTGTAGTTCTCTTGTGATCTTGTAGTTCTCCTGTGATCTTGTAGTTCTCATGTGATCTTGTAGTTCTCATGTGATCTTGTAGTTCTCATGTGATCTTGTAGTGCTCTTGTGATCTTCTTGTGATCTTGTAGTTCTCTTGTGATCTTGTAGTTCTCATGTGATCTTGTAGTTCTCTTGTGATCTTCTTGTGATCTTGTAGTTATCTTGTGATCTTGTAGTTCTCATGTGATCTTGTAGTTCTCTTGTGATCTTCTTGTGATCTTGTAGTTCTCTTGTGATCTTGTAGTTCTCATGTGATCTTGTAGTTCTCTTGTGATCTTGTAGTTCTCCTGTGATCTTGTAGTTCTCCTGTGATCTTGTAGTTCTCTGTGATCTTGTAGTTCTCCTTATTGTAGTTCTCTTGTGATCTTGTAGTTCTCCTTATTGTAGTTCTCTTGTGATCTTGTAGTTCTCCTGTGATCTTGTAGTTCTCTTGTGATCTTGTAGTTCTCCTGTGATCTTGTAGTTTTCTGTGATCTTGTAGTTCTCATGTGATCTTGTAGTTCTCTTGTGATCTTGTAGTTCTCCTTATTGTAGTTCTCTTGTGATCTTGTAGTTCTCTTGTGATCTTGTAGTTCTCTGTGATCTTGTAGTTCTCCTTATTGTAGTTCTCTTGTGATCTTGTAGTTCTCCTTATTGTAGTTCTCTTGTGATCTTGTAGTTCTCCTGTGATCTTGTAGTTCTCCTGTTATCTTGTAGTTCTCCTGTGATCTTGTGGTTCTCCTGTTATCTTGTAGTTCTCCTGTGATCTTGTAGTTCTCATGTGATCTTGTAGTTCTCATGTAATCTTGTAGTTCTCATGTGATCTTGTAGTTCTCTTGTGATCTTCTTGTGATCTTGTAGTTCTCTTGTGATCTTGTAGTTCTCATGTGATCTTGTAGTTCTCTTGTGATCTTCTTGTGATCTTGTAGTTCTCTTGTGATCTTGTAGTTCTCTTGTGATCTTGTAGTTCTCCTGTGATCTTGTAGTTCTCCTGTGATCTTGTAGTTCTCTTGTTATCTTGTAGTTCTCCTTATTGTAGTTCTCTTGTGATCTTGTAGTTCTCCTTATTGTAGTTCTCTTGTGATCTTGTAGTTCTCCTGTTATCTTGTAGTGCTCCTTTGATCTTGTAGTTTTCTTGTGATCTTGTAGTTCTCCTGTGATCTTGTAGTTCTCTTGTCATCTTGTAGTTCTCCTTATTGTAGTTCTCTTGTGATCTTGTAGTTCTCTTGTGATCTTGTAGTTCTCTTGTGATCTTGTAGTTCTCCTTATTGTAGTTCTCTTGTGATCTTGTAGTTCTCCTGTGATCTTGTAGTTCTCCTGTTATCTTGTAGTTCTCCTGTGATCTTGTGGTTCTCCTGTTATCTTGAAGTTCTCCTGTGATCTTGTAGTTCTCATGTGATCTTGTAGTTCTCATGTAATCTTGTAGTTCTCATGTGATCTTGTAGTTCTCTTGTGATCTTCTTGTGATCTTGTAGTTCTCTTGTGATCTTGTAGTTCTCATGTGATCTTGTAGTTCTCTTGTGATCTTCTTGTGATCTTGTAGTTCTCTTGTGATCTTGTAGTTCTCTTGTGATCTTGTAGTTCTCCTGTGATCTTGTAGTTCTCCTGTGATCTTGTAGTTCTCTTGTTATCTTCTAGTTCTCCTTATTGTAGTTCTCTTGTGATCTTGTAGTTCTCCTTATTGTAGTTCTCTTGTGATCTTGTAGTTCTCCTGTTATCTTGTAGTGCTCCTTTGATCTTGTAGTTTTCTTGTGATCTTGTAGTTCTCCTGTGATCTTGTAGTTCTCTTGTTATCTTGTAGTTCTCCTTATTGTAGTTCTCTTGTGATCTTGTAGTTCTCTTGTGATCTTGTAGTTCTCTTGTGATCTTGTAGTTCTCCTTATTGTAGTTCTCTTGTGATCTTGTAGTTCTCATGTGATCTTGTAGTTCTCCTGTGATCTTGTAGTTCTCATGTGATCTTGTAGTTCTCTTGTGATCTTGTAGTTCTCTTGTGATCTTGTAGTTCTCCTGTTATCTTGTAGTTCTCCTGTGATCTTGTAGTTCTCATGTGATCTTGTAGTTCTCTTGTGATCTTCTTGTGATCTTGTAGTTCTCTTGTGATCTTGTAGTTCTCATGTGATCTTGTAGTTCTCTTGTGATCTTCTTGTGATCTTGTAGTTCTCTTGTGATCTTGTAGTTCTCTTGTGATCTTGTAGTTCTCATGTGATCTTGTAGTTCTCTTGTGATCTTCTTGTGATCTTGTAGTTCTCTTGTGATCTTGTAGTTCTCTTGTGATCTTGTAGTTCTCCTGTGATCTTGTAGTTCTCCTGTGATCTTGTAGTTCTCTTGTTATCTTGTAGTTCTCCTTATTGTAGTTCTCTTGTGATCTTGTAGTTCTCCTTATTGTAGTTCTCTTGTGATCTTGTAGTTCTCCTGTTATCTTGTAGTGCTCCTTTGATCTTGTAGTTTTCTTGTGATCTTGTAGTTCTCCTGTGATCTTGTAGTTCTCTTGTTATCTTGTAGTTCTCCTTATTGTAGTTCTCTTGTGATCTTGTAGTTCTCTTGTGATCTTGTAGTTCTCTTGTGATCTTGTAGTTCTCCTTATTGTAGTTCTCTTGTGATCTTGTAGTTCTCCTGTGATCTTGTAGTTCTCCTGTTATCTTGTAGTTCTCCTGTGATCTTGTGGTTCTCCTGTTATCTTGAAGTTCTCCTGTGATCTTGTAGTTCTCATGTGATCTTGTAGTTCTCATGTAATCTTGTAGTTCTCATGTGATCTTGTAGTTCTCTTGTGATCTTCTTGTGATCTTGTAGTTCTCTTGTGATCTTGTAGTTCTCATGTGATCTTGTAGTTCTCTTGTGATCTTCTTGTGATCTTGTAGTTCTCTTGTGATCTTGTAGTTCTCTTGTGATCTTGTAGTTCTCATGTGATCTTGTAGTTCTCTTGTGATCTTCTTGTGATCTTGTAGTTCTCTTGTGATCTTGTAGTTCTCTTGTGATCTTGTAGTTCTCCTGTGATCTTGTAGTTCTCCTGTGATCTTGTAGTTCTCTTGTTATCTTGTAGTTCTCCTTATTGTAGTTCTCTTGTGATCTTGTAGTTCTCCTTATTGTAGTTCTCTTGTGATCTTGTAGTTCTCCTGTTATCTTGTAGTGCTCCTTTGATCTTGTAGTTTTCTTGTGATCTTGTAGTTCTCCTGTGATCTTGTAGTTCTGTTGTTATCTTGTAGTTCTCCTTATTGTAGTTCTCTTGTGATCTTGTAGTTCTCTTGTGATCTTGTAGTTCTCTTGTGATCTTGTAGTTCTCCTTATTGTAGTTCTCTTGTGATCTTGTAGTTCTCATGTGATCTTGTAGTTCTCCTGTGATCTTGTAGTTCTCATGTGATCTTGTAGTTCTCTTGTGATCTTGTAGTTCTCTTGTGATCTTGTAGTTCTCCTGTTATCTTGTAGTTCTCCTGTGATCTTGTAGTTCTCATGTGATCTTGTAGTTCTCTTGTGATCTTGTAGTTCTCCTGTGATCTTGTAGTTCTCATGTGATCTTGTAGTTCTCCTTATTGTAGTTCTCTTGTGATCTTGTAGTTCTCTTGTGATCTTGTAGTGCTCTGTGATCTTGTAGTTCTCCTTATTGTAGTTCTCTTGTGATCTTGTAGTTCTCCTGTTATCTTGTAGTTCTCCTGTGATATCGTAGTTCTCCTGTGATCTTGTAGTTCTCTGTGATCTTGTAGTTCTCATGTGATCTTGTAGTTCTCGTGTGATCTTGTAGTTCTCTTGTGATCTTCTTGTGATCTTGTAGTTCTCTTGTGATCTTGTAGTTCTCATGTGATCTTGTAGTTCTCCTGTGTTCTTGTGGTTCTCATGTGATCTTGTAGTTCTCATTATTGTAGTTCTCTTGTGATCTTGTAGTTCTCTTGTGATCTTGTAGTTCTCTGTGATCTTGTAGTTCTCCTTATTGTAGTTCTCTTGTGATCTTGTAGTTCTCCTTATTGTAGTTCTCTTGTGATCTTGTAGTTCTCCTGTGATCTTGTAGTTCTCATGTGATCTTGTAGTTCTCATGTAATCTTGTAGTTCTCATGTGATCTTGTAGTTCTCTTGTGATCTTCTTGTGATCTTGTAGTTCTCTTGTGATCTTGTAGTTCTCATGTGATCTTGTAGTTCTCTTGTGATCTTCTTGTGATCTTGTAGTTCTCTTGTGATCTTGTAGTTCTCTTGTGATCTTGTAGTTCTCCTGTGATCTTGTAGTTCTCCTGTGATCTTGTAGTTCTCTTGTTATCTTGTAGTTCTCCTTATTGTAGTTCTCTTGTGATCTTGTAGTTCTCCTTATTGTAGTTCTCTTGTGATCTTGTAGTTCTCCTGTTATCTTGTAGTGCTCCTTTGATCTTGTAGTTTTCTTGTGATCTTGTAGTTCTCCTGTGATCTTGTAGTTCTCTTGTTATCTTGTAGTTCTCCTTATTGTAGTTCTCTTGTGATCTTGTAGTTCTCTTATGATCTTGTAGTTCTCTTGTGATCTTGTAGTTCTCCTTATTGTAGTTCTCTTGTGATCTTGTAGTTCTCCTGTGATCTTGTAGTTCTCCTGTTATCTTGTAGTTCTCCTGTGATCTTGTGGTTCTCCTGTTATCTTGAAGTTCTCCTGTGATCTTGTAGTTCTCATGTGATCTTGTAGTTCTCATGTAATCTTGTAGTTCTCATGTGATCTTGTAGTTCTCTTGTGATCTTGTAGTTATCTTGTGATCTTGTAGTTCTCATGTGATCTTGTAGTTCTCTTGTGATCTTCTTGTGATCTTGTAGTTCTCTTGTGATCTCGTAGTTCTCTTGTGATCTTGTAGTTCTCCTGTGATCTTGTAGTTCTCCTGTGATCTTGTAGTTCTCTTGTTATCTTGTAGTTCTCCTTATTGTAGTTCTCTTGTGATCTTGTAGTTCTCCTTATTGTAGTTCTCTTGTGATCTTGTAGTTCTCCTGTTATCTTGTAGTGCTCCTTTGATCTTGTAGTTTTCTTGTGATCTTGTAGTTCTCCTGTGATCTTGTAGTTCTCTTGTTATCTTGTAGTTCTCCTTATTGTAGTTCTCTTGTGATCTTGTAGTTCTCTTGTGATCTTGTAGTTCTCTTGTGATCTTGTAGTTCTCCTTATTGTAGTTCTCTTGTGATCTTGTAGTTCTCATGTGATCTTGTAGTTCTCCTGTGATCTTGTAGTTCTCATGTGATCTTGTAGTTCTCTTGTGATCTTGTAGTTCTCTTGTGATCTTGTAGTTCTCCTGTTATCTTGTAGTTCTCCTGTGATCTTGTAGTTCTCATGTGATCTTGTAGTTCTCTTGTGATCTTGTAGTTCTCCTGTGATCTTGTAGTTCTCATGTGATCTTGTAGTTCTCCTTATTGTAGTTCTCTTGTGATCTTGTAGTTCTCTTGTGATCTTGTAGTGCTCTGTGATCTTGTAGTTCTCCTTATTGTAGTTCTCTTGTGATCTTATAGTTCTCCTGTTATCTTGTAGTTCTCCTGTGATATCGTAGTTCTCCTGTGATCTTGTAGTTCTCTGTGATCTTGTAGTTCTCATGTGATCTTGTAGTTCTCGTGTGATCTTGTAGTTCTCTTGTGATCTTCTTGTGATCTTGTAGTTCTCTTGTGATCTTGTAGTTCTCATGTGATCTTGTAGTTCTCCTGTGTTCTTGTGGTTCTCATGTGATCTTGTAGTTCTCATTATTGTAGTTCTCTTGTGATCTTGTAGTTCTCTTGTGATCTTGTAGTTCTCTGTGATCTTGTAGTTCTCCTTATTGTAGTTCTCTTGTGATCTTGTAGTTCTCCTTATTGTAGTTCTCTTGTGATCTTGTAGTTCTCTTGTGATCTTGTAGTTCTCTGTGATCTTGTAGTTCTCCTTATTGTAGTTCTCTTGTGATCTTGTAGTTCTCCTTATTGTAGTTCTCTTGTGATCTTGTAGTTCTCCTGTTATCTTGTAGTTCTCCTTTGATCTTGTAGTTCTCCTTTGATCTTGTAGTTCTCTTGTGATCTTGTAGTTCTACTGTGATCTTGTAGTTCTCTGTGATCTTGTAGTTCTCATGTGATCTTGTAGTTCTCGTGTGATCTTGTAGTTCTCATGTGATCTTGTAGTTCTCCTGTGATCTTGTAGTTCTCATGTGATCTTGTAGTTCTCCTTATTGTAGTTCTCTTGTGATCTTGTAGTTCTCTTGTGATCTTGTAGTGCTCTGTGATCTTGTAGTTCTCCTTATTGTAGTTCTCTTGTGATCTTATAGTTCTCCTGTTATCTTGTAGTTCTCCTGTGATATCGTAGTTCTCCTGTGATCTTGTAGTTCTCTGTGATCTTGTAGTTCTCATGTGATCTTGTAGTTCTCGTGTGATCTTGTAGTTCTCTTGTGATCTTGTAGTTCTCTTGTGATCTTGTAGTTCTCATGTGATCTTGTAGTTCTCCTGTGTTCTTGTGGTTCTCATGTGATCTTGTAGTTCTCATTATTGTAGTTCTCTTGTGATCTTGTAGTTCTCTTGTGATCTTGTAGTTCTCTGTGATCTTGTAGTTCTCCTTATTGTAGTTCTCTTGTGATCTTGTAGTTCTCCTTATTGTAGTTCTCTTGTGATCTTGTAGTTCTCTTGTGATCTTGTAGTTCTCTGTGATCTTGTAGTTCTCCTTATTGTAGTTCTCTTGTGATCTTGTAGTTCTCCTTATTGTAGTTCTCTTGTGATCTTGTAGTTCTCCTGTTATCTTGTAGTTCTCCTTTGATCTTGTAGTTCTCCTTTGATCTTGTAGTTCTCTTGTGATCTTGTAGTTCTACTGTGATCTTGTAGTTCTCTGTGATCTTGTAGTTCTCATGTGATCTTGTAGTTCTCGTGTGATCTTGTAGTTCTCATGTGATCTTGTAGTTCTCTTGTGATCATGTAGTTCTCATGTGATCTTGTAGTTCTCATGTGATCTTGTAGTTCTCTTGTGATCTTGTAGTTCTCCTGTGATCTTGTAGTTCTCATGTGATCTTGTAGTTCTCTTGTGATCTTCTTGTGATCTTGTAGTTCTCTTGTGATCTTGTAGTTCTCATGTGATCTTGTAGTTCTCTTGTGATCTTCTTGTGATCTTGTAGTTCTCTTGTGATCTTGTAGTTCTCATGTGATCTTGTAGTTCTCTTGTGATCTTCTTGTGATCTTGTAGTTCTCTTGTGATCTTGTAGTTCTCATGTGATCTTGTAGTTCTCCTGTGATCTTGTAGTTCTCCTGTTATCTTGTAGTTCTCCTGTGATCTTGTAGTTCTCCTGTTATCTTGTAGTTCTCCTGTGATCTTGTAGTTCTCATGTGATCTTGTAGTTCTCTTGTGATCTTGTAGTTCTCCTGTGATCTTGTAGTTCTCTTGTGATCTTGTAGTTCTCCTTCTTGTAGTTCTCTTGTGATCTTGTAGTTCTCTTGTGATCTTGTAGTTCTCTGTGATCTTGTAGTTCTCCTTATTGTAGTTCTCTTGTGATCTTGTAGTTCTCCTTATTGTAGTTCTCTTGTGATCTTGTAGTTCTCCTGTTATCTTGTAGTTCTCCTTTGATCTTGTAGTTCTCCTTTGATCTTGTAGTTCTCTTGTGATCTTGTAGTTCTCCCGTGATCTTGTAGTTCTCTGTGATCTTGTAGTTCTCATGTGATCTTGTAGTTCTCATGTGATCTTGTAGTTCTCTTGTGATCTTCTTGTGATCTTGTAGTTCTCTTGTGATCTTGTAGTTCTCATGTGATCTTGTAGTTCTCTTGTGATCTTCTTGTGAATTTGTAGTTCTCTTGTGATCTTGTAGTTCTCATGTGATCTTGTAGTTCTCTTGTGATCTTGTAGTTCTCCTGTGATCTTGTAGTTCTCTTGTGATCTTGTAGTTCTCCTTCTTGTAGTTCTCTTGTGATCTTGTAGTTCTCTTGTGATCTTGTAGTTCTCTGTGATCTTGTAGTTCTCCTTATTGTAGTTCTCTTGTGATCTTGTAGTTCTCCTTATTGTAGTTCTCTTGTGATCTTGTAGTTCTCCTGTTATCTTGTAGTTCTCCTTTGATCTTGTAGTTCTCCTTTGATCTTGTAGTTCTCTTGTGATCTTGTAGTTCTCCCGTGATCTTGTAGTTCTCTGTGATCTTGTAGTTCTCATGTGATCTTGTAGTTCTCATGTGATCTTGTAGTTCTCTTGTGATCTTCTTGTGATCTTGTAGTTCTCTTGTGATCTTGTAGTTCTCATGTGATCTTGTAGTTCTCTTGTGATCTTCTTGTGAATTTGTAGTTCTCTTGTGATCTTGTAGTTCTCTTGTGATCTTGTAGTTCTCAAGTGATCTTCTTGTGATCTTGTAGTTCTCTTGTGATCTTGTAGTTCTCATGTGATCTTGTAGTTCTCTTGTGATCTTCTTGTGATCTTGTAGTTCTCTTGTGATCTTGTAGTTCTCCTTATTGTAGTTCTCTTGTGATCTTGTAGTTCTCCTGTGATCTTGTAGTTCTCCTGTTATCTTGTAGTTCTCCTGTGATCTTATAGTTCTCCTTATTGTCGTTCTCTTGTGATCTTGTAGTTCTCTTGTCATCTTCTTGTGATCTTGTAGTTCTCTTGTGATCTTATAGTTCTCATGTGATCTTGTAGTTCTCTTGTGATCTTCTTGTGATCTTGTAGTTCTCTTGTGATCTTGTAGTTCTCATGTGATATTGTAGTTCTCTTGTGATCTTGTAGTTCTCATGTGATCTTGTAGTTCTCCTGTGATCTTGTAGTTCTCTTGTGATCTTGTAGTTCTCTGTGATATTGTAGTTCTCCTGTGATCTTGTAGTTCTCTTGTGATCTTGTAGTTCTCCTGTTATCTTGTAGTTCTCCTGTGATCTTGTAGTTCTCATTTGATCTTGTAGTTCTCTTGTGATCTTGTAGTTCTCCTGTGATCTTGTAGTTCTTATGTGATCTTGCAGTTCTCCTTATTGTAGTTCTCTTGTGATCTTGTAGTTCTCATGTGATCTTGTAGTTCTCATTATTGTAGTTCTCTTGTGATCTTGTAGTTCTCTTGTGATCTTGTAGTTCTCTGTGATCTTGTAGTTCTCCTTATTGTAGTTCTCTTGTGATCTTGTAGTTCTCCTTATTGTAGTTCTCTTGTGATCTTGTAGTTCTCCTGTGATCTTGTAGTTCTCCTGTTATCTTGTAGTTCTCCTGTGATCTTGTAGTTCTCCTGTTATCTTGTAGTTCTCCTGTGATCTTGTAGTTCTCATGTGATCTTGTAGTTCTCTTGTGATCTTGTAGTTCTCCTGTGATCTTGTAGTTCTCATGTGATCTTGTAGTTCTCCTTATTGTAGTTCTCTTGTGATCTTGTAGTTCATTTGTGATCTTGTAGTTCTCTGTGATATTGTAGTTCTCCTTATGGTAGTTCTCTTGTGATCTTGTAGTTCTCCTTATTGTAGTTCTCATGTGATCTTGTAGTTCTCTTGTGATCTTGTAGTTCTCCTGTGATCTTGTAGTTCTCATGTGATCTTGTAGTTCTCCTTATTGTAGTTCTCTTGTGATCTTGTAGTTCATTTGTGATCTTGTAGTTCTCTGTGATATTGTAGTTCTCCTTATGGTAGTTCTCTTGTGATCTTGTAGTTCTCCTTATTGTAGTTCTCTTGTGATCTTGTAGTTCTCCTGTTATCTTGTAGTTCTCCTTTGATCTTGTAGTTCTCATGTGATCTTGTAGTTCTCATGTGATCTTGTAGTTCTCTTGTGATCTTCTTGTGATCTTGTAGTTCTCTTGTGATCTTGTAGTTCTCATGTGATCTTGTAGTTCTCTTGTGATCTTCTTGTGATCTTGTAGTTCTCTTGTGATCTTGTAGTTCTCTTGTGATCTTGTAGTTCTCCTGTGATCTTGTAGTTCTCCTGTTATCTTGTAGTTCTCCTGTGATCTTGTAGTTCTCCTGTTATCTTGTAGTTCTCCTGTGATCTTGTAGTTCTCATGTGATCTTGTAGTTCTCTTGTGATCTTGTAGTTCTCCTGTGATCTTGTAGTTCTCATGTGATCTTGTAGTTCTCCTTATTGTAGTTCTCTTGTGATCTTGTAGTTCTCTGTGATCTTGTAGTTCTCCTTATTGTAGTTCTCTTGTGATCTTGTAGTTCTCCTTATTGTAGTTCTCTTGTGATCTTGTAGTTCTCCTGTTATCTTGTAGTTCTTCTTTGATCTTGTAGTTCTCTTGTGATCTTGTAGTTCTCTTGTGATCTTGTAGTTCTCCTGTGATCTTGTAGTTCTCTGTGATCTTGTAGTTCTCATGTGATCTTGTAGTTCTCATGTGATCTTGTAGTTCTCTTGTGGTCTTCTTGTGATCTTGTAGTTCTCTTGTGATCTTGTAGTTCTCATGTGATCTTATAGTTCTCCTGGAATCTTTTAGTTCTCTTGTGATCTTGTAGTTCTCCTTATTGTATTTCTCTTGTGATCTTGTAGTTCTCTTGTGATCTTGTAGTTCTCTGTGATCTTGTAGTTCTCCTTATTGTAGTTCTCTTGTGATCTTGTAGTTCTCCTGTGATCTTGTAGTTCTCCGGTGATCTTGTAGTTCTCATGTGATCTTGTAGTTCTCTTGTGATCTTGTAGTTCTCATGTGATCTTGTAGTTCTCCTTATTGTAGTTCTCTTGTGATCTTGTAGTTCTCTTGTGATCTTGTAGTTCTCTTGTGATCTTGTAGTTCTCTGTGATCTTGTAGTTCTCCTTATTGTAGTTCTCTTGTGATCTTGTAGTTCTCCTTATTGTTGTTCTCTTGTGATCTTGTAGTTCTCCTGTGATCTTGTAGTTCTCCTGTTATCTTGTAGTTCTCCTGTGATCTTGTAGTTCTCCTGTTATCTTGTAGTTCTCCTGTGATCTTGTAGTTCTCATGTGATCTTGTAGTTCTCTTGTGATCTTGTAGTTCTCCTGTGATCTTGTAGTTCTTATGTGATCTTGCAGTTCTCCTTATTGTAGTTCTCTTGTGATCTTGTAGTGCTCTTGTGATCTTGTAGTTCTCTGTGATCTTGTAGTTCTCCTTATGGTAGTTCTCTTGTGATCTTGTAGTTCTCCTTATTGTAGTTCTCTTGTGATCTTGTAGTTCTCCTGTTATCTTGTAGTTCTCCTTTGATCTTGTAGTTTTCTTGTGATCTTGTAGTTCTCCTGTGATCTTGTAGTTCTCTGTGATCTTGTAGTTCTCATGTGATCTTGTAGTTCTCATGTGATCTTGTATTTCTCATGTGATCTTGTAGTTCTCTTGTGATCTTCTTGTGATCTTGTAGTTCTCTTGTGATCTTGTAGTTCTCATGTGATCTTGTAGTTCTCTTGTGATCTTCTTGTGATCTTGTAGTTCTCTTGTGATCTTGTAGTTCTCTTGTGATCTTGTAGTTCTCTTGTGATCTTCTTGTGATCTTGTAGTTCTCTTGTGATCTTGTAGTTCTCATGTGATCTTGTAGTTCTCTTGTGATCTTCTTGTGATCTTGTAGTTCTCTTGTTATCTTGTAGTTCTCCTTATTGTAGTTCTCTTGTGATCTTGTAGTTCTCCTTATTGTAGTTCTCTTGTGATCTTCTAGTTCTCCTGTTATCTTGTAGTTCTCCTTTGATCTTGTAGTTTTCTTGTGATCTTGTAGTTCTCCTGTGATCTTGTAGTTCTCTTGTTATCTTGTAGTTCTCCTTATTGTAGTTCTCTTGTGATCTTGTAGTTCTCTTGTGTTCTTGTAGTTCTCTTGTGATCTTGTAGTTCTCCTTATTGTAGTTCTCTTGTGATCTTGTAGTTCTCATGTGATCTTGTAGTTCTCCTGTGATCTTGTAGTTCTCATGTGATCTTGTAGTTCTCTTGTGATCTTGTAGTTCTCTTGTGATCTTGTAGTTCTCTTGTGATCTTGTAGTTCTCCTGTGATCTTGTAGATCTTCACCAGCTTTGAGCTCAGTCTGTTTGAGCTGGGCTATTCTCACACGGTTCTGTGTGCTGTGATCTACCGGCCTCCCAAATATAACAGAGACTTTTTAACACATTTTTCTGTGTTCCTGGCTGATATTATGCCCAAATATGACCGGGTCCTTATTGTCGGAGATTGCAATATTCATGTGTGTTGCCCTGATAATCCTTTGGCGCGAGATTTTTTAAACCTCATTGACTCTTTTAATCTCGTGCAGTCTGTACTTGGGCCTACACATGAACGCGGTCACACACTGGATCTTGTGTTATCTTATGGTCTGCCTGTTCTTAACCTGGAGGTCTGTGACGCCTTTTTCTCTGACCATATGCCTGTACTGTTTGAAGCTGCTGTCCGCTGTCCCACTGTTAAACCTCGCGCTGCTGCTCGCAGATGTCGAGTTTTTAACCCTTCCACTGCTGCTCACTTCTCTGCAGTTTTTAGTCAGAACTGCGTCTTTCCCGAGTCTGTGTATGAGGATACAGAGGCTCTAAACGCGTGGTTTCGCGACACCTGTCAATCTGCCATAGACATTGCGGCTCCATTAAAGACCAGGCAGCAGAAAGCCAAATCAGAGCCCTGGCTGAACGAAACAACCCGCACTGCCAGACAGGATTGTCGAAAAGCTGAGCGAAAGTGGAAAAAGGACAAATTACAAGTGTCTTTTCAGACACTGAGGGACTGCTGGCGTCACTACCAATCCACTGTGAAAGAGGCTAAAAGACAATATTTTTCTGATATCGTTGTTTTAAATTGTCATAAGCCTCGTGTGCTGTTTAAAGTTATCAACTCTGTTCTGAATGCACCACAGAGAGGAATTGAGGCCTCCCCTGCTGTGTGTGAGAACTTTCTTCATCACTTCATTGACAAAGTCACATCTGCCAGAGCACTTAATTCACCTCCTGCTTCTGATCCTTCAGTGTTTGTCCCCTGCTCTGCTGTGTTGGACACGTTTGAGCCTGTGACCCTGTCTTTTGTGCAGGAGATTGTGGGTCACTTGAAGCCCTCAGGCTCTCCGGATGATACTGTCCCGCCTCGTTTATTTAAGGAGGTTTTTCCCACTGTTGGGCCATCTTGTCTCTCAGTTATTAAGAGCAGTCTGTCCACTGGAGTAGTCCCTGTAAATCTTAAACATGCAGTTGTGCAGCCTTTACTAAAAAAGCTTGGACTGGACCCTGCTGTTTTGGCAAATTACAGGCCTATCTCAAAATTGCCTTTCTTCTCTAAAATCTTAGAGAAGATTGTGTATTCCCAACTCATGGACTTTTTAAATCAACAAAATGTTCTAGAGATTTTCCAATCAGGTTTTAAAACTTTGCACAGCACAGAATCAGCACTTTTAAGAGTTTTTAATGACATCTTTTTAGCTACTGACTCTGGTCACTGTGTTGTCCTTGTACTTTTAGATTTGACTGCAGCATTCGATACAGTGGACCATGATATATTGATTGCTCGTTTGGAGCAGTGGGTGGGCATCAGTGGCACAGCACTAGAGTGGTTCAGGTCCTACCTGTCACATCGGACTTTCTGTGTCAGCCTTGATGACTCTGTGTCCTCCACTGCTCCTCTTTCATGTGGGGTACCACAGGGCTCTGTGCTTGGCCCTCTTTTATTTTCTCTTCATCTTTTACCACTTGGCTCTATTCTGAGGAAACATGGCATTTCTTTTCATTGCTATGCGGATGACAGCCAGATCTATGTCCCCCTCAAAAAGGCTGATTCGTACTCCACTAACCCACTGCAAAAATGTTTACATGACATTAAAGCTTGGATGTCGTTAAATTTTCTGAATTTTAATGAAAACAAGACAGAAGTCATGGTCTTTGGTGGCACTTCTGTGACCCTCCCCCAAGTTGATCTGGTTTCTCTGGCACAGTATCACAAGCCAGTTGTGAACAATCTGGGTGTAAAAGTGGACTCAGACCTTAAATTTGACAGCCAGATTAAAGCTGTGGTGAAGTCTAGTTTTTTCCAGTTAAGGCAGCTGGCAAAAATTAAACCAGTCCTTCAGAGACAGCAATTTGAGACAGTAATCCACGCCTTTGTGACCACTAGGCTGGACTACTGTAATGCACTGTATATGGGGGTTAGTGGGTCCTCCATTGCACGTCTTCAACTGGTTCAAAATGCTGCTGCACGTCTTTTAACTGGCACAAGCAAGTATGAGCACATCTCACCTATTTTAGCTTCACTTCACTGGCTGCCCGTCCATTTTAGGATTCATTTTAAAATTCTTTTATTTTCTTTTAAAGCCTTAAATGGACTTGCCCCTCCTTACCTTTCTGAATTGCTGCACCCCTACATGCCTAGCCGATCTCTCAGGTCAGCTGACCAGCTGCTCCTGACAGTCCCTAAAGCTAGGCTTAAGCTCAGAGGGGACCGAGCTTTTGCTATTGCTGCTCCAAGGCTTTGGAATGGGCTGCCGCTGCACATTAGGCAGGCCTCTTCTCTATCTCGTTTTAAAACTCTTCTTAAAACCTACTTCTTTTCTTTGGCTTTTACCCCCACGTAGAGTGTTGATTTTATGTGTTTTATGTGACTGTATTTGTTTTATGTGTACACATGCATATTTTTATATATTTTTATTTATTTGTTATCTCTATTTTACTCTCTTGTGCAGCACTTTGGAAACCTTGTGTTTGTTTAAACTTGTGCTATATAAATAAAGTGGATTGGATTGGATTGGATTCTCTTGTGATCTTGTAGTTCTCCTGTGATCTTGTAGTTCTCATGTGATCTTGTAGTTCTCCTTATTGTAGTTCTCTTGTGATCTTGTAGTTCTCTTGTGATCTTGTAGTGCTCTGTGATCTTGTAGTTCTCCTTATTGTAGTTCTCTTGTGATCTTGTAGTTCTCCTTATTGTAGTTCTCTTGTGATCTTGTAATTCTCCTGTGATCTTGTAGTTCTCCTGTTATCTTCTAGTTCTCCTGTGATATTGTAGTTCTCCTGTGATCTTGTAGTTCTCTGTGATCTTGTAGTTCTCATGTGATCTTGTAGTTCTCGTGTGATCTTGTAGTTCTCTTGTGATCTTCTTGTGATCTTGTAGTTCTCTTGTGATCTTGTAGTTCTCATGTGATCTTGTAGTTCTCCTGTGTTCTTGTAGTTCTCATGTGATCTTGTAGTTCTCTCATTATTGTAGTTCTCTTGTGATCTTGTAGTTCTCTTGTGATCTTGTAGTTCTCATGTGATCTTCTAGTTCTCTTGTGATCTTGTAGTTCTCATGTGATCTTGTAGTTCTCCTGTGATCTTGTAGTTCTCTTGTGATCTTGTAGTTCTCCTTATTGTAGTTCTCTTGTGATCTTGTAGTTCTCTTGTGATCTTGTAGTTCTCTGTGATCTTGTAGTTCTCCTTATTGTAGTTCTCTTGTGATCTTGTAGTTCTCCTTATTGTAGTTCTCTTGTGATCTTGTAGTTCTCCTGTGATCTTGTAGTTCTCCTGTTATCTTGTAGTTCTCCTGTGATCTTGTAGTTCTCCTGTTATCTTGTAGTTCTACTGTGATCTTGTAGTTCTCATGTGATCTTGTAGTTCTCTTGTGATCTTGTAGTTCTCCTGTGATCTTGTAGTTCTCTTGTGATCTTGTAGTTCTCCTTCTTGTAGTTCTCTTGTGATCTTGTAGTTCTCTTGTGATCTTGTAGTTCTCTGTGATCTTGTAGTTCTCCTTATTGTAGTTCTCTTGTGATCTTGTAGTTCTCCTTATTGTAGTTCTCTTGTGATCTTGTAGTTCTCCTGTTATCTTGTAGTTCTCCTTTGATCTTGTAGTTCTCCTTTGATCTTGTAGTTCTCTTGTGATCTTGTAGTTCTCCTGTGATCTTGTAGTTCTCTGTGATCTTGTAGTTCTCATGTGATCTTGTAGTTCTCATGTGATCTTGTAGTTCTCTTGTGATCTTCTTTTGAATTTGTAGTTCTCTTGTGATCTTGTAGTTCTCTTGTGATCTTGTAGTTCTCATGTGATCTTGTAGTTCTCCTGTGATCTTGTAGTTCTCTTGTGATCTTGTAGTTCTCCTGTGATCTTGTAGTTCTCATGTGATCTTGTAGTTCGCTTGTGATCTTGTAGTTCTCATGTGATCTTGTAGTTGTCTTATGATCTTGTAGTTCTCATGTGATCTTGTAGTTTTCTTGTGATCTTGTAGTTCTCATGAGATCTTGTAGTTTTCTTGTGATCTTGTAGTTCTCATGTGATCTTGTAGTTCTCTTGTGATCTTCTTGTGATCTTGTAGTTCTCTTGTGATCTTGTAGTTCTCATGTGATCTTGTAGTTCTCTTGTGATCTTCTTGTGATCTTGTAGTTCTCTTGTGATCTTGTAGTTCTCCTTATTGTAGTTCTCTTGTGATCTTGTAGTTCTCCTGTGATCTTGTAGTTCTCCTGTTATCTTGTAGTTCTCCTGTGATCTTGTAGTTCTCCTTATTGTCGTTCTCTTGTGATCTTGTAGTTCTCTTGTGATCTTGTAGTTCTCTGTGATCTTGTAGTTCTCCTTATTGTAGTTCTCTTGTGATCTTGTAGTTCTCCTTATTGTAGTTCTCTTGTGATCTTGTAGTTCTCCTGTGATCTTGTAGTTCTCCTGTTATCTTGTAGTTCTCCTGTGATCTTGTGGTTCTCCTGTTATCTTGTAGTTCTCCTGTGATCTTGTAGTTCTCATGTGATCTTGTAGTTCTCATGTAATCTTGTAGTTCTCATGTGATCTTGTAGTTCTCTTGTGATCTTCTTGTGATCTTGTAGTTCTCTTGTGATCTTGTAGTTCTCATGTGATCTTGTAGTTCTCTTGTGATCTTCTTGTGATCTTGTAGTTCTCTTGTGATCTTGTAGTTCTCTTGTGATCTTGTAGTTCTCCTGTGATCTTGTAGTTCTCCTGTGATCTTGTAGTTCTCTTGTTATCCTGTAGTTCTCCTTATTGTAGTTCTCTTGTGATCTTGTAGTTCTCCTTATTGTAGTTCTCTTGTGATCTTGTAGTTCTCCTGTTATCTTGTAGTGCTCCTTTGATCTTGTAGTTTTCTTGTGATCTTGTAGTTCTCCTGTGATCTTGTAGTTCTCTTGTTATCTTGTAGTTCTCCTTATTGTAGTTCTCTTGTGATCTTGTAGTTCTCTTGTGATCTTGTAGTTCTCTTGTGATCTTGTAGTTCTCCTTATTGTAGTTCTCTTGTGATCTTGTAGTTCTCCTGTGATCTTGTAGTTCTCCTGTTATCTTGTAGTTCTCCTGTGATCTTGTGGTTCTCCTGTTATCTTGAAGTTCTCCTGTGATCTTGTAGTTCTCATGTGATCTTGTAGTTCTCATGTAATCTTGTAGTTCTCATGTGATCTTGTAGTTCTCTTGTGATCTTCTTGTGATCTTGTAGTTCTCTTGTGATCTTGTAGTTCTCATGTGATCTTGTAGTTCTCTTGTGATCTTCTTGTGATCTTGTAGTTCTTTTGTGATCTTGTAGTTCTCTTGTGATCTTGTAGTTCTCCTGTGATCTTGTAGTTCTCCTGTGATCTTGTAGTTCTCTTGTTATCTTGTAGTTCTCCTTATTGTAGTTCTCTTGTGATCTTGTAGTTCTCCTTATTGTAGTTCTCTTGTGATCTTGTAGTTCTCCTGTTATCTTGTAGTGCTCCTTTGATCTTGTAGTTTTCTTGTGATCTTGTAGTTCTCCTGTGATCTTGTAGTTCTCTTGTTATCTTGTAGTTCTCCTTATTGTAGTTCTCTTGTGATCTTGTAGTTCTCTTGTGATCTTGTAGTTCTCTTGTGATCTTGTAGTTCTCCTTATTGTAGTTCTCTTGTGATCTTGTAGTTCTCATGTGATCTTGTAGTTCTCCTGTGATCTTGTAGTTCTCATGTGATCTTGTAGTTCTCTTGTGATCTTGTAGTTCTCTTGTGATCTTGTAGTTCTCCTGTTATCTTGTAGTTCTCCTGTGATCTTGTAGTTCTCATGTGATCTTGTAGTTCTCTTGTGATCTTCTTGTGATCTTGTAGTTCTCTTGTGATCTTGTAGTTCTCATGTGATCTTGTAGTTCTCTTGTGATCTTCTTGTGATCTTGTAGTTCTCTTGTGATCTTGTAGTTCTCTTGTGATCTTGTAGTTCTCATGTGATCTTGTAGTTCTCTTGTGATCTTCTTGTGATCTTGTAGTTCTCTTGTGATCTTGTAGTTCTCTTGTGATCTTGTAGTTCTCCTGTGATCTTGTAGTTCTCCTGTGATCTTGTAGTTCTCTTGTTATCTTGTAGTTCTCCTTATTGTAGTTCTCTTGTGATCTTGTAGTTCTCCTTATTGTAGTTCTCTTGTGATCTTGTAGTTCTCCTGTTATCTTGTAGTGCTCCTTTGATCTTGTAGTTTTCTTGTGATCTTGTAGTTCTCCTGTGATCTTGTAGTTCTCTTGTTATCTTGTAGTTCTCCTTATTGTAGTTCTCTTGTGATCTTGTAGTTCTCTTGTGATCTTGTAGTTCTCTTGTGATCTTGTAGTTCTCCTTATTGTAGTTCTCTTGTGATCTTGTAGTTCTCCTGTGATCTTGTAGTTCTCCTGTTATCTTGTAGTTCTCCTGTGATCTTGTGGTTCTCCTGTTATCTTGAAGTTCTCCTGTGATCTTGTAGTTCTCATGTGATCTTGTAGTTCTCATGTAATCTTGTAGTTCTCATGTGATCTTGTAGTTCTCTTGTGATCTTCTTGTGATCTTGTAGTTCTCTTGTGATCTTGTAGTTCTCATGTGATCTTGTAGTTCTCTTGTGATCTTCTTGTGATCTTGTAGTTCTCTTGTGATCTTGTAGTTCTCTTGTGATCTTGTAGTTCTCATGTGATCTTGTAGTTCTCTTGTGATCTTCTTGTGATCTTGTAGTTCTCTTGTGATCTTGTAGTTCTCTTGTGATCTTGTAGTTCTCCTGTGATCTTGTAGTTCTCCTGTGATCTTGTAGTTCTCTTGTTATCTTGTAGTTCTCCTTATTGTAGTTCTCTTGTGATCTTGTAGTTCTCCTTATTGTAGTTCTCTTGTGATCTTGTAGTTCTCCTGTTATCTTGTAGTGCTCCTTTGATCTTGTAGTTTTCTTGTGATCTTGTAGTTCTCCTGTGATCTTGTAGTTCTCTTGTTATCTTGTAGTTCTCCTTATTGTAGTTCTCTTGTGATCTTGTAGTTCTCTTGTGATCTTGTAGTTCTCTTGTGATCTTGTAGTTCTCCTTATTGTAGTTCTCTTGTGATCTTGTAGTTCTCATGTGATCTTGTAGTTCTCCTGTGATCTTGTAGTTCTCATGTGATCTTGTAGTTCTCTTGTGATCTTGTAGTTCTCTTGTGATCTTGTAGTTCTCCTGTTATCTTGTAGTTCTCCTGTGATCTTGTAGTTCTCATGTGATCTTGTAGTTCTCTTGTGATCTTGTAGTTCTCCTGTGATCTTGTAGTTCTCATGTGATCTTGTAGTTCTCCTTATTGTAGTTCTCTTGTGATCTTGTAGTTCTCTTGTGATCTTGTAGTGCTCTGTGATCTTGTAGTTCTCCTTATTGTAGTTCTCTTGTGATCTTGTAGTTCTCCTGTTATCTTGTAGTTCTCCTGTGATATCGTAGTTCTCCTGTGATCTTGTAGTTCTCTGTGATCTTGTAGTTCTCATGTGATCTTGTAGTTCTCGTGTGATCTTGTAGTTCTCTTGTGATCTTCTTGTGATCTTGTAGTTCTCTTGTGATCTTGTAGTTCTCATGTGATCTTGTAGTTCTCCTGTGTTCTTGTGGTTCTCATGTGATCTTGTAGTTCTCATTATTGTAGTTCTCTTGTGATCTTTTAGTTCTCTTGTGATCTTGTAGTTCTCTGTGATCTTGTAGTTCTCCTTATTGTAGTTCTCTTGTGATCTTGTAGTTCTCCTTATTGTAGTTCTCTTGTGATCTTGTAGTTCTCCTGTGATCTTGTAGTTCTCATGTGATCTTGTAGTTCTCATGTAATCTTGTAGTTCTCATGTGATCTTGTAGTTCTCTTGTGATCTTCTTGTGATCTTGTAGTTCTCTTGTGATCTTGTAGTTCTCATGTGATCTTGTAGTTCTCTTGTGATCTTCTTGTGATCTTGTAGTTCTCTTGTGATCTTGTAGTTCTCTTGTGATCTTGTAGTTCTCCTGTGATCTTGTAGTTCTCCTGTGATCTTGTAGTTCTCTTGTTATCTTGTAGTTCTCCTTATTGTAGTTCTCTTGTGATCTTGTAGTTCTCCTTATTGTAGTTCTCTTGTGATCTTGTAGTTCTCCTGTTATCTTGTAGTGCTCCTTTGATCTTGTAGTTTTCTTGTGATCTTGTAGTTCTCCTGTGATCTTGTAGTTCTCTTGTTATCTTGTAGTTCTCCTTATTGTAGTTCTCTTGTGATCTTGTAGTTCTCTTGTGATCTTGTAGTTCTCTTGTGATCTTGTAGTTCTCCTTATTGTAGTTCTCTTGTGATCTTGTAGTTCTCCTGTGATCTTGTAGTTCTCCTGTTATCTTGTAGTTCTCCTGTGATCTTGTGGTTCTCCTGTTATCTTGAAGTTCTCCTGTGATCTTGTAGTTCTCATGTGATCTTGTAGTTCTCATGTAATCTTGTAGTTCTCATGTGATCTTGTAGTTCTCTTGTGATCTTGTAGTTCTCTTGTGATCTTGTAGTTCTCATGTGATCTTGTAGTTCTCTTGTGATCTTCTTGTGATCTTGTAGTTCTCTTGTGATCTCGTAGTTCTCTTGTGATCTTGTAGTTCTCCTGTGATCTTGTAGTTCTCCTGTGATCTTGTAGTTCTCTTGTTATCTTGTAGTTCTCCTTATTGTAGTTCTCTTGTGATCTTGTAGTTCTCCTTATTGTAGTTCTCTTGTGATCTTGTAGTTCTCCTGTTATCTTGTAGTGCTCCTTTGATCTTGTAGTTTTCTTGTGATCTTGTAGTTCTCCTGTGATCTTGTAGTTCTCTTGTTATCTTGTAGTTCTCCTTATTGTAGTTCTCTTGTGATCTTGTAGTTCTCTTGTGATCTTGTAGTTCTCTTGTGATCTTGTAGTTCTCCTTATTGTAGTTCTCTTGTGATCTTGTAGTTCTCATGTGATCTTGTAGTTCTCCTGTGATCTTGTAGTTCTCATGTGATCTTGTAGTTCTCTTGTGATCTTGTAGTTCTCTTGTGATCTTGTAGTTCTCCTGTTATCTTGTAGTTCTCCTGTGATCTTGTAGTTCTCATGTGATCTTGTAGTTCTCTTGTGATCTTGTAGTTCTCCTGTGATCTTGTAGTTCTCATGTGATCTTGTAGTTCTCCTTATTGTAGTTCTCTTGTGATCTTGTAGTTCTCTTGTGATCTTGTAGTGCTCTGTGATCTTGTAGTTCTCCTTATTGTAGTTCTCTTGTGATCTTATAGTTCTCCTGTTATCTTGTAGTTCTCCTGTGATATCGTAGTTCTCCTGTGATCTTGTAGTTCTCTGTGATCTTGTAGTTCTCATGTGATCTTGTAGTTCTCGTGTGATCTTGTAGTTCTCTTGTGATCTTCTTGTGATCTTGTAGTTCTCTTGTGATCTTGTAGTTCTCATGTGATCTTGTAGTTCTCCTGTGTTCTTGTGGTTCTCATGTGATCTTGTAGTTCTCATTATTGTAGTTCTCTTGTGATCTTGTAGTTCTCTTGTGATCTTGTAGTTCTCTGTGATCTTGTAGTTCTCCTTATTGTAGTTCTCTTGTGATCTTGTAGTTCTCCTTATTGTAGTTCTCTTGTGATCTTGTAGTTCTCTTGTGATCTTGTAGTTCTCTGTGATCTTGTAGTTCTCCTTATTGTAGTTCTCTTGTGATCTTGTAGTTCTCCTTATTGTAGTTCTCTTGTGATCTTGTAGTTCTCTTGTGATCTTGTAGTTCTCATGTGATCTTGTAGTTCTCTTGTGATCTTCTTGTGATCTTGTAGTTCTCTTGTGATCTTGTAGTTCTCATGTGATCTTGTAGTTCTCTTGTGATCTTCTTGTGATCTTGTAGTTCTCTTGTGATCTTGTAGTTCTCATGTGATCTTGTAGTTCTCCTGTGATCTTGTAGTTCTCCTGTTATCTTGTAGTTCTCCTGTGATCTTGTAGTTCTCCTGTTATCTTGTAGTTCTCCTGTGATCTTGTAGTTCTCATGTGATCTTGTAGTTCTCTTGTGATCTTGTAGTTCTCCTGTGATCTTGTAGTTCTCTTGTGATCTTGTAGTTCTCCTTCTTGTAGTTCTCTTGTGATCTTGTAGTTCTCTTGTGATCTTGTAGTTCTCTGTGATCTTGTAGTTCTCCTTATTGTAGTTCTCTTGTGATCTTGTAGTTCTCCTTATTGTAGTTCTCTTGTGATCTTGTAGTTCTCCTGTTATCTTGTAGTTCTCCTTTGATCTTGTAGTTCTCCTTTGATCTTGTAGTTCTCTTGTGATCTTGTAGTTCTCCCGTGATCTTGTAGTTCTCTGTGATCTTGTAGTTCTCATGTGATCTTGTAGTTCTCATGTGATCTTGTAGTTCTCTTGTGATCTTCTTGTGATCTTGTAGTTCTCTTGTGATCTTGTAGTTCTCATGTGATCTTGTAGTTCTCTTGTGATCTTCTTGTGAATTTGTAGTTCTCTTGTGATCTTGTAGTTCTCTTGTGATCTTGTAGTTCTCAAGTGATCTTGTAGTTCTCCTGTGATCTTGTTGTTCTCTTGTGATCTTGTAGTTCTCCTGTGATCTTGTAGTTCTCATGTGATCTTGTAGTTCGCTTGTGATCTTGTAGTTCTCATGTGATCTTGTAGTTGTCTTATGATCTTGTAGTTCTCATGTGATCTTGTAGTTCTCTTGTGATCTTCTTGTGATCTTGTAGTTCTCTTGTGATCTTGTAGTTCTCATGTGATCTTGTAGTTCTCTTGTGATCTTCTTGTGATCTTGTAGTTCTCTTGTGATCTTGTAGTTCTCCTTATTGTAGTTCTCTTGTGATCTTGTAGTTCTCCTGTGATCTTGTAGTTCTCCTGTTATCTTGTAGTTCTCCTGTGATCTTGTAGTTCTCCTTATTGTCGTTCTCTTGTGATCTTGTAGTTCTCTTGTCATCTTCTTGTGATCTTGTAGTTCTCTTGTGATCTTATAGTTCTCATGTGATCTTGTAGTTCTCTTGTGATCTTCTTGTGATCTTGTAGTTCTCTTGTGATCTTGTAGTTCTCATGTGATATTGTAGTTCTCTTGTGATCTTGTAGTTCTCATGTGATCTTGTAGTTCTCCTGTGATCTTGTAGTTCTCTTGTGATCTTGTAGTTCTCTGTGATATTGTAGTTCTCCTGTGATCTTGTAGTTCTCTTGTGATCTTGTAGTTCTCCTGTTATCTTGTAGTTCTCCTGTGATCTTGTAGTTCTCATGTGATCTTGTAGTTCTCTTGTGATCTTGTAGTTCTCCTGTGATCTTGTAGTTCTTATGTGATCTTGCAGTTCTCCTTATTGTAGTTCTCTTGTGATCTTGTAGTTCTCATGTGATCTTGTAGTTCTCATTATTGTAGTTCTCTTGTGATCTTGTAGTTCTCTTGTGATCTTGTAGTTCTCTGTGATCTTGTAGTTCTCCTTATTGTAGTTCTCTTGTGATCTTGTAGTTCTCCTTATTGTAGTTCTCTTGTGATCTTGTAGTTCTCCTGTGATCTTGTAGTTCTCCTGTTATCTTGTAGTTCTCCTGTGATCTTGTAGTTCTCCTGTTATCTTGTAGTTCTCCTGTGATCTTGTAGTTCTCATGTGATCTTGTAGTTCTCTTGTGATCTTGTAGTTCTCCTGTGATCTTGTAGTTCTCATGTGATCTTGTAGTTCTCCTTATTGTAGTTCTCTTGTGATCTTGTAGTTCATTTGTGATCTTGTAGTTCTCTGTGATATTGTAGTTCTCCTTATGGTAGTTCTCTTGTGATCTTGTAGTTCTCCTTATTGTAGTTCTCATGTGATCTTGTAGTTCTCTTGTGATCTTGTAGTTCTCCTGTGATCTTGTAGTTCTCATGTGATCTTGTAGTTCTCCTTATTGTAGTTCTCTTGTGATCTTGTAGTTCATTTGTGATCTTGTAGTTCTCTGTGATATTGTAGTTCTCCTTATGGTAGTTCTCTTGTGATCTTGTAGTTCTCCTTATTGTAGTTCTCTTGTGATCTTGTAGTTCTCCTGTTATCTTGTAGTTCTCCTTTGATCTTGTAGTTCTCATGTGATCTTGTAGTTCTCATGTGATCTTGTAGTTCTCTTGTGATCTTCTTGTGATCTTGTAGTTCTCTTGTGATCTTGTAGTTCTCATGTGATCTTGTAGTTCTCTTGTGATCTTCTTGTGATCTTGTAGTTCTCTTGTGATCTTGTAGTTCTCTTGTGATCTTGTAGTTCTCATGTGATCTTGTAGTTCTCTTGTGATCTTCTTGTGATCTTGTAGTTCTCTTGTGATCTTGTAGTTCTCTTGTGATCTTGTAGTTCTCCTGTGATCTTGTAGTTCTCCTGTGATCTTGTAGTTCTCTTGTTATCTTGTAGTTCTCCTTATTGTAGTTCTCTTGTGATCTTGTAGTTCTCCTTATTGTAGTTCTCTTGTGATCTTGTAGTTCTCCTGTTATATTGTAGTGCTCCTTTGATCTTGTAGTTTTCTTGTGATCTTGTAGTTCTCCTGTGATCTTGTAGTTCTCTTGTTATCTTGTAGTTCTCCTTATTGTAGTTCTCTTGTGATCTTGTAGTTCTCTTGTGATCTTGTAGTTCTCTTGTGATCTTGTAGTTCTCCTTATTGTAGTTCTCTTGTGATCTTGTAGTTCTCATGTGATCTTGTAGTTCTCCTGTGATCTTGTAGTTCTCATGTGATCTTGTAGTTCTCTTGTGATCTTGTAGTTCTCTTTTGATCTTGTAGTTCTCCTGTTATCTTGTAGTTCTCCTGTGATCTTGTAGTTCTCATGTGATCTTGTAGTTCTCTTGTGATCTTGTAGTTCTCCTGTGATCTTGTAGTTCTCATGTGATCTTGTAGTTCTCCTTATTGTAGTTCTCTTGTGATCTTATAGTTCTCTTGTGATCTTGTAGTGCTCTGTGATCTTGTAGTTCTCCTTATTGTAGTTCTCTTGTGATCTTGTAGTTCTCCTGTTATCTTGTAGTTCTCCTGTGATATCGTAGTTCTCCTGTGATCTTGTAGTTCTCTGTGATCTTGTAGTTCTCATGTGATCTTGTAGTTCTCGTGTGATCTTGTAGTTCTCTTGTGATCTTCTTGTGATCTTGTAGTTCTCTTGTGATCTTGTAGTTCTCATGTGATCTTGTAGTTCTCCTGTGTTCTTGTGGTTCTCATGTGATCTTGTAGTTCTCATTATTGTAGTTCTCTTGTGATCTTGTAGTTCTCTTGTGATCTTGTAGTTCTCTGTGATCTTGTAGTTCTCCTTATTGTAGTTCTCTTGTGATCTTGTAGTTCTCCTTATTGTAGTTCTCTTGTGATCTTGTAGTTCTCCTGTGATCTTGTAGTTCTCATGTGATCTTGTAGTTCTCATGTAATCTTGTAGTTCTCATGTGATCTTGTAGTTCTCTTGTGATCTTCTTGTGATCTTGTAGTTCTCTTGTGATCTTGTAGTTCTCATGTGATCTTGTAGTTCTCTTGTGATCTTCTTGTGATCTTGTAGTTCTCTTGTGATCTTGTAGTTCTCTTGTGATCTTGTAGTTCTCCTGTGATCTTGTAGTTCTCCTGTGATCTTGTAGTTCTCTTGTTATCTTGTAGTTCTCCTTATTGTAGTTCTCTTGTGATCTTGTAGTTCTCCTTATTGTAGTTCTCTTGTGATCTTGTAGTTCTCCTGTTATCTTGTAGTGCTCCTTTGATCTTGTAGTTTTCTTGTGATCTTGTAGTTCTCCTGTGATCTTGTAGTTCTCTTGTTATCTTGTAGTTCTCCTTATTGTAGTTCTCTTGTGATCTTGTAGTTCTCTTGTGATCTTGTAGTTCTCTTGTGATCTTGTAGTTCTCCTTATTGTAGTTCTCTTGTGATCTTGTAGTTCTCCTGTGATCTTGTAGTTCTCCTGTTATCTTGTAGTTCTCCTGTGATCTTGTGGTTCTCCTGTTATCTTGAAGTTCTCCTGTGATCTTGTAGTTCTCATGTGATCTTGTAGTTCTCATGTAATCTTGTAGTTCTCATGTGATCTTGTAGTTCTCTTGTGATCTTGTAGTTCTCATGTGATCTTGTAGTTCTCTTGTGATCTTCTTGTGATCTTGTAGTTCTCTTGTGATCTCGTAGTTCTCTTGTGATCTTGTAGTTCTCCTGTGATCTTGTAGTTCTCCTGTGATCTTGTAGTTCTCTTGTTATCTTGTAGTTCTCCTTATTGTAGTTCTCTTGTGATCTTGTAGTTCTCCTTATTGTAGTTCTCTTGTGATCTTGTAGTTCTCCTGTTATCTTGTAGTGCTCCTTTGATCTTGTAGTTTTCTTGTGATCTTGTAGTTCTCCTGTGATCTTGTAGTTCTCTTGTTATCTTGTAGTTCTCCTTATTGTAGTTCTCTTGTGATCTTGTAGTTCTCTTGTGATCTTGTAGTTCTCTTGTGATCTTGTAGTTCTCCTTATTGTAGTTCTCTTGTGATCTTGTAGTTCTCATGTGATCTTGTAGTTCTCCTGTGATCTTGTAGTTCTCATGTGATCTTGTAGTTCTCTTGTGATCTTGTAGTTCTCTTGTGATCTTGTAGTTCTCCTGTTATCTTGTAGTTCTCCTGTGATCTTGTAGTTCTCATGTGATCTTGTAGTTCTCTTGTGATCTTGTAGTTCTCCTGTGATCTTGTAGTTCTCATGTGATCTTGTAGTTCTCCTTATTGTAGTTCTCTTGTGATCTTGTAGTTCTCTTGTGATCTTGTAGTGCTCTGTGATCTTGTAGTTCTCCTTATTGTAGTTCTTTTGTGATCTTATAGTTCTCCTGTTATCTTGTAGTTCTCCTGTGATATCGTAGTTCTCCTGTGATCTTGTAGTTCTCTGTGATCTTGTAGTTCTCATGTGATCTTGTAGTTCTCGTGTGATCTTGTAGTTCTCTTGTGATCTTCTTGTGATCTTGTAGTTCTCTTGTGATCTTGTAGTTCTCATGTGATCTTGTAGTTCTCCTGTGTTCTTGTGGTTCTCATGTGATCTTGTAGTTCTCATTATTGTAGTTCTCTTGTGATCTTGTAGTTCTCTTGTGATCTTGTAGTTCTCTGTGATCTTGTAGTTCTCCTTATTGTAGTTCTCTTGTGATCTTGTAGTTCTCCTTATTGTAGTTCTCTTGTGATCTTGTAGTTCTCTTGTGATCTTGTAGTTCTCTGTGATCTTGTAGTTCTCCTTATTGTAGTTCTCTTGTGATCTTGTAGTTCTCCTTATTGTAGTTCTCTTGTGATCTTGTAGTTCTCCTGTTATCTTGTAGTTCTCCTTTGATCTTGTAGTTCTCCTTTGATCTTGTAGTTCTCTTGTGATCTTGTAGTTCTACTGTGATCTTGTAGTTCTCTGTGATCTTGTAGTTCTCATGTGATCTTGTAGTTCTCATGTGATCTTGTAGTTCTCATGTGATCTTGTAGTTCTCTTGTGATCATGTAGTTCTCATGTGATCTTGTAGTTCTCATGTGATCTTGTAGTTCTCTTGTGATCTTGTAGTTCTCCTGTGATCTTGTAGTTCTCATGTGATCTTGTAGTTCTCTTGTGATCTTCTTGTGATCTTGTAGTTCTCTTGTGATCTTGTAGTTCTCATGTGATCTTGTAGTTCTCTTGTGATCTTCTTGTGATCTTGTAGTTCTCTTGTGATCTTGTAGTTCTCATGTGATCTTGTAGTTCTCTTGTGATCTTCTTGTGATCTTGTAGTTCTCTTGTGATCTTGTAGTTCTCATGTGATCTTGTAGTTCTCCTGTGATCTTGTAGTTCTCCTGTTATCTTGTAGTTCTCCTGTGATCTTGTAGTTCTCCTGTTATCTTGTAGTTCTCCTGTGATCTTGTAGTTCTCATGTGATCTTGTAGTTCTCTTGTGATCTTGTAGTTCTCCTGTGATCTTGTAGTTCTCTTGTGATCTTGTAGTTCTCCTTCTTGTAGTTCTCTTGTGATCTTGTAGTTCTCTTGTGATCTTGTAGTTCTCTGTGATCTTGTAGTTCTCCTTATTGTAGTTCTCTTGTGATCTTGTAGTTCTCCTTATTGTAGTTCTCTTGTGATCTTGTAGTTCTCCTGTTATCTTGTAGTTCTCCTTTGATCTTGTAGTTCTCCTTTGATCTTGTAGTTCTCTTGTGATCTTGTAGTTCTCCCGTGATCTTGTAGTTCTCTGTGATCTTGTAGTTCTCATGTGATCTTGTAGTTCTCATGTGATCTTGTAGTTCTCTTGTGATCTTCTTGTGATCTTGTAGTTCTCTTGTGATCTTGTAGTTCTCATGTGATCTTGTAGTTCTCTTGTGATCTTCTTGTGAATTTGTAGTTCTCTTGTGATCTTGTAGTTCTCTTGTGATCTTGTAGTTCTCAAGTGATCTTGTAGTTCTCCTGTGATCTTGTAGTTCTCTTGTGATCTTGTAGTTCTCCTGTGATCTTGTAGTTCTCATGTGATCTTGTAGTTCGCTTGTGATCTTGTAGTTCTCATGTGATCTTGTAGTTGTCTTATGATCTTGTAGTTCTCATGTGATCTTGTAGTTCTCTTGTGATCTTCTTGTGATCTTGTAGTTCTCTTGTGATCTTGTAGTTCTCATGTGATCTTGTAGTTCTCTTGTGATCTTCTTGTGATCTTGTAGTTCTCTTGTGATCTTGTAGTTCTCCTTATTGTAGTTCTCTTGTGATCTTGTAGTTCTCCTGTGATCTTGTAGTTCTCCTGTTATCTTGTAGTTCTCCTGTGATCTTGTAGTTCTCCTTATTGTCGTTCTCTTGTGATCTTGTAGTTCTCTTGTCATCTTCTTGTGATCTTGTAGTTCTCTTGTGATCTTATAGTTCTCATGTGATCTTGTAGTTCTCTTGTGATCTTCTTGTGATCTTGTAGTTCTCTTGTGATCTTGTAGTTCTCATGTGATATTGTAGTTCTCTTGTGATCTTGTAGTTCTCATGTGATCTTGTAGTTCTCCTGTGATCTTGTAGTTCTCTTGTGATCTTGTAGTTCTCTGTGATATTGTAGTTCTCCTGTGATCTTGTAGTTCTCTTGTGATCTTGTAGTTCTCCTGTTATCTTGTAGTTCTCCTGTGATCTTGTAGTTCTCATGTGATCTTGTAGTTCTCTTGTGATCTTGTAGTTCTCCTGTGATCTTGTAGTTCTTATGTGATCTTGCAGTTCTCCTTATTGTAGTTCTCTTGTGATCTTGTAGTTCTCATGTGATCTTGTAGTTCTCATTATTGTAGTTCTCTTGTGATCTTGTAGTTCTCTTGTGATCTTGTAGTTCTCTGTGATCTTGTAGTTCTCCTTATTGTAGTTCTCTTGTGATCTTGTAGTTCTCCTTATTGTAGTTCTCTTGTGATCTTGTAGTTCTCCTGTGATCTTGTAGTTCTCCTGTTATCTTGTAGTTCTCCTGTGATCTTGTAGTTCTCCTGTTATCTTGTAGTTCTCCTGTGATCTTGTAGTTCTCATGTGATCTTGTAGTTCTCTTGTGATCTTGTAGTTCTCCTGTGATCTTGTAGTTCTCATGTGATCTTGTAGTTCTCCTTATTGTAGTTCTCTTGTGATCTTGTAGTTCATTTGTGATCTTGTAGTTCTCTGTGATATTGTAGTTCTCCTTATGGTAGTTCTCTTGTGATCTTGTAGTTCTCCTTATTGTAGTTCTCATGTGATCTTGTAGTTCTCTTGTGATCTTGTAGTTCTCCTGTGATCTTGTAGTTCTCATGTGATCTTGTAGTTCTCCTTATTGTAGTTCTCTTGTGATCTTGTAGTTCATTTGTGATCTTGTAGTTCTCTGTGATATTGTAGTTCTCCTTATGGTAGTTCTCTTGTGATCTTGTAGTTCTCCTTATTGTAGTTCTCTTGTGATCTTGTAGTTCTCCTGTTATCTTGTAGTTCTCCTTTGATCTTGTAGTTCTCATGTGATCTTGTAGTTCTCATGTGATCTTGTAGTTCTCTTGTGATCTTCTTGTGATCTTGTAGTTCTCTTGTGATCTTGTAGTTCTCATGTGATCTTGTAGTTCTCTTGTGATCTTCTTGTGATCTTGTAGTTCTCTTGTGATCTTGTAGTTCTCTTGTGATCTTGTAGTTCTCCTGTGATCTTGTAGTTCTCCTGTTATCTTGTAGTTCTCCTGTGATCTTGTAGTTCTCCTGTTATCTTGTAGTTCTCCTGTGATCTTGTAGTTCTCATGTGATCTTGTAGTTCTCTTGTGATCTTGTAGTTCTCCTGTGATCTTGTAGTTCTCATGTGATCTTGTAGTTCTCCTTATTGTAGTTCTCTTGTGATCTTGTAGTTCTCTGTGATCTTGTAGTTCTCCTTATTGTAGTTCTCTTGTGATCTTGTAGTTCTCCTTATTGTAGTTCTCTTGTGATCTTGTAGTTCTCCTGTTATCTTGTAGTTCTTCTTTGATCTTGTAGTTCTCTTGTGATCTTGTAGTTCTCTTGTGATCTTGTAGTTCTCCTGTGATCTTGTAGTTCTCTGTGATCTTGTAGTTCTCATGTGATCTTGTAGTTCTCATGTGATCTTGTAGTTCTCTTGTGGTCTTCTTGTGATCTTGTAGTTCTCTTGTGATCTTGTAGTTCTCATGTGATCTTATAGTTCTCCTGGAATCTTTTAGTTCTCTTGTGATCTTGTAGTTCTCCTTATTGTATTTCTCTTGTGATCTTGTAGTTCTCTTGTGATCTTGTAGTTCTCTGTGATCTTGTAGTTCTCCTTATTGTAGTTCTCTTGTGATCTTGTAGTTCTCCTGTGATCTTGTAGTTCTCCGGTGATCTTGTAGTTCTCATGTGATCTTGTAGTTCTCTTGTGATCTTGTAGTTCTCATGTGATCTTGTAGTTCTCCTTATTGTAGTTCTCTTGTGATCTTGTAGTTCTCTTGTGATCTTGTAGTTCTCTTGTGATCTTGTAGTTCTCTGTGATCTTGTAGTTCTCCTTATTGTAGTTCTCTTGTGATCTTGTAGTTCTCCTTATTGTTGTTCTCTTGTGATCTTGTAGTTCTCCTGTGATCTTGTAGTTCTCCTGTTATCTTGTAGTTCTCCTGTGATCTTGTAGTTCTCCTGTTATCTTGTAGTTCTCCTGTGATCTTGTAGTTCTCATGTGATCTTGTAGTTCTCTTGTGATCTTGTAGTTCTCCTGTGATCTTGTAGTTCTTATGTGATCTTGCAGTTCTCCTTATTGTAGTTCTCTTGTGATCTTGTAGTGCTCTTGTGATCTTGTAGTTCTCTGTGATCTTGTAGTTCTCCTTATGGTAGTTCTCTTGTGATCTTGTAGTTCTCCTTATTGTAGTTCTCTTGTGATCTTGTAGTTCTCCTGTTATCTTGTAGTTCTCCTTTGATCTTGTAGTTTTCTTGTGATCTTGTAGTTCTCCTGTGATCTTGTAGTTCTCTGTGATCTTGTAGTTCTCATGTGATCTTGTAGTTCTCATGTGATCTTGTATTTCTCATGTGATCTTGTAGTTCTCTTGTGATCTTCTTGTGATCTTGTAGTTCTCTTGTGATCTTGTAGTTCTCATGTGATCTTGTAGTTCTCTTGTGATCTTCTTGTGATCTTGTAGTTCTCTTGTGATCTTGTAGTTCTCTTGTGATCTTGTAGTTCTCTTGTGATCTTCTTGTGATCTTGTAGTTCTCTTGTGATCTTGTAGTTCTCATGTGATCTTGTAGTTCTCTTGTGATCTTCTTGTGATCTTGTAGTTCTCTTGTTATCTTGTAGTTCTCCTTATTGTAGTTCTCTTGTGATCTTGTAGTTCTCCTTATTGTAGTTCTCTTGTGATCTTCTAGTTCTCCTGTTATCTTGTAGTTCTCCTTTGATCTTGTAGTTTTCTTGTGATCTTGTAGTTCTCCTGTGATCTTGTAGTTCTCTTGTTATCTTGTAGTTCTCCTTATTGTAGTTCTCTTGTGATCTTGTAGTTCTCTTGTGTTCTTGTAGTTCTCTTGTGATCTTGTAGTTCTCCTTATTGTAGTTCTCTTGTGATCTTGTAGTTCTCATGTGATCTTGTAGTTCTCCTGTGATCTTGTAGTTCTCATGTGATCTTGTAGTTCTCTTGTGATCTTGTAGTTCTCTTGTGATCTTGTAGTTCTCTTGTGATCTTGTAGTTCTCCTGTGATCTTGTAGATCTTCACCAGCTTTGAGCTCAGTCTGTTTGAGCTGGGCTATTCTCACACGGTTCTGTGTGCTGTGATCTACCGGCCTCCCAAATATAACAGAGACTTTTTAACACATTTTTCTGTGTTCCTGGCTGATATTATGCCCAAATATGACCGGGTCCTTATTGTCGGAGATTGCAATATTCATGTGTGTTGCCCTGATAATCCTTTGGCGCGAGATTTTTTAAACCTCATTGACTCTTTTAATCTCGTGCAGTCTGTACTTGGGCCTACACATGAACGCGGTCACACACTGGATCTTGTGTTATCTTATGGTCTGCCTGTTCTTAACCTGGAGGTCTGTGACGCCTTTTTCTCTGACCATATGCCTGTACTGTTTGAAGCTGCTGTCCGCTGTCCCACTGTTAAACCTCGCGCTGCTGCTCGCAGATGTCGAGTTTTTAACCCTTCCACTGCTGCTCACTTCTCTGCAGTTTTTAGTCAGAACTGCGTCTTTCCCGAGTCTGTGTATGAGGATACAGAGGCTCTAAACGCGTGGTTTCGCGACACCTGTCAATCTGCCATAGACATTGCGGCTCCATTAAAGACCAGGCAGCAGAAAGCCAAATCAGAGCCCTGGCTGAACGAAACAACCCGCACTGCCAGACAGGATTGTCGAAAAGCTGAGCGAAAGTGGAAAAAGGACAAATTACAAGTGTCTTTTCAGACACTGAGGGACTGCTGGCGTCACTACCAATCCACTGTGAAAGAGGCTAAAAGACAATATTTTTCTGATATCGTTGTTTTAAATTGTCATAAGCCTCGTGTGCTGTTTAAAGTTATCAACTCTGTTCTGAATGCACCACAGAGAGGAATTGAGGCCTCCCCTGCTGTGTGTGAGAACTTTCTTCATCACTTCATTGACAAAGTCACATCTGCCAGAGCACTTAATTCACCTCCTGCTTCTGATCCTTCAGTGTTTGTCCCCTGCTCTGCTGTGTTGGACACGTTTGAGCCTGTGACCCTGTCTTTTGTGCAGGAGATTGTGGGTCACTTGAAGCCCTCAGGCTCTCCGGATGATACTGTCCCGCCTCGTTTATTTAAGGAGGTTTTTCCCACTGTTGGGCCATCTTGTCTCTCAGTTATTAAGAGCAGTCTGTCCACTGGAGTAGTCCCTGTAAATCTTAAACATGCAGTTGTGCAGCCTTTACTAAAAAAGCTTGGACTGGACCCTGCTGTTTTGGCAAATTACAGGCCTATCTCAAAATTGCCTTTCTTCTCTAAAATCTTAGAGAAGATTGTGTATTCCCAACTCATGGACTTTTTAAATCAACAAAATGTTCTAGAGATTTTCCAATCAGGTTTTAAAACTTTGCACAGCACAGAATCAGCACTTTTAAGAGTTTTTAATGACATCTTTTTAGCTACTGACTCTGGTCACTGTGTTGTCCTTGTACTTTTAGATTTGACTGCAGCATTCGATACAGTGGACCATGATATATTGATTGCTCGTTTGGAGCAGTGGGTGGGCATCAGTGGCACAGCACTAGAGTGGTTCAGGTCCTACCTGTCACATCGGACTTTCTGTGTCAGCCTTGATGACTCTGTGTCCTCCACTGCTCCTCTTTCATGTGGGGTACCACAGGGCTCTGTGCTTGGCCCTCTTTTATTTTCTCTTCATCTTTTACCACTTGGCTCTATTCTGAGGAAACATGGCATTTCTTTTCATTGCTATGCGGATGACAGCCAGATCTATGTCCCCCTCAAAAAGGCTGATTCGTACTCCACTAACCCACTGCAAAAATGTTTACATGACATTAAAGCTTGGATGTCGTTAAATTTTCTGAATTTTAATGAAAACAAGACAGAAGTCATGGTCTTTGGTGGCACTTCTGTGACCCTCCCCCAAGTTGATCTGGTTTCTCTGGCACAGTATCACAAGCCAGTTGTGAACAATCTGGGTGTAAAAGTGGACTCAGACCTTAAATTTGACAGCCAGATTAAAGCTGTGGTGAAGTCTAGTTTTTTCCAGTTAAGGCAGCTGGCAAAAATTAAACCAGTCCTTCAGAGACAGCAATTTGAGACAGTAATCCACGCCTTTGTGACCACTAGGCTGGACTACTGTAATGCACTGTATATGGGGGTTAGTGGGTCCTCCATTGCACGTCTTCAACTGGTTCAAAATGCTGCTGCACGTCTTTTAACTGGCACAAGCAAGTATGAGCACATCTCACCTATTTTAGCTTCACTTCACTGGCTGCCCGTCCATTTTAGGATTCATTTTAAAATTCTTTTATTTTCTTTTAAAGCCTTAAATGGACTTGCCCCTCCTTACCTTTCTGAATTGCTGCACCCCTACATGCCTAGCCGATCTCTCAGGTCAGCTGACCAGCTGCTCCTGACAGTCCCTAAAGCTAGGCTTAAGCTCAGAGGGGACCGAGCTTTTGCTATTGCTGCTCCAAGGCTTTGGAATGGGCTGCCGCTGCACATTAGGCAGGCCTCTTCTCTATCTCGTTTTAAAACTCTTCTTAAAACCTACTTCTTTTCTTTGGCTTTTACCCCCACGTAGAGTGTTGATTTTATGTGTTTTATGTGACTGTATTTGTTTTATGTGTACACATGCATATTTTTATATATTTTTATTTATTTGTTATCTCTATTTTACTCTCTTGTGCAGCACTTTGGAAACCTTGTGTTTGTTTAAACTTGTGCTATATAAATAAAGTGGATTGGATTGGATTGGATTCTCTTGTGATCTTGTAGTTCTCCTGTGATCTTGTAGTTCTCATGTGATCTTGTAGTTCTCCTTATTGTAGTTCTCTTGTGATCTTGTAGTTCTCTTGTGATCTTGTAGTGCTCTGTGATCTTGTAGTTCTCCTTATTGTAGTTCTCTTGTGATCTTGTAGTTCTCCTTATTGTAGTTCTCTTGTGATCTTGTAATTCTCCTGTGATCTTGTAGTTCTCCTGTTATCTTCTAGTTCTCCTGTGATATTGTAGTTCTCCTGTGATCTTGTAGTTCTCTGTGATCTTGTAGTTCTCATGTGATCTTGTAGTTCTCGTGTGATCTTGTAGTTCTCTTGTGATCTTCTTGTGATCTTGTAGTTCTCTTGTGATCTTGTAGTTCTCATGTGATCTTGTAGTTCTCCTGTGTTCTTGTAGTTCTCATGTGATCTTGTAGTTCTCTCATTATTGTAGTTCTCTTGTGATCTTGTAGTTCTCTTGTGATCTTGTAGTTCTCATGTGATCTTCTAGTTCTCTTGTGATCTTGTAGTTCTCATGTGATCTTGTAGTTCTCCTGTGATCTTGTAGTTCTCTTGTGATCTTGTAGTTCTCCTTATTGTAGTTCTCTTGTGATCTTGTAGTTCTCTTGTGATCTTGTAGTTCTCTGTGATCTTGTAGTTCTCCTTATTGTAGTTCTCTTGTGATCTTGTAGTTCTCCTTATTGTAGTTCTCTTGTGATCTTGTAGTTCTCCTGTGATCTTGTAGTTCTCCTGTTATCTTGTAGTTCTCCTGTGATCTTGTAGTTCTCCTGTTATCTTGTAGTTCTACTGTGATCTTGTAGTTCTCATGTGATCTTGTAGTTCTCTTGTGATCTTGTAGTTCTCCTGTGATCTTGTAGTTCTCTTGTGATCTTGTAGTTCTCCTTCTTGTAGTTCTCTTGTGATCTTGTAGTTCTCTTGTGATCTTGTAGTTCTCTGTGATCTTGTAGTTCTCCTTATTGTAGTTCTCTTGTGATCTTGTAGTTCTCCTTATTGTAGTTCTCTTGTGATCTTGTAGTTCTCCTGTTATCTTGTAGTTCTCCTTTGATCTTGTAGTTCTCCTTTGATCTTGTAGTTCTCTTGTGATCTTGTAGTTCTCCTGTGATCTTGTAGTTCTCTGTGATCTTGTAGTTCTCATGTGATCTTGTAGTTCTCATGTGATCTTGTAGTTCTCTTGTGATCTTCTTGTGAATTTGTAGTTCTCTTGTGATCTTGTAGTTCTCTTGTGATCTTGTAGTTCTCATGTGATCTTGTAGTTCTCCTGTGATCTTGTAGTTCTCCTTATTGTAGTTCTCTTGTGATCTTGTAGTTCTCTTGTGATCTTGTAGTTCTCTTGTGATCTTGTAGTTCTCTGTGATCTTGTAGTTCTCCTTATTGTAGTTCTCTTGTGATCTTGTAGTTCTCCTTATTGTTGTTCTCTTGTGATCTTGTAGTTCTCCTGTGATCTTGTAGTTCTCCTGTTATCTTGTAGTTCTCCTGTGATCTTGTAGTTCTCCTGTTATCTTGTAGTTCTCCTGTGATCTTGTAGTTCTCATGTGATCTTGTAGTTCTCTTGTGATCTTGTAGTTCTCCTGTGATCTTGTAGTTCTTATGTGATCTTGCAGTTCTCCTTATTGTAGTTCTCTTGTGATCTTGTAGTGCTCTTGTGATCTTGTAGTTCTCTGTGATCTTGTAGTTCTCCTTATGGTAGTTCTCTTGTGATCTTGTAGTTCTCCTTATTGTAGTTCTCTTGTGATCTTGTAGTTCTCCTGTTATCTTGTAGTTCTCCTTTGATCTTGTAGTTTTCTTGTGATCTTGTAGTTCTCCTGTGATCTTGTAGTTCTCTGTGATCTTGTAGTTCTCATGTGATCTTGTAGTTCTCATGTGATCTTGTATTTCTCATGTGATCTTGTAGTTCTCTTGTGATCTTCTTGTGATCTTGTAGTTCTCTTGTGATCTTGTAGTTCTCATGTGATCTTGTAGTTCTCTTGTGATCTTCTTGTGATCTTGTAGTTCTCTTGTGATCTTGTAGTTCTCTTGTGATCTTGTAGTTCTCTTGTGATCTTCTTGTGATCTTGTAGTTCTCTTGTGATCTTGTAGTTCTCATGTGATCTTGTAGTTCTCTTGTGATCTTCTTGTGATCTTGTAGTTCTCTTGTTATCTTGTAGTTCTCCTTATTGTAGTTCTCTTGTGATCTTGTAGTTCTCCTTATTGTAGTTCTCTTGTGATCTTCTAGTTCTCCTGTTATCTTGTAGTTCTCCTTTGATCTTGTAGTTTTCTTGTGATCTTGTAGTTCTCCTGTGATCTTGTAGTTCTCTTGTTATCTTGTAGTTCTCCTTATTGTAGTTCTCTTGTGATCTTGTAGTTCTCTTGTGTTCTTGTAGTTCTCTTGTGATCTTGTAGTTCTCCTTATTGTAGTTCTCTTGTGATCTTGTAGTTCTCATGTGATCTTGTAGTTCTCCTGTGATCTTGTAGTTCTCATGTGATCTTGTAGTTCTCTTGTGATCTTGTAGTTCTCTTGTGATCTTGTAGTTCTCTTGTGATCTTGTAGTTCTCCTGTGATCTTGTAGATCTTCACCAGCTTTGAGCTCAGTCTGTTTGAGCTGGGCTATTCTCACACGGTTCTGTGTGCTGTGATCTACCGGCCTCCCAAATATAACAGAGACTTTTTAACACATTTTTCTGTGTTCCTGGCTGATATTATGCCCAAATATGACCGGGTCCTTATTGTCGGAGATTGCAATATTCATGTGTGTTGCCCTGATAATCCTTTGGCGCGAGATTTTTTAAACCTCATTGACTCTTTTAATCTCGTGCAGTCTGTACTTGGGCCTAC